>NC_133375.1:7064114-7210917 GCF_049309525.1 Garra rufa
CTAACGATGACATCAGGTATTACCCAATCAAAAGTAGGAAAGGAGGCATCTTCATAAAACGCGTGTGGGATGATTTGCATGAGACGCTGCTTTAAAAAAAATGATAAAAAATATGGGACAAAAGCCGTCCCGTATTGATTCAAAACGAGACACGCAATTTCATTCTTCTTAAGGGACGGGTGGCAACCCTAATGCCCAGACATGTGAGGCAGCATTTGCCAGCACCAGGTAATGACCGCATCCAGAAACACACGGATGGAATGTCATTTTTAAAAAGGTGCAACGTCACACCCGTTTAATGCTCTTTAAGGGAAGTAGTTCTCTTATCAGTGAACACTCTCAAAGATTAGCACTTATGAGATTGTGACCACCGCTGCAGTGCTTTCACCCCAACACCACAAAAGAGGCTTTTCCCAAAGAACTGGCTTATTCAGAAACACTTAAAGGTGCCATAGAATGGAAAACTGTATTTACCTTGGCATAGTTGAATAATAACAGTTCAGTACATGGACATGACACACTGTGAGACTCAAACACCACCATTTCCTCCTTCTTATATAAATCTGCTGTTTGCAAAAGACCACTGTCAGTGCATCAGTAAAATAAGGCGAGTCACTGAAGGGACACGGTTAGCTTAATGCTAGCGGTAGCCTGTTACATTGCAGTACATAGGATTTCACTTACCACATAAACAGAGAGATGACTGCGCTGATGATGGTGAATAATGGAGAAATGACTGCGCTGATGATGCCGAATGATTTACAGATCCTGAGCATCACTTGACAAGCGCCTGAACTTATGTGGTAAGTAAGCACTCCCGCAGCATTATAACTTTACACAGAGCACATGTAATCACATAGTGAGAGGAAAATGTCGCCGATTCAAAATGGCAGATTCAACTTCCATTTTCGTATGTATAAAAGCTAAGTATACATTGCATCTGTTATCTATACCCACGCTGCAGGCCGTGGCAGTCAGATTCAAATATTGCATGCAAATTGGCTTGTTTAGTTTATACTCGAAGTAGATTGGTATCTCTGGTGAGATTCCCAATTTGTTGGTCACTGAAATTATGTTGAAAGTGACAGGGAACTGTAAATATCATGTTCTTCTCTTGTTTACGCCTTATTTTGTTGTACTAGCTCATCTGGTTATTTACAAATTATGCTAAAATCTGTAAATCTTCCCCCTGCATCATTTCCAGTGGTTGTGTGTAACGGCACAGATCATCTCTAGACTTACTCTTTTGGATAGAGTTCAGCATCTTCTTCCAGACTCTGTACGGCAGGTTGCCCAAGTAACGTGGCACATGAATCAAAGCTCCAGAAGGTGTCTGTGGATCCGGCAGTGACATCTGGACTCTGGAATAACATTTAGGAATAAGAACTACAGTGACTTTGGCTTCAGAAGCAAAGAGAACGGAGGCACCAGCAGATCACTCACCTTTCCATCGTGACCGGAAACTTCTGCAGAATAAAACACACAGTTTATCATCAACAAATCTATCAATCATCAATGAATCAATCAATGGGTGATCTGAAATCAGACCTTTAGAAAGCAGACGCCATTGGCTTTCATTGTCTCCTCCAAGTCTTTAATAGTGTGTGAAAGAGCTGAGATGTGTCTGTTTATGTCCTCCAGCTTCTCCTTCATCGTCTGCTTCTTCTGCTCCTCTTCCTCCCTCAGTGCAGTGATTGTAGCTTCTTCTTTATTTCTGAGAAACTGACGAAGCTTCTTAAACTGCTCTTTAATCTGATCCTCTGTGTAGTCAGCTTGAGACTGAAATCAAATCAAAGTCACTTAATTTCAGAGATGCAATTTATTCTAGAGCAGCATGAAGAGTGAGCTGCTAAATGTGGGTTAGTTAACTACAACTACAACTTTCTTAAGTAGTGCTGTAATAAATGCTCTGTGTCTCTAGTAGGGATGTCCCGATCTGATCACGTGATCGGAAATCGGGCCCGATCACGTGGTTTCAGACTCGATCGGAATCGGACGTTACCTCCCGTTCAGGACTCGGATATATATGTGTATATCATAGGTTGCGTTTACCGAAAATTGTCCTTTATTGACGGAATTTTTGTTGCAATGACGGAAAAATCTGAAGGCCGTCCGTCACTTTGACAGATTACACAGATGGTGATCTAGTGTAATTATTAGCTGTAATTCCCACCCCTGTCCAGTTGGTGGCGAGTGCGCTCCAGTGTGGCAACAGAGCACTTGCTCCAGAACTAAAACGAAACTGTTACTAATCTTTTGCCTTTTGCTTTGCGTTTCATTACGCACAGGCGCAGTAGTAGTAAGAAGCTACAACAATCTATCATGCCAAAGAACGCCAAAACGGTATTTATTGCTTGAATTTCCTAATGAAATTGAATTTGAAATTTGAGACTTTGTTTCATTGCGATTTATTGGATGGGAGGCGCACGTTAGTCATCGACTGAAAACAGCATGGACCAAAAGATGACTGGGATTTACTGAACAATATTGCTTATTAAAATGAGAATATATTAAAATCGATTGCACTGCGGGGTGTGGTGTTGAACATGAAAAGTTAAGCAGTCTCATCTGTTCTCTTCAACATATTTAAAATTAAAACATGAACAAAAATAAATGCAATTAAATGTGTTATAATTAAAATATGAAAATTAAAATGACAGGTAATAATGAATTATGACAGAATTTTTACAACCCTGTCCGTCAAAATGACGGGCAATGTAACAGTCTAACGCAACCTCTGGTATATATATTCTCATTATTTTTTAACACCACTATAGTTATGCGGTGGCACAGAGTTAGGCCTCTTGACTCCACACAGAAACACAGCAAGCACTGTGGCACTTATATTTTTTTATTTGTTTACATGCCTGCCGGGTATTTTTTAGTTGAGGTGCTATTTGTTTTTATATTAGACTTTTTTTTTATATTTACTGTTGCACTAAAGTCCAGAAGTGAAGAATTTATGTAATTTATTACTTGATTGTTCAAGCTACCTCAAAGAAGTGCTCTGTTTGTTAACAGAGTTGTTGAATTTAAAAATAAGGTGAATTAAATAAAAAATAAGGAACATCCTGGATCTGTTTCTTCGCTCTTCTTTATTCTTTTTTTATGTATTATAGAAGTATCGGATTGGGACTCGGTATCGGTAGATACTCAAAATCAGATGACTCGGACTCGAGGGCAAAAAAGTCTGATCTTCTCTTCACAAAATGACAGTTTTAAATGTCTTTTAATACATATGCAGTAGAATTTGGAAATATAGCAACTGAACTTTTTAAAAATGTGGCAGCCATGTCTGAATAAAATGGCATTATTCAAAACTGCAATAACATTTTTTTTCATAAAAAAAGTTTACAACTGTAAGTGTGATCCAAGCAAACACTATTTTTTCAGGACCAAGTATCCCCACAAAGTAATACAAGTAATGTTTTACAGAGAAAACAAATTGTGTGCATGATTTAGTTCCCTCATTTTAAGTAAATTGTGTGATCAATATGATCATTTGTTTCCTCTTTATAAGTAAGTTGTGCGCACAAAAGAATAATGTTTGCCCTTGTTTTAAGTAAATCATAAGCAGTGTTGAGGGTAACGCATTACAAGTAATGCGAGTTACGTAATCAGATTACTTTTTTCAAGTAACTAGTAAATGAACGCATTACTTTTTTAATTTCAAAGAAAATATCTGAGTTACTTTTCCAAATAAGTAACGCCAGTTACTTTGTTTTCCCATTTAGCTCTCCTGTCCCCATGTTAAGAGAAATAGGGATAGGTGTTGTGTGCGCTATGTAAACATGATGGTTACTGTAGTTCTAGACTAAGTGTGAATATGCATTTACAGAACTATTGTTTCTCAAAGTAAAATGCAAACTCGGAATATAACACAAACTTGCGATAAATGTTAAATAATGCAAATATCCATTATCTGTTTAATCCCAATTTATGAACCAATGAACCAATAATCCAATTCAGACATATTAATAATCAAAAATGACTTTATAAACATCACATTTATTTTTTATTGCTGAATTTGCCAAAATCCAATTTTTAAAAAAAAGACAAACAAGCAAGACCAGCCCAGTTTAGAAAAAGTAATGCTAAAGTAATGTAATGCATTACTTTCCATAAAAAGAAACTAAGTAACACGATTAGTTCGTTTTTTAAGGAAGTAATGCAATTATGTAATGCATTACTTTTAAAAGTAACTTTCCCCAATACTTATCATAAGTATAAAGGAAATAATCAAATAATAATTAGTTTATTTCCTGTCTGCATTCTCATAAATTGAAGTAGATACCTCTCACTTAAAATGATTCCATGCAATGCTGCAAGGTTTTTGAAAATGTCTCTATAACTCATTCCCAACTCAAAATAAGACTTAATTAAAGCATCTCTGTCCAACAGTTTTGCGAGAATGTGGACAGGAAGTAGAACAAACTATTTAGTGCGCACAATTTAACAAATTAGTAAATTGAGCAAACAATTCACATCGAGGGAATGAATTATTAAATTGTGCACACAATTTGGGTTTTTTCCTGCATGTCATGTACAGGGCTCTATCATTTTTGACCTTGTGGAAAACAGCTTATAAATAATACTAGAAGATGTTGTCTTATTTTGAAAATGTAATCTGCAGAAAGTTTTCTGTGAGAGCTATTTAGGGGTAGGGTTATTATGGTATATACAGTTTTTACAGTTAAAAAACATTCCAACCCGTCTATGGAAAGTCCTTATAAGACATGAAAACCCAACATTATCTGTGTTACATTCAATAAAGGAACATGTAATTTGGCTGACAAATTGATTAAACTGTTTTAATCAATATTTAGGCATGTAATATGTCAGTAGAATCAGTCCTCACCTTGATATGTTGAACTGTTTTCTCAACCTCTCTTTTAATGTCTTCTCTCTGATGAAGTTTCTCTTGTAAAGAATTCAGTGCTGTATTGAGCTCCTCCTAGAATTTAAAGTGAAAATTTAGACAACTTAGATTTCTAAAATATGATCACTTGTACATAAGCTTATCTTCATGTAAACATATGTAAACCTGTGCTACCTTATATGATGGAACAACTTCACTGATGGGTCTGAATGTTTGTTCAGCGTATTTCTGTGTATCTCTGCATGCTGAACACACAGGCTGGTTGTCCTCCAGACAGACGAGCTTGAGTTTCTTATCATGTAAACTGCAGATCTCCTCAGACCCTGCTGAGTACTTCTCATTTCTCTCCTTCAGGAATGACTTGCACAAAGTTTTTAACACAAGATTACAGGAAGGATTTTTTGAGATTATTTTCCCACAGACAGGACACTCTTGACTTTCCTTGGTTCTCCAGAACTGTTGAAGACACTCTTTACAGACATTGTGACTGCATGATAATGAAACAGGATCCTTGAAGATTTCATTACATACAGGACAAGAAAGTTCTTCTACATTTAATAAATCCATTTTCACTGTTTGAGCTCCAGCAATCTAAACTCCATCTAAACTACTTGCTCTTCATCAATCACTCATTCTTTTGTCAAGAAGGAAGTAATAACCACACATGTGGTCTTTCTATTTGAGCATTTGTCAGAATATATGACACATTTCCTGTATTTAACATGAAGACCACAAGAGTCTAGATCTTTTCATTAGGGTGAATGCAGGTAAAGTGGGCCACTTTTTCTTAAACATGTAATTTAGATACCTAGATGTTTTTTTTTTGTTTGTTTATTTCGTTATTACTTTTGTTAACTTTAAATGTATATTTTAAGTTATATTTCAATTTATTTACAGTTCATATAATGTGCTATTTGCAATTACCAATAAACATTCTGAGATTGTTGCATCTTAATATCAAAACTATGATATATAATTATGTCCATATTTTATTTTTGTGTGCGTTTACAACACTGAACCAGAGATGAACCAGCACTGACCTGCAAAATCTGTAGTACTTACCAGTGGAAAAAGTACAACAACTAACTTGGATCATGTGAGGCACTTCAGCCAATCATACAATGGTCTCCTTTGGTCTCCTTCCCTACGTACCACCAAAGCCACAGAATTAGTATTAATTGCTACACTTTTTCGGCTAAAGGTTGTAGGCTTGCATTCCAGTGGCTTTGACTGAACTATGGCATTTTTAAGATCTGGCACAGTCATGCACATACACTTCCTGCCACATGCGTGCACTCTCAAGTGGCTAAGACCACAAATGTGGGTATTAGGACAGGCTCACAGAGTCAGTATGACAGAAAAAATAAATAAATAAATAATTCTCACCGGTGCTCACTATTCTATTGCTTTCTTTTATTTTGAAATTATGATGAATAAAATGCAGTACATATCTGTTGCTTTTATGCATTTGAATGTAACGGATTAACTGAAGAACGTATTTACAGTATATTCATTTTGTGTAAACAAATTTATGTGGCCAAATGTAGAAAGTCATTATATAAAAGATCATGTGTACAAAATTTGGCAAGAATATTGGGATATAGCTAACACAGGATGACATCTACAGTATATAGTATAGAAAAACAAACAATCAATCAGTCATCATTTTTTTTAATAATTTGACACAAAAACCTAAAGGAGGGACTCACCACTGGCTCCTTTGAGATTTTCTTATGGGCTTTCAATTCCTGAGTAAAATACCTGCACCATTAATTTCAGGAGTTATTAAATAATTGACAGTGGGAGTGGACAGAGATACACATGTTCACAATCCCCAGAATTTTGATTTTCCTCACCTGTCCACACTAATCAAGTCACCCTATATAAACAATCCCATAGTTAGCTGGTCTTGTTTGTGCACTACATGTCAACTTACCTCCACCTGTGATACTCACCTGCTCCTATCTCTAAGCCTAAGGCTTTCTCCACCCCAAAATGAAAATTTTGTCATTAATCACTCACTTTGTTCCAAACTCATAAAAGTTTCATTCGTCTTCACACAGTCCAGTTCCTTGGGTACATCATTGACCATCATAGCATCCACATTGATCAGAGGAAGCTACAAGTGGTCAAGGATTGGCCTCAACCCACCACTATCAAAAAACTCCAAAGATTCCCGATCTCCATTTCATTGTGCAAGTCGATTCCTCTAATGTCAGGGTAGGAGCTGTCCTGTCACAATGCCAAGGAGAGCTTCCCACCCCTCATCCATGCACCTTTTACTCAAAATTGGTCCCTGGTGAAGCATAACTATGACACTGGCAACCGAGAGCTCTTGGCTATCAAACTCAACCTGGAAGAATGGTGGCACTGGTTGGAGGGAGCAAAAAAAAAACCTTTAATGTTACCCTTTTGACCCCATCCAATGGTCCGTTGATGATCAGATAGCTGAACATTTACATTTACATTTACATTTATTCATTTAGCAGACGCTTTTATCCAAAGCGACTTACAATTGGGGAATACAACAAGTGTTTCATCCTAAGGAGGCAGATCGACATAGGAAGTGCTCAAAAATACCATATGTCAGGCGTTGTTAGATGAGTACGGGCTAGAAAGGGAAGACCAGGAAAGAGAGGAGAAGAATTTTTTTTTTTTTTTTTTTATTGAGTCAGATAGTGTCAAAAAAGATGGGTTTTCAGCAGTCGCTTGAAGACAGTTATGGAGTCTGCGTTCCGGATGGGGGTGGGAAGATCATTCCACCAGGCAGGGACGTTGAAGGAGAATGTTTTGGAAAGTGATTTCGTGCCTCTCTGTGGTGGTACAATAAGGCGTCTTTCACTAGAGGATCTCAGACTTCTGGAGGGAGTGTAGATGCGTAGTAGTGAATGGAGGTAGGCAGGTGATGAGCCGGTGGCTGTCCTGTAGGCCAGCATCAGTGTCTTGAATTTGATGCGAGCCGTAACCGGTAGCCAGTGCAGGGATATGAAGAGAGGTGTGACATGGGCCTTCTTGGGCTCATTGAAGACGAGCCATGCTGCTGCATTCTGAATCATTTGTAGAGGCCTGATTGTACATGCTGGAAGACCAGCTAAAAGAGCATTGCAGTAGTCCTGCAATGAGGCAGGCTTAGAATGAGCAGGCTTAGAATGAGCTGAAGCCACTCATTCTAAGCCTGCTCCACCGGGAGTTCCCGAAGGAAGAATTTATGTGCCAACATCCCTTTGACTGTCCCTGCATACCTTTCCGGGCTCTGGACACCCAGACAGACAGCAAACCTTCTAGCTTCTCAAAAATTGCTATGGGGGCCCAACATGACCCAGGATGTCTCATGCTACATCAAGAGCTGCTCAGTCTGTGCCATCTCCAAAACTCCGCCTCAGTTCCTCTTTCCATTCCATGGTGGTCCTGGTCCCATCTTGGTAAATGTGGACTTTGCGACAGACCTGCCTCCCTATAACTCACACACCTGTATCAAAATAAAAATTTTGTTATTAATCACTTACTCCTATGTTGTTCCAAACCCCTAAAAGTTTAGTTCGTCTTCGGAACACAATTTAAGATATTTTAGATGAAAACCGGGAGGCTTGTCACTGTCCCATTGATTCCTAGGTAAATACCACTGTCAAGACCCAAAAAAGTATGAAAGGCATCATCAAAATAGTCCATCTGCAATCAGTGGTTCAATCTGAATTTTATGAAAGGACATGAAAACTTTTTGTAAGCAAAGAAAATAAAAATAATGACTTTATTCAACAATTTGTTTTACCGTAGCGCCATTTTGGAGAATATCTGCTGGACACACTGGGAGCCACCAGCTGCTGACCCGAAACAGGTCATTTCATCAGGAATCAGTCCCAATATTTGTCTCCAAATGGACATATATGATGATACTGTGGAATTAGAAAATTTCATTCAAAAGGTACTACTGAACTACTGTTCTGGTGACCACCACCCAACACTCAAGCCTTTCTCGACTCAGGATACGCCGGAAATTTCATCTCCCTGAATCTTTTGCAAAAACTCCAGCTAATAGGAAATTATGCTCACCACCACCCAGCCCATCTCGTTTCTGGTGCTAGAGGGTTCCACTGCTGACATCATTCTAGGACACATATGGATGACCTAACACTCCCCCATCATGAAATAGAATACTAGGGAGATTCTCCAGTGGGGTAAGCACTGCTTTTAGAGTTGTCTGTCCTCTGTTAAAAAAACACCCAGAACTCTGTAACTGCAACAATCATCTTTATCCACATAAGTAAGCTTTTGCTCCACCACTGTAAATATCCGAAGCTTCTGAGATTCCCCACGATTACCGGGCATTCCAGGATGTCTTCAGCAAACAGTCAGCCACCAAATTACCACTGGCCATTGGACTGCACTATTGACTTGCTGCCTGGGGCGACACTACCAAAGGGTAAAATATACCCGCTGTCCATACTGGAACCGAAGGCCATGGAGGAATATATTGAGGAGGCTCTTAAACAGTAATTCATACCTATCTACATCACCAGCAGCATCCAGTTTCTTCTTTGTCAGTGAAAAGAACAGAGGATTGCGGCCCTGCATTGATTACCATGTGTTGAACTCTAAAACGATCAAACACCGCTACTGTCTTCCTCTAATCCCTGCAAAATGGATCCTGCATCTTCTCTAAGCTGGACCTGCCTAGTGCCTATAACCTCATTTGGATCCATGAGAGTGATGAGTGTAAGACCACCATTATCACAACATCAGGCCACTATGAATATCAGGTGGTTCCATACTGCTTGTCCAAGTCACCCTTGGTGCTCCAAGGATTCAGGAATGAGGTGTTCTAGGAGTACCTCAATTGCTCTGTGTACATCAATGACATTCTCATCTACTCCCGGAACCTGACCAAACATCACCAACATGTAAAACAGGTCCTCCAAAAGCTGAGGGACCAACATCTTTACCTCAAATTGGAGAAGTGTGAGTTCCACCATGACACAATCCAGTTCCTTGGGTGGTGTACCATCATGACATCCACATTGACCAGAGGAAGCTACAAGCGGTCAAGGATTGGCCTCAACCCACCACTATCAAAAAACTCCAAAGATTTCCGATCTCCATTTCATTGTGGAAGACGATGCCTCTATTGCGAGGGTAGGAGCCCTCCTGACACAACGCTTGTTGTTGAGGGGAGCTTCCCACCCCTCATCCATGTACCTTCTACTCAAATACTGTCCCTGGTGAAGCAGAACTATGACACTGGTAACCAAGAGCTCTTGGCT
Organism: Garra rufa; assembly: GCF_049309525.1. Lineage (NCBI taxonomy): Eukaryota > Metazoa > Chordata > Actinopteri > Cypriniformes > Cyprinidae > Garra > Garra rufa. The sequence goes on from NC_133375.1 coordinate 7,074,252, forward strand.
ATCAAACTCACCCTGGAGGAATGGTGGCACTGGTTGGAGGGAACAGAAAAACCCTTTTTACCCCATCCAATGGTCCATTGATGATCAGAAAGCACAAGCCTGCTCCACCGGGAGGTCCAGAAGGAAGGATTTATGTGGCAACATCTCTCTGACTGCCCGTGCATAACTTCTCGGTTCTTCAAAATTGCTACCGGGGGCTCAACATGACCCAGGATATCTCATGCTACATCAAGAGCTGCTCAGATTGTGCCATCTCCAAAACTCATTACCACCTCCCTGAAGGAAAGCTAGTTTCTCTTCTAATTTCATGGTGGCCCTGGTCCCATCTTGGTAAGTGTGGACTTTGTGACAGAGCTGCCTGTCTCGAATGCTTGTAAGCTCATCCCACTAAAAGGACTACCTACTAAAAAGCACCTCTTGTTGTGCTCCGAAACTTCAGACTTCCCAAAGATGTATCAGACCCTGGACCACAATTCATTTCGCAGATATGGCGAGCTTTCTTCCAAATGTCTCTGTAGTGAGTGGGGTGGGAGTTAATGATAATGGGCGACACCTGCGTCACTCACCGGTCTCGAGTCCCACTGAGGAGCTCCGGAAGGATAAAAGGAGGAGTGACGACAGCGTAGGACGAGAGAGGACCAGGCCTGGACTTTATTTTGTGTTTTGTGTGCGGCAGTCGTCCATGAGGGGCTGCTGCTTTACTTTTGTGTTTGTTTATTTTGTTATTAAAGTATTTAAATGTTTGCCGGTTCCCGTCTCCTTTTTCCGTCTACAAACTTTGTTACAGTCTCTCTGTAGCGCACCTACACCATAACCAGCACACCTTGGCAAATCCATTGAATATCAAGTGGATAATGATTATTCACAAAATCACATATTCTCTTGAGTAGTTATTTATTTTGAATAAATAATTACTTTGTAAAAAAGTCTGTGGTTAGCATTGAGGTGGCCGAGAAAGAGAGTTCAGCCATTGGGGAGGCACCGATTTAGACAGAAAGCTATGGCATTCAGAAGACTGTGGCAGAAACCTCAATAAAGAAGCAACTATGAACCTCCTGGTCTTAGGACAGTACAAACCAGAACAAAAAGGGGCAAACTAAAGAAATTACTCACACCTGTCTATCTTGCATCCTCAGTACCAGTGCTCCTGGCCATGGCTGCCACAGTGGTTCATGCCAAAGGAATTCATGCCAAAACTAGCACTAAAGACCATCTCAGCCACACTAGTCTCCAAGCTCCCAGGCATCTCTGTCAAGGGCTAGAGGTTATTGTCATAGCCTACCCCAGAAGTGCCAGAGTATCCTTTTATGCCTGCCACAGATGTTGCCCTCATGGGCTCCCATCTCCAAGTTTCTTGGAATGTTAGCTCACTCCCAGAGATTCCTAAAAAAGCTTCTGTGAATATTCTCTAATTATTCCTGCCACTGGTCCTTGTCCTCTCCGTTTCTGCCTCATCGGTGCCAGTACTCCCTGTCATGGCTGACCCAGTGATTCCTGCCACAGGCACCCCAAAGATTGCTATTGTTGTCACCTCAGAGATTCCTGTAATGAAGGACTGGGCAACTTTGGTCCTGGAGGGCCGGTGTCCTGCAAAGTGTAGCTTCAATTCTAATGAAGCACACCTGAACAAGCTAATCAATATCTTCAAGATCACTAGAAGGCTACAGTCAGTTTAGATCCAACTTGCTCCAACATACCTGCTGGGAAGTTTCTAGTATGTCTAGTTAGAGCTTGATTAGCTGGTTCAATTGGGGTTGAAGCTAAACTCTGCAGAGCACCCCTGGTAGACTGAACGTGTAATACAAGGTTCCTTAAATCTTACCTTTTAGGGCCAATGTGCTGCAGATTTACATATACAATACATATGCACATGATGTCACTGTTCTCACAAATTCACCTTTTTTTGTAGTTTACACAAAGATGATAACGTCATTTTCCAAAACTTGCACTTTGAAACCCGGTTTCAAATGTTTGCATTTACAGGCCCCCAAAGTGCCACTGTCATGTAAATAAACAGCCAAAGCACATAGATATTTTTCATGTGTCATGTAAACATATTGGGTGAATAATTCACCAAATATATGCACTAGATGGCACTAATAATCCATATTATCTATTTAAAACAATAAACTACAGTTTTACACTACATGTTAACAGTGTCGCAAATGTGTATTGTGTGTATAAAACAGGTGAATTCCTAATTCCTGATTGTTTACCAGATTACACTCTATAAAAATATTGAGGGGGAAATACAATAAACTCTTTAACATAAACAAAACACAAAAATAAAGTTTAAACAGACAGTGAGCATATAAAAATATTATGTGGTGTTGTCACAATGCTATTGTACTGAAGGCAAGGAACACAGAGACATGGGAAATACATGATAACAGTCCTTTAATCCAAGAAGAAGGATAACACAGGGCAGGCAGGAACACACTTGTAGCACCAAGTATGGAAGACACCAGACAAAAGAATCACAGGACAGACAACACTTTAAATACTGAACTAAATGAGGGTAATCAACAGGACACACCTGAACCATATGACTAATAAAATGAGAGGAAAAAAATAGATCATGGGGAGAAAAACACACACAAAAGGAAAGAGGCATGACAGGTGTGTTTAGTCCAGACCCAGTCATTTTCACTCCATTAGTCAGATATCAAACATCCTAAAGAAGGTCACAGTGTGGATTGAACTCAAAACCCATGATAAACAAGACCAGGATCTGAATCAACACCAGTCACTCATGTAAGAACATAGAAGGATCTGACAGACAAACCAACATAAAAACATAATAAACAGAAGGAAGAAAGAGCTTTATTATGTGAAATTGGATAAGCATTTCTTCATGAACTTACGATGACAACAGTGAGCCTTATTTGTATAATGAGATATTTTGATGAAATTCAGGTTTTCACATACTAAATATGTAAGATAGCACAAGTTATATATACATTTTCTTGTATTCATTGGCAGGATCAGATAAGGCTTCAGTGATTTTCTGTTTTTACAGTTTAAATGGCAAAATCCTCAGAGCTTTAAGTTCATCAAGATTACAGAAAAATGGAAAGATTTTTTCAGTGAAGCTGGTTATGAATGTGTGTAGATGTGTGTTAGTTACAGGATCAGAGAATGACACCGTTCCTCCGTCGTAGTCCAGATCAACTCTCACATACTCGAGCTCTTCTTCAATAAGAAAGCCAGACCTAAGCTGACTGTACAGATCATACGTCACACACCAGGCATCAGTGTCACAGAAGTCACGTCCCTTCCTTTGGTTTGATTCTGTAGTTACTCCAAGACTCCAGCATTCGCTCTCTTTAACCTGCACTTCCCAGGAGTGTGTTCCTGAGGTAAAACCTTTTGAACCCAGAACACACTCACAGATGTCAAATCTCTCTGGATTATCAGGAAGTGGTTGTTCATCCCAGACGAATTTCACACGGGTCAGATCATCAGACAGGACCAGATGTGAATGGGCCGTGTTTGGATCCAGAATCACAGGAGCTGAAGAAGCAAAAAAAAAAAAAAAACAGGTGTTTTTTCTCCCTGTAGCTCATATAATGATCAGAAGTAAACTGTACACAGATTATTAACAATTATGTCACTGGAAATCATCAGACATCTTCCTGTAATCACAATGTTAAAATCATCTCCAGACTTACTCTTTTGGACAGAGTTCAGCATCTTCTTCCAGACTCTGTATGACAGGTTGCCCAAATAACGTGACACATGAATTAAAGCTCCAGAAGGCATCTGTGCATCCAGCTGTGAGATCTGGACTCTGGAAGAACATTAAGGAGTCAGAACTACAGTGACTTTAGCTTCAGAAGCAGAGAAAACAGAGACACCAGCAGATCACTCACCTTTCCATCATGACTGGAAACTTCTGCAGAACAAACACACAATTTATCATCATGAAATCAATAAATCAATCAATAGATGCTCTGTAATCAGACCTTTAGAAGTTGGACATCTTTGGCTTTCATCATCTCCTCCAAGTCTTTGATAGTGTGTGAAAGAGCTGACATGTGTCTGTTCATCTCCTCCAGCTTCTCCTTCATCGTCTGCTTCTTCTGCTCCTCTTCCTCCCTCAGTGCAGTGATTCTAGCGGCTTCTTCATCTCTGAGAAACTGATGAAGCTTCTTAAACTGATGTTTAATCTGATGCTCTGTGTACTCAGCTTGACACTGAAATCAAATCACATTCACTTCATCTCAAAGATGCAACTTATTATGGAGCAGCATGAAGAGTGAGTTGCTAAAGGTGGTTGCTAAACTTTATTTTTCTCAAGTACACTCTTAAAAATAAAGGTGCTTCACGATGCCATAGAAGAACCATTTTGTCCAACTGGTTCCATTAATATCTAAAGAACCTTTCTGTTTCACAAAAGGTTCTTTGTGGCAAATAAGGTTCTTCAGATTATGAAAAAGGTAAGCAAGAAATGGTTCTTTAAAGAACCTTTAACTGAATGGTTCTTTGTGGAACCAAAAATGTTTTTTCTGTAGCATTGCTTGAAGAACCTTTTGAAGCACCTTTATTTTTAAGAGTGTAGTACTGTAATAGATCTGTGTTTTTAGGGTGATAATACACACAAATCTCAAATGTCTTTTTAATACAATCAAATGCAATATAATTTTTGAATGTAGAGCACATGAACTTTAAAAAAATGTGGCAGACATGTCTAAATGAAAACGCACATTTTCCATATTACACAGATCTTAGAGAATTATGGACTAATTGTGTTACTGATCAATCAGTGTTTCTGTGAAACCTTTACGCTATTTATACTTGAACTTGGTAAACTAAATTCTGGGTTTTCTTGTTTTTTTCAGTGTTTCACATTGCTCATATTTTACCTGGGTCTATCAATTAATGTGTAAACCTTATTAGATTTAGCTTTTTACATTTACATTTACATTTTTTTTTTAATCAAAAATACTATCATTTATCATTCATGCAATTTATAACTGAATTTGACGAGACAAGACACTTAAGAAATATTACAGATACAAATATGAGTGAATGCACCAGTGTGATTTTTGTACTAGAAATGTATGCAAATTAGCACATATTTCATTGAATAATGGCTAATTTGCATATTTAAACCTAACATTTTAGAAAACTTGTAGTACAAAAAATGTTTGCAATTATCAATGTAATCAATCAACTGGGTAAGTAAGGTGATAACCTCACCTTAAGAGACTGAAAACCAACATGTGTGTGTGACTGTTACAGTCAATAAAGAAACATATAATTATGTCTGACAAAACTTTAAGCTGTTCTAATCAATATTTAATCCTGTAAATATGTATTATGTCAGTAGAATCAATCCTTACCTTGATAAGTTGAAATGTTTTCTCAAACTCTCTTTTAAGTTTTTCTCCATGTTGAAGTTTTCCTTTTAAGGAATGCCACGCTATTTTGAGCTTGCCCTAGGATGTAAAGTGAAAATCTAAACACCCAAGTTTTCCGTAATATGATCACTAATACATGAGCTTATCCTCGTATGTAAATCTGTCTTACCTCATTAGATGGAACATCTTCAAGGTTGAGTCTAAACATTTCACTGGTGTGTTTCTGTGCCTCCCTGCGCAAGTTTTTTAACACAAGATTACAGGAAGGATTTTTTGAGGATGTTCTCCCGCAGACAGGACACTCCTGACTTTCCTTGGCTCTCCAGAACTGTTGAAGACACTTTTTACAGACACTGTGGCTGCATGATAAAAGAACAGGAGCCTTGACGATTTCATGACATACAGTACAAGAAAGTTCTTCTAAATTTAGTGAATCCATTTTCACAGCTTGAGCTCCAGCAATTTGAACTTTAGAAAAGACAAAGATCCGTTGTCTGTTTAGATCCTAGAAACCTTCCTAAAAAAGTTTTTAGCTGTGCTCTTCATCGATCACTAATTCTTTTATGCTTCTGTCAAGAAGGAAGTAATAACCACACCTGTGGTTTTTGCACTTGAGCATTTGTCTACCTTCAGTATATGACGTATTTCCTGTATTTGGCCCAAATATGCACAAGTGGGTAGGAAGACCACAAGAGTGAAGAACTTTTCATTAGGGTGAATATAAAGTGGGCCACTTTTTGTTAAACTTGTAATTTAGATACCTCAATGATTTTGTTAAATTTGATTTTGTAAAGGCCAAGCTTTAATAATTGTGTTTTAATTTTATGTAATCCAGACAAATTTCTTTTCAGGTAAAGTGTGCCTTGGTCTGGTAAAGTCAAATCAAAAATTGTTCTGTATCTTAATTAAAAAAAACACATGATTTATTAACCCATATGACCAAGCAAACATGTCCGACAACATATTTAACAAACCCCCAAACATACAGGTGCATTTCAATAAATTAGAATGTCGTGGAAAAGTTCATTTGTTTCAGTAATTCAACTCAAATTGTGAAACTTGTGTATTAAATAAATTCAATGCACACAGACTGAAGTAGTTTGTCTTTGGTTCTTTTAATTGAGATGATTTGGCTCACATTTAACAAAAACCCACCAACCCACCATCTCAACAAATTAGAATACTTCATAAGACCAATAAAAAGCAACATTTTTAGTGAATTGTTGGCCTTCTGGAAAGTATGTTCATTTACTGTATATGTACGCAATACTTGGTATGGGCTCCTTTTGCTTTAATTACTATCTCAATTCAGCATGGCATGGAGGTTATCAGTCTGTGGTGCTGCTGAGGTGGTATGAAAGCCCAGGTTTCTTTGACAGTGACCTTCAGCTCATCTGCATTTTTTGGTCTCTTGTTTCTTATTTTCTATTTTACAATTCCCCATAGATTCTCTTTGGGGTTCAGGTCTGTTGAGTTTGCTGGCCAGTCAAGCACACCAACACCATGGTCATTTAACCAACTTTTGGTGTTTTTGTCAGTGTGGGCAGGTGCCAAATCCTGCTGGAAAATTAAATCAGCATCTTTAAAAAGCTAGTGAGCAGGAGAAAGCATGAAGCGCTCTAATATTTCTTGGTAAATGGGTGCAGTGACTTTGGTTTTCAAAAAAACACAGTGGACCAACACCAGCAGATGACAGTGAACCCCAAATCATCACAGACTGCGGAAACTTAACACTGGACTTCAAGAAACTTGGGCTATGAGCTTCTCCATCCTTCCTCCAGACTCTAGGACCTTGGTTTCCAAATAAAATACAAAACTTGCTCACATCTGAAAAGAGGACTTTGGACCACTGGGCTACAGTCCATTTATTCTTCTCCTTAGCCCAGGTAAGACACCTCTGACATTATCTGTGGTTTAGGATTGGCCTAACAAGAGGAATTGGACAACTGTAGCCAAATTCTTTGACACGTCTGTGTGTGGTGGCTCTTGATGCCTTGACCTCAGCCTCAGTCCATTCCTTGTGAAGTTCACCCAAATTCTTGAATGGATTTTGCTTGACAAGCCTCTCAAGAATGCGGATCTCTCGGTTGGTTGTGCAACTTTTTCTTCCACACTTTTTCCCTTCCACTCAACTTTCTGTTAACATGCTTGGATACAGCACTCTGTGAACAGCCAGCTTCTTTGGCAATGAATGTTTGTGGCTTACCCTCCTTGTGAAGGGTGTCAATGATTGTCTTCTGGACAACTGTCAGATCAGCAGTCTTCCCCATGATTGTGCAGCCGAGTGAACCAAACTGAGAGACCATTTTGAAGGTCTCTGAACTTTTGGCTTTTTCAGATCTGGGAGAGTCAAGTCTTTGACCTTGAAATTATGGCAAATAAAATGCAGTGCATAGTTCTATTTTCTTTGTTTTTAGAAAACTGTAGCCACACCAAGAAATAAGAGGCTTACTGAAATGCTTTTTAAACTTACAATTCTTCTTCTTCTGAGACTAAATTTCTGACTGCTACTTTTACTAGAGCTTTAATGCTCAGGAAACCTTTGCAGGTGTTTTGAGTTGATTAGCTGTCACCATATTCTAATTTGTTGAGAGTGAATTGGTGGGTTTTTGTTAAATGTGAGCCAAATCATCACAATTCATGCTACGTCTACATTAATCCGGATACATTTGAAAATGGAGTTTTCGTTTTAAAACGCTCTCCGTCCACACTAGCGTTTCCAAGCGTTTTCCAAAAGATTCTCGTTCACACTGAAACGTAGGAAAATGTCAAAATACTGCGCATGCGTAAAGCCTTCAAAATTATACAGAGGTAATAAGTTTTCACGCAATTCTTCTGCCGGGATCATTTACGGAAATATCTCATCGTTCACTGACACGTCTATGTCGCGCTCACTCATATTTTATCTGAAAAGCAGTTGTCGTCATGTTTTGCAGGACAGCAACTGTGAGTAAATTTTTTGCCATCATTTTAGGACTGTAATTTGAAGAGTGTACAAGGTAAATCTCTTTAGCAGCAGTGTGACAGTGAATAGCACAGGCAAAATTACTGCTGTAAACATAGATATCTATTGGTATAATATGCGTCACATGACTAAATATGCGTCATCGTTTTCAAAAGCCTCCGTTTTCACAGTCCACACTACAAGGCGAAAACGGCGTTTTCAAATTTATCCACTTTGGAGAGCTTTTTCAAAAAGCTCCGTTTTCCTTGACAAAAACGCAGTCTCAGTGTGGACGGAAGGCCAAAACGGAGAGAAAAAGATGCGTTTTCAAACTAAAATGTATGTGGACACATGGCCTAAAAGAACCAAAGACTAAACTACTTCAGTCTGCGTTCATTAAATTTATTTAATACACGGGTTTGAGTTGAATTACTGAAATAAACGAACTTTTCCAGGACAGCGCAGCGGTTGGCTGGATGAAGGCTTGCCTAGCGCACTTTTCCACGACTCCGTGGGCTGAATGTAAAGCGGAGCCTCGCCTTATTTCTCAGCGTTTGATGGATCCTATCGACCCTTGGTCGGTACCTGTCGTCGGCCCGGGTGAGGTGTTCCAGCCCCATGCCCTTCGCTCTCCTCGCCCTCGTCGGCGTGGAGTGAATTTGCGAGACCTGCGTTCTTTGCGTCGGGTTCCCTGGAGTGTCACCAGTGCATGTGTGCCGGCGCGTGCCAGGTTTAGCCTGGTAAATGCTAGATCACTAGCAAACAAAACTTTTATTTTAAATTATTTCTTTTCATCGCGGGACCTGGACTTTCTTTGAGTGACTGAGACATGGCTAAGTGTTGGTGAGTCCAGCCCCTTTTCTGAACTTTTATCGGACAATTGTGCATATTTAAATTCCCCGCGAGCGTCGGGACGAGGTGGTGGTATAGCTATTATTTATAAAGATGTTTACAAATGTAAACAGATGCCGCCATGTTCTTTCAGTAGTTTTGAACTGAGTTTATTCGAGTTGGGTCGTGTTCACAAAACATTGTGTGCAGTAGTTTATCGGCCTCCAAAATATAATAAGGATTTTATAAATGATTTTTCTGTTTTTTTGGCTGATAAATGCCTAAGTACAATCGTGTCTTAATTATTGGAGATTTTTATGTGCACGTGTGTTGTAGTGATAATGCAATGGCAAAGGACTTTTTACATCTTATTGATTCTTTTAATTTTGTGCAGTTTGTGTCCGGCCCCACACATGAACGTGGACATGCACTGGACCTTGTCTTTTGGCTTGCCTGTTCTTAATATAGAGATATGTGATGCAGCTTTTTCTGACCATATGCCGGTTTTATTTGAAATTCCTATTAATCATAATACTGTTGAATTTCATGCTGCCGCTCGGCCTTGTCGCATCATTAACTCTTCCACTGCTGTTCAGTTTGCATCAGTTTTCAGTCAGAAATGTTCAATTTCGGAGTCTATATGCACTGTGGCTCCTTTAAAAAATCAGGCAGCCAAAAACTAAATCCGAGCCTTGGCTGGACGACAGGACTGGTTCATGCTGTTAGACGGGAGTATCATAAAGCAGAGCGCAAATGGAAAAAGGACAAACTCATTTCAAATACTAAAGTGCCCCTATTATGCCATTTTAAAGGTAGCTAATATTGTTTTATGAGTCTCTTAAAACAGGTTTACATGTGTGCAAGTTCAAAAAACACTTTAGTTTTCTCCAAAAATAGATTTAATTTTACCCCGTTTCTAAATGAGTCGTAAACGACTCGTGTGAAGCAGTTCGAAGAATCAGTCTCTCTAAACCCCTCCTTTCCGTGAGCCCTCAGTGCTGTGATTGCTCAGATGGCGCAGTCCTTCATGATTGGTCTACCGCTTCAGCGCAAAACGAAACGCCCATTACCATAACTGAATGACAGCTGCGGAGACCTGTTAATGCATAGAAAAGATAGCCTCGATTTTACCCTATCAATTCGAGCCGGAGTCTGACGATGAAACGGTTGAAGTGGCACATCGACAAGAAACTGTTTTGCAAGCAGGACTGGAGCAGGACGTTTCTCAGTGGTAAGTGTCATATGTTAACTGTGGAAAGTGCTTGCAATTTGCTTTTGTAAGCGAACCGGGCACACCTCTACGTTGTGAACTTCAACATTGTATAATGCATAACACTGTGTTAAGCCATCGTTTATCATTACTTAAACTAATAAGGCAGACAGACAGTCAAGCTGCATCAATCACAATTTTTAGACTACATTGCACTCACAGCTGAACAACAGAACTACAGAAACGCAAGTTAGCCGGTTACCAAGACATGTGCGGGGTTGTTACACAACATAACCTACACAAAGACGTATTTTGAACGATGGCTAGAAAATACAATCATCAATTATTAATCATACTTACAGGTAGAAGTTCAGAGGAGCAAGCCGGTCCAAATAAACTGGGCACTGATCCATTTTTTAAAACCAAGCGTTTGGTGAATCTCGCGTTGTAACGTTACTCCCCAAGATTGGAAAAACAGTCATCAGTAAAATGACGCGAACACAACACAAGATTGGAATTGTACTGCTGAGGTGTTGTTGAATAAATTAATGTTAACCACTCATTCTTTGTAGATTACTCTTTCGGAAGGACATATAAAACAAATTTACTCTCACAGCGCAGGATACAGTGTCTTCTTGACATGATGTAATCCACGTGAAAATTGTTTGTGGGCGGGCAAGTTGTTCACGACATAGAACATGGGCGGACATTATGCAAATGTGTTAGCTCGTGACGTGTGGCCGTAACAGAAAAAGATTCGAATTGCTGACGACCACTGATCTATAAGTAAGGGATAATCAACGGTTTGCCGTGCGTTAAAGGATTTTAAATGCACGACGTGGAGGCTAATAACCGCCCGACACGAAGCTTTCACTTCTTGTCAGTATAAGTTCTTTGTCTATAATAGAGAACTGGATTGCTCATGACGTCATAAAAGTGAAGCCACCGCGCCGCCATATTAGTATTCCCTAGTATTCGCATACATTCTGTTGAATGAATAGGAAACTATACGATTTTACTGAGAAAAAAACACATAACAAGTGAGCGTTTTTATACCTTAAGTCTCACTGTACATTTTCACCATGCAAATGTCCTAAGCATGTAAACGGTTATTTGTTTAATGTCGGGAATTCCCTCTGCTTATTAAAAATGTACAATGTTCATAGTCTACTTTAAAGTCACGTACATCAGATAAACAAACATCGTACGATCTTAGTACAGTTATTCACAGTTTATGTCATTTTGTAGGCTAACTGCTTGTTTCAACAATACTTTCGTTATTAATTTGATTATTATTATATTATTTTATTATTTTATTTGTTATTAACAGTATTAATTTTGAAGCAGGTAATGATTTGTTCGTTAATAATTAATTCAACATATATACACAGCATTTTACTTAAATGGAAACTGTAATGTTAGTAAATCATTACAGAATTCGCTGATTTGAAGAGTCTGAAATAGATGTTGCTCGTTAAAAATATGCATACCATAACTATACCGCTGACTACATATGGTACAGACTTAAAGACATGAAGCTTTATTTCAAAAATTTGAATTTCAGTACAACGAGCAACAGAGGCTTGTTTTGTATTACTTATTGTATAATCGAAACAATTTCAGATATTAATACCATATACATGGTTTTGTGTATTATTTCCTGCATAATTAGGTACATAAAGAAATATATTTTCGTATTGGATCAGTTAACTCACCTGTGTCTGCAAATGCGCGGCTGACACACACACCTAAACGATTTCAATATATCGCTTATCCAGCCCGAAAAGAAAGCACCATAAACATTCCAGATAACATCTTAGGTATAATTTATTTACATACACATATCCTAAAAACTAATCCTGTGTGAATGAAACTCTTCAAATCGAGTCATTTTAGGTCATTGGTTTACATGCAAATCAATGGCGCGCTCTGCAGGTAGGAAATAGTAAGATGGCGGATCGAACGCTTCATGCTAGTAACTTGCTAATCATGCTAACAACTGACTACTAATGCTAACATCATGCTAGCAACATTCTAATCATGCTAGCAACCAGCTAGTAATCGTGTTAGAAACATGCTAGAAACATGCTAATTATGCTATAAACATGCTAGTAACTTGTTAATCATGCTAACAACAGACTACTAATGCTAACATCATGCTAGCAACATTCTAATCATGCTAGCAGCCAGCTAGTAATCGTGTTAGAAACATGCTAGAAACATGTTAATTATGTTATAAACATGCTAGTAACTTGCTAATTGTGCTAACAACAGACTACTAATGGTAACATAATGCTAGCAACATTCTAATCATGCTAGCAACCAGCTAGTAACAGGTTAATCGTGTTAGAAACATGCTAAAAACATGCTAATGATGTTAGAAACATGCTAATAACTAGCTAATCGTGCTAACAGACTATTAATGCTAACATCATGCTAATAACATTCTAATCATGCTAGCAACCAGCTAGTAACAGGTTAATCGTGTTAGAAACATGCTAGAAACATGCTAATGATGTTAGAAACATGCTAGTAACTTGCTAATAATGCTAAAAAACAGACTACTAATGCTAACATCATGCTAGCAACATTCTAATCATGCTAGCAACCAGCTAGTAACAGGTTGTGTTAGAAACATGCTAGAAACATGCTAATGATGTTAGAAACATGCTAGTAACTAGCTAATCGTGCTAACAACAGACTATTAATGCTAACATCATGCTAGCAACATTCTAATCATGGTAGCAACCAGCTAGTAACAGGTTAATCGTGTTACAAACATGCTAGAAACATGCTAATGATGCTAGAAACATGCTAGTAACTTGCTAATCATGCTAACAACAGACTACTAATGTTAACATCATGCTAGCAACATTCTAATAATGCTAGCAACCAGCTAGTAACAGGTTAATTGTGTTAGAAAGATGCTAGAAACATGCTAGTAACTTGCTAATCATGCTAACAACAGACTACTAATGCTAACATAATGCTAGCAACATTCTAATCATGCTAACAACCAGCTAGTAACAGGTCAATCGTGCTAGAAACATGCTAGTAACTCGCTAATCATGCTAACAACAGACTACTAATGCTAACATCATGCTAGCAACATTCTAATCATGCTAGCAACCAGCTAGTAACAGGTTAATCGTGTTAAACATGCTAGAAACATGCTAATGATGCTAGAAACATGCTAGTAACTTGCTAATCATGCTAACAACAGACTACTAATGCTAACATCATGCTAGCAACATTCTAATCATGCTAGCAACCAGCTAGTAACAGGTTAATCGTGTTAGAAACATGTTAGAATCATGCTAATCATGTTAAAAACATGCTAGTAACTTGCTAATCATGCTAACAACAATTTCTCACAAGACAAAGATGCTATTAATAAGCAAGTTAAATGTCTATTGCTTTGTCATTTAACCTTTCCAAGATATAAAGTCCATTACCACTCTATTTCTTAAGGAGAAATAACGAAAAACAAAGAGAGCCAGAGGTTACTAGCACATGGCTCATCGTTGGGGCTTAGTCTTTACCACTAGCCCGATCAGATTCCACAAGCAGACAAATCTTCGTAATGGGTCGGTCCAAGATGTTAGTCTTTGTCTTTATCCTTACTCTGCGAACAAAACCCTTCTTGTCTGGGAAAGCTTCGATGATTTTGCCCATAATCCAAGAATTCCTTGGCGCACAGTCATCTACGAGAAGAATGACGTCACCTTCTGCAAAGTTCCTAGATGCTGTGGCCCACCGCTGGCGCTCTTGGAGTTGAGGTAGGTACTCTTTAATCCATCTCTTCCAGAATAAGTTGGACATATATTGCACCTGTTTCCATCTGCGTCGTGAGTAGAGGTCGTTTTGGTCAAACAATCCTGGCGGTAACAATGGTGTTGTTTTCAGTAACAGCAGGTGATTGGGTGTGAGAGCCTCCAGATCGTTAGGGTCACTGGATACAATAGTGATCGGTCGGCTGTTGATGATCGACTCTGCCTCACATAAAACTGTATGAAGGCCTTCCTCATCAAGAATTTGCTCTCTTGCAGTGGAATTCAGCACCTTTCTGACTGATCTCATCAACCTCTCCCACACACCACCGTGATGTGAAGCAGTAGGAGGGTTGAATGTCCATTTGATTCCATGCTGATGGAATAGATGCTGAAACTCTGAGGTGTTCCAATCAGCAATGGCAGCCTTCAGCTCGCGATTGGCAGCAACAAAGTTTGTCCCATTATCTGAGCGAATCTCCTTCACTTGTCCTCTACGAGCCATAATACGCCGAATTGCATTTATGCATGAATCTGTGTCTAATGACGAGGCGAGCTCAATGTGCACTGCACGAATGGTTAAACAAGTGAATATGACTCCGTATCTTTTCAAGAGTGTTCTTCCACGCCTCACCTCGAACGGTCCGAAATAATCTACACCTACTCGGGTGAAGGGAGGATTATCTGGCATCACTCGCTCTTGTGGAAGATCAGCCATTAGTTGATTTCCAGCCTTTCCATGTAAGCGTCGACATGTCACACACTTTGCAATTACTTTTCTGATGGCTGTGTTGGCCCTCGGAATCCAAAACTTCTGGCGTAATTCAGAGAGCATGTGATTGCGCCCTCCGTGTCCAGTCTCTTTATGTATCTGTTGGAGAATTAAATCGGTGATATGAAAGTCTCGGGACAAAATAACAGGCTGTTTGCTACTTTCTGGCATAGCTGCCCGGCTCAGTCTCCCACCAACTCGCAACAGGTCATCTTGAAGTACAGGGTTCAGTTTATACAAGTGACTACTGCGCCTCATACTCTGTCCTTTGTGTAAAGCAAAAATCTCTTCTGAGAATTTCTCTTTTTGACAGAATTTGATTATGTCAAGTTCTGCTTGACCCAGTTCTTCCACTGTAAGTTGTGTATGCCTAAAGCTTGCTTTGAAACGATCAATCTGATTTTGAATCAGCTGTTGACTAAAATCTAGGCTGTTCTTTGTATTAGACGCACACAGCTCTCTGCGTTTTTGACAGAGACTCTGTAACAAGGCTTTAAACTTCAGGAACCATGCCACGGCTTTTTTCAGCTTAATCCATGATGAGAAGTAGTTGATCAGTCTCATGAATGGAGTAATGTTTTCTTCCACTTCTATTTGATTTACTGTGACATTTTTGATTTCAGGATCATCTGAAGTGATTTCTGTGTGGTTCAATGGAATGCTGGGCCAACACTCTTCAGGACTGTGAAGAAACTCAGGTCCAGACACCCAAGTCGTGTTCTTCACGAACTCATCCACTCCTTGCCCTCTAGAGGCGCAGTCAGCCGGATTCTTGTCTGTGCTGACATGTCTCCACTGATCCACATCAGAGCCTTTCAGAATAGATGAAACTCTGTTTGCCACGAATGTGCGGAAACGAGTGGTCTCATTTTGGAGATACCGGAGTACTACCGTACTGTCAGTCCAAAACATTGGATTTGCAAGATTCAGTTGTAGTTCTCTTCTTAGAACACCATCCATCTTGACAGCAACAGTAGCAGCGGTTAATTCAATTCGAGGAATAGTAGGAGGTCTGAGAGGCGCTACACTGGATTTGCCCATCATAAACGCACAATGCGTCTCATTGTTTGCGTTGCGCAGGAGAAGGTAGCTGACTGATCCGTAAGCATTCTCACTCGCGTCCGCAAAGTGATGTAATTGAGCAAATACGCAATTTCCAAACTCTTCAGGTTTGAGACATCTTGCAACTGAGAAGTGTTCTAAGGCAGAAAGACTGACTAACCAGTCAAACCACCGCCTTTTCACATGCTCAGGTAAGTCGTCATCCCATCCAGTCCTCAGTCTACACAGTTCTTGCAGCATAATCTTTGCTGGTAAGACTACAGGTGACAAGATGCCTAATGGGTCATAGACTGATCCAATGACTGACAGAAGACCTCTTCTTGTAAATGGGCGATCTCTAATGGTGATCTTGAATTTGAACGTGTCTGACTCGACACACCAGTTGAGACCGAGAGCCCTCTCCAGAGGAAGTTCCTCATTATCCAGATCCAAGGTTTTCATTTCTGTAGCCAGTTCAGACTTCGGGATCGAATCGAGCACTTTACGTCGGTTGCTCACCCATTTGTTGAGACGGAATCCTCCATTAGCACAGATCTTCATAAGATCCTGACACATTAATATGGCTGCCTCCTCTGTGGCAACAGACTTGAGACAGTCATCGACGTAAAAATTCTGTAAAACCGTCTGAACCACTTCTTCTCTGAACTGCCCACGCTGATCTTCAGCACACCTCCTCAAGGCAAAATTGGCGCAACTGGGTGAGGATGTGGCCCCAAACAAATGCACAGTCATCTTGTGCTCGTTCAGTGTTTGATTGCAGTCACCGTCCGTCCACCAGAGGAACCTGAGTAAATCAGAGTCTTCATCAGACACCTTTACTTGGTGGAACATTGCTTCCACGTCCGCCATAATCGCAACAGGCTCTTGTCTGAATCGGATAACAACACCAATTAGACTGCTGGTCAAGTCTGGACCCTGAAGAAGTTGATCGTTCAGGGATGTGCCTCTATAGGACGCTGCAGAGTCAAACACAACTCTCAATTTCTGTTTGACAGGGTGGTACACAGCGTGGTGTGGTATATACCACACTTTCCCTTCTTTGTGCTTCAGTTGAT
Source organism: Garra rufa (assembly GCF_049309525.1). Classification (NCBI taxonomy): domain Eukaryota; kingdom Metazoa; phylum Chordata; class Actinopteri; order Cypriniformes; family Cyprinidae; genus Garra; species Garra rufa. The sequence continues at coordinate 7,091,259 of NC_133375.1, forward strand.
CATTGGACAATTTCACTGCATAGCCCTTTTGAATCAGGTTGTCCATAAAGTCTGTATACTCCTGTCTAAAGCAGTCATTCTTGAGAAACTTTCGCTCTAAATTGTGTGCTCGTTGCTCAGCAATTGGGCAATTATTTGGCATGTTGACCAATCTGTTTTTGAGGGGTAGACATAAGGAGTAATGACCGTCTATCAGTTTAGCAGATTCCATGACCATATCCATAAACTGATGGTCCTCTCTGGACATTTCCACTTTGTCATGCTTTCCACTTTCGGGAAAATCCACTTTAAACTGTTGTAACCACAGATTTTCTAAACTGCTCACTGATATGCGGTTTACCACTGTCTTTGTTGGCTTTCTCTTGTCTGCATGACAGCAGGTTTCCCTCCAAGGTCCGTTCACAAACCAGCCTAACCTGGTCCGAACTGCATATGGCCCACCACCAACACTGCTCACCACCTCCCACGGCTCCATAGCTTTAGGTACGTTTGCTCCAATAAGCAATCCAATGTTTGCTTCAATTTGAGGTAAGTTTATGCCTTTAAGGTAGGTCCACCTTTCAATATCCTTTTGTTGTGGTATGTTTTCCTTTCCAACAGGTATTGACTTTTGCGTGAAGACATCTGGAAGATCTATGAATTCCTCACCAGACAAACTACTGATCTCCAAGCCCGACACCTTGTACGTACGGACGGGTTTCTCTTCATTCATGGTTCTTAGTAGTATGTCAGTCTTTCTCCCAGTGAGCTTCAATTCATCCATCAATGCTTCTGTACAGAACGTGGCTGAGCTACCCGGGTCCAAGAATGCGTAAGTTTGCACCACTGTTTTCCCCTTCCTGGCCTTTACTTGAACAGGAACAATTGCAAGTAAACAGTCATCTTCCCCGGCCCCATTCAGCTCACAACCCTTTGATTCTGCATTAACAAAAGCACTTAAGATTGTTTGAGTTTCACTGCTTTTAGTATTCTTCTCTGATTCCACAGCTGTGTTCCTTTTCTTAATATGTAGCAACGTAGGATGAATTAGAGAACACACCTGACAACTAATTCTTCCTTTGCAGAATTTGCTTATGTGCCCTTGCTTCAAGCAGCCAAAACAAAGTCCTTTTTTCTTTAAGAACTCTATCTTTTCATCATGTGACTTTTCTTTAAGTTTACCACACAGGTCTATGGAGTGCTCACCCTCACAAAAGAGACACGTCTGCGTTGTTATCATGGAACTTGTGTTTTCTCTTGACTTTGTGTTTGGCTTTTGTTTGTCCAACTGTACATAACTTGTGGTGAATGATTTCTTGATTACACCTTTTCTTTGCTCTTTGTTATTGTTTTGTTTAGTTGTAGATGTTTTGGCAGCTGTGCTATCCTTTATGTCTCCAAAGATTGGATTAAGTGCAATTTTGGCTTGTTTATTTATGAACTCCACCAAATCCATGAACTTGACTCTCCTGTCACATCGTTCTTGAACATCACATGCAACACTTCTCCATTTTTCACGTAGCTTGTATGGAAGCTTTGTTACAATTATTTTGAGGTTTGCGACATTATCAAGCTCCTCCATGTAACTCACTTCAGCCATGGTATTACGGCAAGCTGTCCGAAAAAGTGAAAATGCATTGAGAGCTTCTGCATCCTCTGGCCTGATAGGCGTCCAATTCAAGACTTTGTTCATATAGGCCACAGCAATTTTGTAGTCATTTCCAAAGTATTCCCCAAGTAACTGTCTGGCTTTGTAATAACCTTCATTTGGATGCATATGAAGACAGCTCTTTATTAACTCCTTAGGCTGTCCACTTGTGAACTGCTCTAAAAAGTAAAGACGATCCTTAGGGCTTTCAGTGCGAGATTCTACGCCATGCTCAAAGGCTCTTACAAATGTATTGTAATCAAGAGGATCACCACTGAATACAGGAATGTCTAATGGTGGCAAAGTCATCATTTTCTATTGTTTCGCTATCAACTCTGTTATAGTATTCTGACGAGTCGTAACACTACAAAGTGTTTCAATTGCGTGATCATCTGTTACGTCTTTCGCTGTAAACTGATGGGTGCCTATAGGATGAGGCTGAAGAGGTACGAATTCACCACGTTCGTTTTTTGTGTTGGTGACTGGATTTCGACTTGCAAGTAATGGAATACATCCAGAGTCAATTGTCGTTGCATGCACAGGGCTCACTTGTGATGAACGCTCATTTTCAAAATGTTCTAAAACTCTTAATTTGGCATCAGAGGCAGCAATTGCCGTCTGTAAATCTAATTCTTCTCTTTTTGATTTTAACTCAGCTTCCTGACGCTCAAGATCTTGTTTTTGTTTTAAAGCCGCTGCCTGTGCAAGCAATGTAGCTCAATTTTCTGCTTTAAGGCGCACTGAGGAAGTATTGGACACTTTGCTTCCAGTGGTTGAACCACGCTTTCTGCTCCTACTGCTCAATGCAGACACAGCAGAGACGCTGTCAGAAGGATGGATGTCTTCATCGCAGTGCCTAGCTTGTTCTAAACACTCCTCAGCTGCTTTAATCCACAGTTCCACATGTTGAATAAATCCATGTATACAACTTGCCTTTGGCTCATACCAAGAGCTTTGTTCCTTCTGGAATTCTTCCACATACATTAATTGCTCTAAACTGTCATTCATCTTGCTCAATTCTCCAAATGAGTCTTGATAATTCAAACGCAATTTCTGTTTAACTGTGTTCACGTTAACATCGTCTTCCATTAGTCTTTCAATCTGATTAGCTTGGCTAGTTAAATGTCCTAACTTGGCCTTTCTAGATTGAATTAACTTGTGCAGCTTTTCTTCAATAGCCTTCTCTGTCATTTTCGATTCTCTTTTTCCACAAACTAGATGTCCAGTAACTTCGTTCATTTTGGCAAACTTCCAAAAATAGCGAAACAAGTTGCAGCTTACCAGAACTTTTTTCACACGCAGTTAGTTACCGTTCATCTTCTGTGCACGGCTATCCTTTGGTTCCTTGTTAACGTTATCCAAACAGTCCGCGATTTCCACGAGCATCATATCCTTTCCAAAATTCCTTTTCCACACGAAGCCAGGGTTTTTCTGACTAAATGTTTAGGTTATTTCCAAGTCTAATTTCAAAAAATAAGAGAGAAGGTCTTGTGGCTGACGCGTGTTCCAGGATGCAAAAATAAAAACGAAATCTTTCTCTTGAATCACGGTTGCAGGTTTATTTTAACAAACAATATGTGACTTCTGTATATACAAAATAAAACGTTCCTTCCAAACACTGACTCGTGCACATGCACGTCTATAAACTGACAGGAAAAACACGGTCAGAAAAACCGTGCGACTCCCTCTCCATCAACCCTAATCTTTTTCTAGCACCATCGTTGTCTACGTGCTTAAAGTGGCAGTACTTATTGTAATTACAAATGCAACGCTAAAATCCAATTCTTAATTATCTACATTATAAATCCGGGGTCGTCAACTGGCGGACCGCGGTCCGGATCCGGACCGCAAGATGCGTCCATGCGGACCGTGAAAGCTTTTGACATAATAAAAAAAAAAATGCCAAATGCTATTTCTAAATACATTTATATCAAGCACACTAGGGTCAGCGTTTGGGTGCAATCTTCCGTGCAGTGAGGAGAGCAGAGATCGGCAGACAGATGTAGCTTTCAGTGAGTGAAAAACGTTGATGGAAAATGCATTATTTTGGGGTTACGTCGCAAAATATTGTAAATATATCTTTTTATACTGTATTTTTATACATATTTATATTTTAAACCACGACGATGAGCCAATGGATATCACACAAGCAACGTGAAAACCAGAGGTGTCAAGTAACGAAGTACAAATACTTCGTTACCTTACTTAAGTAGAAATTTTGGGTATCTATACTTTACTGGAGTAATTATTTTCAGACGACTTTTTACTTCTACTCCTTACATTTTCACGCAATTATCTGTACTTTCTACTCCTTACATTTTAAAAATAGACTCGTTACTCCTATTTCTTTTCGGCTTGTTTTAATTCATGTCATCGTTAAAAAAACCTATCCAGATAAATCGCGCCACCCACATAGAGTGAATTTGGTTGTGGTTGGATGAGAAGTATAAATATATACCATTCCGACACCCTATTGGTTTGTACACGATCCATCACACCTGCACGTGACATGACACAAATCACGTCACACTCCTGGCCATCGGGGAGAACCGTGACATTCCCGGTGGGCCGGTGGAGTAGTGGGCCGATCGCCGAAGAGAGGCAGACCTCCCGCATATTATGCGCTATTTTAAATGACATTCAAAACTGCAAATACCCCAAAAGTGTGAAGTGGCAGAATCAGTCACCCGCACAGAGCGATGCAAAGTGATAAATAGCGCAAGTTGAAGCTTGACGCATTCAGATTTAACACAGGATGGTGTTAGGCAGTTAAAGGTTCTGTATCTGCTGGGCTGCTGAAAACAGCTGCATGAGGAGGTAAAGTGATAAACGTCAATACATAATTACTGTCATTTTGTTCTATTAAAAATTTCATAGTTTATTATTATGAATAATTAAAAAAAAAAACATAACCATTGTAATTTTATTCTTGTGACGTCATCTTACTATTACTAGTCAGTTAATATCTGGATTTTAAGCAATAATTTCTATCTTTTTAAATGTTAAGTTGTAATTTATTTTAATTGGAGTAAAATGTTAATTCAGTAAGAGACTGATTAAAGATATATATCAGTGCCTTATATAAATGAGGTGTTTACTACAGATATTAAAGTTCTTAAAGGGACAGTTCACCCAAAAATAAAAATTGTCATTATTTACTCAACAACATCATGTAATTTCAATCCTGTATGAACTTCTTTCTTCTGTGGAACATAAAGGAAGATACTTTGAGAAATTCAAAAATTGTGTCTATAGAGTAGAAATCAAGGGTAAACAAATATGTTTGTTTACATTCTACAAAATATCTTTTGTGTTCTACAAAAGTAAGTAATTTTTACAGAATTTATTAGCAATAAAAGTCCCGCATTCTAGCTCAAAATCAATGCTTTACTGCATGCATTTCTATGTGACAAAAATGCATTATTAATTTGATAAATTATTAATAAAAGTTGCATTTGAATTCAGTATCTAACATTATTTGATTCTGTCCTGTTTTATTCATTCATTTATTTACTTTAATTAAAGGCCCTATAATCCAACAAAACTCACGGGGGAACTTGTGGGCTGGAAGGGCTGGATTTGTCCATGGCCAAATTTTAACCCCAGTCCAGCCCTGCACTCCAGCAAGGATATAGCCAGTGTTAGGGTCATTACTCAAAAAAGATTACTTCTTACAAGTTATTATTTCTCTACTACTTGCTTATTTATCAAACGGGTGCTTTCTCTTCATCCTCTGCAAATGAAGCTATAGTAGGTAGTTTGATAGAAAGTCGTTTGAATAAATAAACGTTTGCGATTGACAACGCGATTGACAATGTTGCGATAACAATACTTATAGGCAGCAACTAATGATCATATCTTCCGCTCCAAGAAACACATGTTAATGCTCAGTAGTACACATTTATGGTTCTTTAATGTATTTGCATTGTAATAAAATGCATTTATTTTCAATGGGCAAATATGCAGCTAAAACAGGTAGCCTAGTGCATTCCAAATTTTTCAACATTAACATTTTAATATAACATAGTCACTATGGCCTTTAGAAATGTTTTTTGGGGAGGTGGGGTAATGCACAACATGCCCCTGTGGCGCGGCCTAAGCTTTTGTCCTCAATGGCATTTTTTCCCTTACATTACTTTTACTTTTTTACTTTAAGTAGTTTTGAAACCAGTACTTTAATACTTTTACTTGAGTAAAAAGCTTGAGTTGATACTTCAACTTCTACAAAAGTCTTTTTAAATCTTAGTATCTATACTTCTACTTGAGTAATGAATGTGAATACTTTTGACACCACTGGTGAAAACTGCATATGTTAAAGTGAAAGTAAAAACAGCGCTTTCAGCATCAGGGGCCCGTTTCAGAAAGGAGGTTAAGTGAAAACTCTGAGTATGTTAACCCTGAAATGAGGGAAACTCTGGGTTTTCGGTTTCAGAATGGGAGGTATGTTAAACCTGAGAAAGCAGAGTAAGTCAAGCCCGTTTCTGAAAGAGAGGTAACTTATACTCAGAGTCAATTACCATGGCAACTTACTCTGTGAACCTAACCTGGTCGGGAGCAGGTTTTCTTCGGTAAACCCAGAGTTTCTTTCGGTCTCCTCCCCCTTTTTAAAGCGCAAGTGATGTTTAAATACATCATTCATTCATTTATGCTTCAAAAATGCTTTTCTTAATGAGTGTTTTGGAATGTAAATTTAGTGCATTTTACTTAAAACATGAAAAATAATCTTAATGCAACTGGAAACAAGATTATTTTTCTTACCCAATTGACAGATAATATTCAAAATAAGAAAAATACACTTAAAAGATTAAATAAACACCTTACACTGTACACTGTAAAAAAAATATATAAAAAATGAAATAAAGTGCAAAAACAATAATTTTACAGAGAGAAGTTTTTACAGAAAAAGTTATTTTACAGATTTTTCGTTGTTTCAATTATGATATTTAACTTTAATTTTAAATTTTTTGTTTGGCAGACACAGCTTCCAGTCATTTGACCGTTTTTTTACGGGACCTTTTTTACAGTATAAAACCTTTATTTTACAAAATTTCCCTTGTTTCAGTTACAATATTTTACTTAACTTTGTGGTTTTTGTTTGGCAGCTGTATCTGCCAGTGGTTTGACTGTTTTTTTACAGTGTAAAACCCTTATTTGACAGATTTTACCTAGATTACTACAATAAAAGCACTAAATGTTCTACAGAGAAACACTGTTATTTTACAAATCATTAAAATAAAAAAAACCTTCAATAAAGTTTCAAAGCATGCTCAAGGTGGAAAATGGACAGTTTTATTTAAAAGACAAAATACAAAGTCTTTACAAATGCCATATAAAATGTACATTTTAAATTTTTAGCTTTTTTTTTTAAAGAAATACAGCACAATTACATTTAAAATACTGTGCTGATGAAGAACATGGAACAGTTTCATCAGAATGTTTAATTAAATATATATTCAACTTAAGACAACTTCACTTGCAGAGAAAATATGTCCTGATAATTTACTCACCCCCATGTAATCCAAGATGTTCATGTCTTTCTTTCTTCAAATAAAAAAAAAAGTAAAGTTTTTGAGGAAAATATTCCAGGATTTTTGCATATAGTGGACTACAATGGGTTGAAGTTGAAGTTTCCAGTGACCCTTATTCCTTGGCTGGGATCATGTAGAGCCCTCTGAAGGTGCATTGAAACTGAAATTTGGACCTTCAACCTGTTGGCTCCCATCGAAAATTGGAGAAAAATCCTGGAATGTTTTTTTCAAAAACCTTTTTGACAGAAAAAAGAAAGACATTTTGATTTAAGAATCTTTAGATTTTTTTTTTTTAATTGGAAACAACAAGACAATACTAAGTAAGAAAAGCATTTTTAGGTGCATTAATTTATTGCACATATTTTCATCATGCAGACACTGTCAAAGTGACAAAAATGGCATGTCCTTTCATAAATACGATTATTATTTATCATATAGTATAGGATTATTTTGATTAGACATGTGTATTTATTTGACCTGTGTCATTTTTAAATGGTAGTCAGAGCACATTAGTACAGACACTGTATGCAGAGCGGTAAAGAAAGTGTGCCTTGCTCTAATGCTCTTTCTGAGAATTTTAGTGTCATTGCCTACTGAGCACAAATCCATCAAATATGAAGCTGATTGCTGTATGGAATGGAAGAATGGCAGATGAAAATGTATAATATATATATATATATATATATATATATATATATATATATATATATATATATATATATATATAACCACCACCACAGCTGTTAAATTTACTAGGTCATCTTTTTTTCCTATAAATGCACAAATGCAACTTTTATTCTTTTTTTTCATGTTGGATTTTAATATTCTTCCAATACTTCCATCTCCTCTTCATCTGTTCTTCATCATTTTGCGAGCCTTCATGCTGTTGGCTTCATTTCATTACTCTAATTAAGAAATGCAACCGTTTGGATTAGAGAACATTTCATTTTGTGAAAGAGCATTAGACTATGTGGAAAAAGCTGCTGCAAAGTGAAATTAGACACATAATTGTTTTTTTATATGACATATTTTAATGTCAAATATTTGTAAAATCATGTAGCCTACACTCATGAACCCTTTAAGCTTAAAGCTTTACCTGGTTGAATTATGTTTACTTCCATGTTTAGCTGTTTTCTTCTTCTAATTATTATTTTTTATTTTATTTTATTTTATTTTTTTGCCTGTTTGATACCATGAAAATTAATAGTTCAGTAACTTACCGTTCTGCCAGTTTTTACCTTTGATATTCTAATTATTAATAATTAAATAATTATATTCTTAATAATTATTAAGAATTAAAGTTAAGCATTGGCTCGAAATATGCAGAGGTCTTTTTGGCGGGAGCGGTTGCCATGGTGAATCATAATTTCAGAGCTCCATTGATCAGGGCTTTTCATAGTCAAGCTGCAAGCACTAAACTCAGAGTCAACCTACTCAGAGTGGATTGAACTAACTCATTTCAGCTGTTCTGTAACCGAAAACTCAGAGTTTCCCATCTCAGGGTAAGTCAACTCAGAGTTCAAGTTTTAACTCAGAGTTGGTTGAACCTCCTTATTGAAACAGGCCCCAGATGTGCACATTCTTTAAGAGACAATGATAGACGAATATACTTCATATGCTGATATTAATTTACTTCCCTAATATTTCTCTTGTGCAAAATAAAAAGAAACGTATTTTGTGTAGGGTAAGGGTTGTTTTTGAAAGTCGGGAAATAAAGCTTTTCATTTTTATTGATGACTGTAGTGTTATTAGGGGTTAAGAAAGTCTTAATTATGATTTAAGGTGGTCTTAAATGTGGGGACTGAAAGGCAAGAATTGCGATGAAACTTTATAAGGTTATCCATTGAATAAATATGAGCGCTGCGCGTTTCAAAGTCAGCTGCGGCGCTGTTTTGTGTATCATTCTGATAGCACCTCCTGCTGGAAGAGAATGATCTGACATTTTTAATCAGCTCGTACGTCTACTGTTGTCAAAAAGACCAATGTTAACAAATCAGTCCATGGTTTTAAGCACCAAACACGTAGAGTTGTAAATGTTATCTGATGGATCGACAAGATCATGTGTTATACAAATTTAAACAATTAAGGCAATAAAATATATGTTAATTAATATAATACTTGAAGTTGATTGACAATAATTGTTTAAATTAATATAAGAATTGATACTTTTGACTCTTGAAGGCTGGAATGTGAATTTTATAATTTAAGAAATCTTTTTTGTTTTGTGAAATCTGCATCTCAATTGTAAATCATGCTTTTTACAGTCATTTTAATAATTTATTTATTTATTAATTTAATTTTGTTCAGGTCTTTAAAAAAAGTATGTAAATGTCTAGAATTTAAGATAAAATATGCTGCAGATACAAAAAAAACCATAAATAGTTTTTTATATATAATTGTCCGGACCTCGGCTGGTGCGCAGGGTTCATTACCGGACTTCGAGCCGTTTTAGTTGAAGACCCCTGTTATAAATCCTAAATTATGAATTATGTGGATCATGAACATTATGAAATATCAAATATAAACTTATTTTACATTCTTGAATGTAAAACAAACATTTGGCACCTACACAGAGGTTTAGCTCATAGTGGTGCTTTAGTGATGCTTTAGTTGGACTCTTGACCCTTGACTGTCTTTTGCATTTACATACAGTTGATTGTCACCATTGTTGAAATTCATATGTGGATTATTGATGTGTCAGTGTGTTCTTCTGATGCAGCTTTTTCATACATGTATTGTGAAAAGAGAGTTGCAAATTACTAATGTTGTGGTACATCATTGATTTGACAGATTCACACCACTTTTTCCATTATAAAGTCACAGTTGGGTTTAGTGTCAGTTTCATGTTTAGAGCACACTTTCAGGCAAAATTAATATGAAAATCTGAGAGCCAACAGCACAATGAATAGAAACACTTACCACACAAATGGTATCTTAGAAATGATAAACATTTTAACCGAAATAAGAGCTTTTGGAGATGTATGACCTACAGTAACTAGCTGGCAGCAGTGTTGCCAGTATATTACTGTAAAAAATACCTGGTAAGGTCTAACAGTGTGGGTGTCTTTAATCAGGCAATACTTTATTTTAATAGTAATTGATTTGGACCCAGTATAATGCTTCATGTCTCTTTTCAAGTAAATGATGAGTCTTTAAGTAAGTATTATTCAAAATATAAGTATTTTTTTAAATTGTATTTACAATATTAAAATAGACAAATAATATAGTGTTACTTCTTTAATTGAACATACGTTCAGTTATGTCTGACAACTTGACAAATATATTGTCAGTGTCATTAAAATTGGGTTTCAAAAAAATTAAGGAATGGTCTATAAATATTTAGTATTTACAGTTTTTGCATAAAAGTGATTATATTGGGCTTTATTAAACTTTATGAAAATGAATTTATATGCAATTTTTATTTTACTACAAGTCAATTTATTGCTGAGATCCCTCCTTTGGCTCCCTCGTGTGGACGACCTGAGTTGGGGTCAATTCAGGAATGAACTCAATTCCAATTCAAAGAAGGAAATGGAACTGGAATTCAACAACAATTACAGGAAACAGAGTTGGAATTGAATTGGAATTACAGGAAGTGGAATTCAATTCAGGGAAATTCCACTGAATTCCGTTTATTGCTGTTTCTGAGCATTTATTTGTGATTGCATTTAGAGACGTACATTTGAACTTTATTTATGATGCTTTACAAATACCAAGTAATGTATGAAATAGAGTTAGTAAATAAAAATGAGAACTGTACTTTATGAATTAATAATTGAATGACAGTGGTGATACGTTTCTGGATGTACTATACATTCAGTTCAACAAAGTACGGCTGTTGTTAAAGACCTCACCAACTAATAACTTCTGCTATTTAACTGATTAGAGTTCTCAAAAAATGCAACTGTATTGAACATAGCACTTAATCACTCATTTAATATTTGTTGTTCCCTGTCATTTCGCTGTATTTTATGTTTGATTTAGCACAGGTTCCCTCTTACGTCATACTCCGAAAGTTCCCTTAGGCATTTGTGCGCATGCGCACTACTCATAAATGGTGCTTTATAGAGGACGCACAAAAATACTGAATAAAATGCATTTATATTTAGGTTAAACGTAGGATATAGCTTGTACTGCATGTTAGCTTGCAAATTATACCCAAGAACATAATTTATTAAGCCATATGTCTTACTGACATGAAACAATGCCTCTAACCACAGGTCACGTACGAAAAATAATGCCCCGTTTAAGCCACTGGACTACACTGAAGGGGTGGAGCGGAAAAATGAAAATAAATACGGCCTTTCAAATTTTAAATGTTCCAGTGATTTCATTCCGTCAACCCCTTAGAACACACCAAGAGCTAAATTCAGGTGTTTGCTAGTAGTTTTATTTAAAACCGAGAGAGCAGCCTTCAGCCAGTGTTTTCTGTTGTACTGACATGAGAGTCAAGGCTCCGAGCTCTCGGTCTGCGAACTACATCACTAAGCCTCTTTTAAAAGCATTTAAATAAAAACACTCCAGCGACTGTACAATGTAAACAGAATATCATTATAAAGAGCTATATTAAGCACATATGAGCTGTTTTATATGGTTTACGGATGAGCTTCAGGGCTGGCGTTTCTTCGTCAGTGTTCACAAAACTATATTTTAAAGGCATTAAAAAATACACTCCAGCGATTGAACAATAATAGTGGATCAGTGTATTTAAAACGTTAAAATGCTTGCTTATTTGTGCTGCATTTTTGTGGAAACGAATTAGCTAGTAAAAACTGTTTCATGAATATGGTCACATCGTTTGAACCACGTTTGTTCAACAAAGTACGGCCGTTGTTAAAGACCTCACCAACTAATAACTTCTGCTATTTAACTGATTAGAGTTGTCAAAGAATGCAACTGTATTGAACATAGCACCTAATCACTCATTTAATACTTTTTTTCCCCTGTCATTTCCAGTGGCGCCTCCAGGATTTTTTTCATAGGGTGGCCGAAAGGGGCCAGTAAAAATGTTAGGGTGGCACAATACAATACAAAAAATTGAAAGCCTAAATTTGATTGAAGACAATAGTTTTTGGCATTATTTCTGGTAGCATATAAAGTTATAGGCTTCAAAACTTAAGTACCCAGCAAACACAGTACGTTGTGAGGACGTCGCCAGTTGGTCGTCATTTGGTCAGCGTGACATTACTTTATGACAACGTCATGAGGACATTGTGGTAACGTTCCATATTTTAGAATTTTGGCTAACGTCCCAGAAACGTCGTAGGCACGTCCTTAAAAGACGTTGCTGGTTGGTCGAGTGGGAAACTTTATAGCGACGTGGTCAGCAGGTCTCCAACTAATTTTTCATATTATTGCACTACATGTATTAAGCTTATTTTTAAAGGTGTAAACCGTTTTAATAGCCAATAATATGGGGAATATACTGAATTCGTCAAGCATTTTGCATTATTATATAAGTATAACCCGTCATTTAAAATATAGAAATGTTTGTCATCAAATTAATGGCAAAACAAAAACCAAATAGTTTGCTTAGAAAATGGTGATAATTTATGGTTGTGAATGGTTTATTGAAAGGGGGAACGGGACAAATGTTAAGGTTAAAACCATGGTTAAAACCAGCGCACGTCACTTTCTGAGTGCTGCGTAAGTGCCCCGTGCGCGTGCCCGTCATTAACGGTCAACTTCCAGAAGACGGTGTTGTGCCCAATTCCGACCCCCTAGCTGCAGACTACCCCCTCTTCGCGTGCACGCGGACAGTACCGTTGTGCTTCCTGTAGATGGCAGTTAAAACAACGAAATTTGAGTCAAATGCTTCATTTATCTATTTTTTTCCTGCTGGTGGCAGTGTAAACTCAGAAACGAAATGTCAACATTAATCGTAAAACGAGACTAGAGAATGCACAAGGTATCTATTTTAATAGATTTTTTATTTTTTATTTTTTTGTCTCCTTAGACAAAATCACCATGTGCTGGTCGAATTTTACTCTAAGGTGTTATGCTTTACAGAAGAAGTGTAGTTTATTAATACGAACTTTATATTGTAATAATGAAAAAACAAAAATACACATTAGCCCACTGTATTCAATATGAAACGTAATATAATATGTTCCAAACTCCACTGAAACATGTATGATATTACAATACAATTTTGCACTAAAATAATACATTAATAATACAGTTACATTAGGATTTTTATTTAGAAAGGGCCATTTTCACCAACATGCCTGGAATTACCACCTAATCATTCCTAAAATGTGCCATATAAAATAACCTATAACAGTACTGTATGTAAAATGACAAATTAAATTCTATCTACAAAAGCAGATTGAGTGTTTAGGGGGGTATTATTTTGGCAGGCCTATTTTGGTCCACCTGCATGGATTTGACCCCCCTCATTTCTTCTGTCTAAATACCTAAAAAGTCACTAAAATGAGTCTGATACACCTATAATGGCAAAACTGTATGTAAAATCACACATTTAATTCTATCTACAAAAGCAGATTGAGTGTTTAGGGGGGTGTTATTTTGGCAGGCCTATTTTGGCCCACCTGCCTGGATTTGACCGCCCTCATTTCTTCTGTCTAAATACCCAAAGAGTCACTAAAATGGGTCTGATACACCTATAATAGCAGTACTGTATGTAAAATCACACATTTAATTCTATCTACAAAAGCAGATTGAGTGTTTAGGGGGGTGTTATTTTGGCAGGCCTATTTTGGCCCACCTGCCTGGATTTGACCCCCCTCATTTCTTCTGTCTAAATACCTAAAAAGTCACTAAAATGGGTCTATTATTTTATTGACTGATGTTTTCTGTTATTAATTAATGCTGTTATTTTATCTTGTTTGTATTTCTTTCTACATTTAAGATAATAAACTAAATTTGAAGCCTGCAGCTATAGTTGTATTTTGTAACATTGTGTAGGTGCTAACTAGGACAAAACCTCATTGTCCATAAAACTTACAGAAAAAATCATTTAAAAATAATTTATTAAGAGACATTTGGAAAAAGCATGTCCTTTTAACTAAGAAAAATGTGTTAGCTGAACAAAAAAGAGTCATGTGACTTTACTCAGTGACTTGAATTGAGTGAACAACTCAACTCCAAAGCTGAGTAAACTCCAAAAAGCTGTGCAGCGAGTTGCCTTGAAACTTTTCATTTTTTACAGTGTTGTAAAAAAGGCCCAACAAAGGTTGTACTTCCTTCGCCAGCTGAAGAAGTTCAGCCTACCACAGGAGTTGCTGAGACAGTTCTACTCAGCCATCATCGAGTCTGTTCTGTGCACATAACTGTCTGGTTTGAACAGTGACGCATGAACAGTTTTTTTTTTTGTTTTTTTTTTCCCCCAGGCAATCCACCTTGTGAACAGTTAAAATGTTCCTCCCATTGTGCAAAAAATGTGTGGAATAATCTGACATCTAATGCTACCACCTCCACCCTAACACATTCCTGCGTTCCATCTTATCACCTATAGCACAACTGTACATAAATATTTATTTGTCAATTTATTTTTTACAAATTATTATTATTTTCTATTTTTATTTTTGGTCTATTTATGCTTACATATGTGTAACTTTTCTTATTCTCTCATTCTGTGCTTCTCTGTGTATTGGAAGCTAATAACACTGAAACAAATTCCTTGTATGTGCAAGCATACTTGACAATAAAGCTCTTTCTGATTCTGATTCTGATATTATTTCTTTATTGGATATGATGGATAACCACATGGTGACATTCTCAGCTATAATGATTTCTGTCTGAAACATGGATTTGTATGGCATCCTAAAAAGAGTTTTATACAGTTGTAAATGCCATCCCTAAAAGTATGGTATTATTGCTCAAAGGAATTCTGTCTTACTGTTCCGTGACATTCTCTTTTCCATCTCTGTGTTTGGGTTCTTATTCTATTAGAGATCAAAAATGTACCAACTTGTTGATAAGAAGTGTATTCATTAATAGACTTTCCCCAAATCGACTCAGATGTCACTATATTTTAAGGGTTTTGATTCAAAAGACTTAAAAGACATAAGAATGAGTTACCTCAAAGAATATATATATATATATTATTTTAAATTGAAGTTCTTTTTGGTAACTTTTTTTGAGGTAACTCATTCTTATCTCTTTTAAGTCTTTTGAATCAAAACCCTTAAAAAAAAAAAAAAATTATATATATATATATACACATATACATATACATATACATATATATACACATATACATACACATATATATACACATATACATACACATATATATATACATATATATATATATATATCAAAATAATTCCTTAGGTCAATATTTAATATTGAAGAAAATTCTTGTCAATTTTGTGAAAATGATATTGAAACCACTGAGCACATTTCCTTCAGCTGTATCCATTCAAAGCAGTTTTGGTCTCTTTTAGAAAATAGAATGTCCTGTGTCAATATCCAGATTAACCTTCTAAATTACAAACAAATTAATTTTGGAGTGTGTAAAAAAGATTGTACGCAACACTTTTTGGTTAACAACCTACTTTGTTGTGGTACATTTTTTATTCACAAATGTAGGTCTTTTAAAACTGCTTCTTCCTTTCCTCATTTCATAAATGATCTTAAAATTATAACTTCATCTCTGTGTCTCTTTACGAGTAATAAGGCTATTACACTAGATACATTTTTTTTTTACTGAGTTTAGTGATTTATAATATTTTATAACCCCTTTGCAAAGTCATGTAAATGTATTTTATGTATTATTTATTTTCATTGTTTATTTTATTGTATTATTATTCTATCTTGATTTTGTAACTCAAATTTGATTACTACCATGCATATAGGCAGTTGTGTCTGCCTTATGTACTGGCAATTGTATATTTTGAAATTGCTATTTTGCTTAATTTAAAGCCTGTTTGATTTGTACATTTTTGGATTTTCAATAAAAAATAAATAAATAAATAAATAAATAAATAGATAGAGATCTCAAAAAATGCAGCTGTACTGAACATGGCACCTAATGGCTCATTTACTATTTTTTGTTCCCTGTCATTTCGCTTTCTTTTATGTTTGATTCATCACAGGTAACCTCTTACGTCTTACTCCGTGGGTTCCCACAGGCATGTGTGCGCATGCGCACTGCTCAATGGTGCTTATAGAGGACGCACAAAAATACAGATTAAATTGCATTCATATTTAGGTTAAATGGAGGATATAGGTTGTACTGCATGCTAGCTTGCAAATTGTGCCCAATAACATAAATTATTAAACCCACATGTCTCACTAACAAGAAACCATGCTTCTAACCACAGAAGCTGTAGTACCATTTAGTACCATTTCAAAAATTAAAATATATCAGCGATTTCATTCCATCAATCCATTAGAACACACCAAGAGCTAAATTCAGGAGTTTGAAAGCAGTTTTATTTAAAACGGAGAGAGCTGCCTTGAGCCAGTGTTTTCTATACTACTGACATGATAGTCAAGGCTCGGAGCTCTCATCTGCGAACTACATCACTGAGCATCTTTTAAATGCATTTAAATAAAAACACTCCAGCGACTGTACACAATAAAAACAGAAGAACATTTTAAAGAGTTACATTAAGGGCAAATGAGCTTTTGTATATGGTTTATTGGCATTCGTCACGGCTGGCAGTTCTTTGTCCATGTTCTAAACACTACATCTTTTAAAGGCATTTAAATAAATAAATAAAAAAAACACTCGGGCGATTCAACACAACAGTAGCAGACTAGTGTATTTCAAAAGGTAAAATGCTTGCTTATTTGTGCTGCATTGATGTGGAAACGAACTAGCTAAAGACTGTTTATGGTCGCGTCCTTTGAGCCACATTAGTTCAACAAAGTAGGGCCGTTGTTAATAACGTAACCAAGTAATTCTGCTATTTAACTGAATAGAGATCTAAAAAAAATGCAGCTGTACTGAACATTGAACCTAATGATTCATTTACTATCGTTTTGTTCCCTGTCATTTCGATTTATTTTATGTTTGATCATCACATGTTCCCTCTCTTACTCCGGGGTTCCCTTAGGCATTTGTGCGCATGCGCACTGTTCATAAATGGTGCTTATAGAGGACGCACAAAAATACAGATTAAATTGCTTTTTTTATTTAGGTTAAATGGAGGATATAGCTTGTACTGCATGCTAGCTTGCATATTGTGCCCAGGAACATAAAATATTAAGCCCACATGTCTTACTAACAAGAAACCATGCTTCTAACCACAGAAGCTGTAGTACCAACCACGTAAGAAAAATAATGCCCCCTCCTAAAGGAGCCATTCCACACAGGGAGCAGGGAAATGAAAATAAATACGGCCTTTTAAAATTAAAATATTCCAGCAATTTCATTCCATCTACCTATTAGAACACACCAAGAGCTAAATTCAGGCGTTTGAAAGCAGTTTTATTTAAAACGGAGAGAGCTGCCTTGAGCGAGTGTTTTCATACTACTGAAATGATAGTCAAGGCTTGGAGCTCATTTGCGAACTACATGACTGAGCGTCTTTTAAAAGAATTTAAATAAAAACACTCCAGCGACTGTTCACAATAAAAACAGAAGAACATTTTAAAGAGTTACATTAAGGGCAAATGAGCTTTTGTATATGGTTTATTGGCATTCGTCACGGCTGGCAGTTCTTTGTCCATGTTCTAAACACTACATATTTTAAAGGCATTTAAAAAAATAAAATAAAAAAAACACTCGGGCGATTCAACACAACAGTAGCAGACTAGTGTATTTCAAAAGGTAAAATGCTTGCTTATTTGTGCTGCATTGATGTGGAAACGAACTAGCTAAAGACTGTTTATGGTCGCGTCCTTTGAGCCACATTAGTTCAACAAAGTAGGGCCGTTGTTAACGTTACCAAGTAATAACTTCTGCTATTTAACTGAATAGAGATCTAAAAAAAATGCAGCTGTACTGAACATTGAACCTAATGATTCATTTACTATCTTTTTGTTCCCTGTCATTTCGATTTATTTTATGTTTGATCATCACATGTTCCCTCTCTTACTCCGGGGTTCCCTTAGGCATTTGTGCGCATGCGCACTGTTCCTAAATGGTGCTTATAGAGGACGCACAAAAATACAGATTAAATTGCTTTTTTATTTAGGTTAAATGGAGGATATAGCTTGTACTGCATGCTAGCTTGTGTAGCGCCTCTCTATAATGTTTCACTATAATGAGAGGTGGCTATCCTAGCTGAGTTCTTTAAATTTCTTTTCAATCAAATAGGGGAGTTTCACTAATAAAGGTATCAGTATTAAACTTGTGTGAGTGTAATTATTATCACAGTGTATGAAATACTCTTTCCCCTCTAAATCACTATTAAAGCAGTACTATTTACACTTTAAACAGAAATGCAATGTCTTTCAAATACTTTTATCTTATAATTAGTTTCACATTTAACTCAAAAATCACCCTTTTTCCTTAATCAACTTAAAATATAAGTCAATAACCACAACTGTTTTATAAAAATATGACAGATTTAGTTAGAAAAGTGTGTCAGAAAGTAAAAAGGTATGAATAAACTCACTTGTCAGATCACAAAGGCATTTAACTTCACATTCAAACAATAGGGCCCAAGAAAATAAAATAGCCGGCAAAACTCTATTTTAAAATTGAAAATACCCTTCAAATGTTCAAATGATGCAGGCCTGATTGTAGCTTGAGTGCGTTGTAGCCTTAAACAAAATGGCTGCTTCACCCCACAGGCCAAACAAAAAAAATGGTACCTTTTATACTTAAGTCATATGTAAGCTCACACGGACAAAATAAAGGCGTCAGTACCAGGAACCAGGATGAAGAGAGTTGAAGAGAAGAAGGTTGACGAGGAAAGTCACCTGGCCGACGATACAGCAAAGTCCTTAACTCGGTAACACTATCCGGCTCCGTCGGGGTCTTTGATGAACGTCCTCTCACAGTTCCACACAGGCTTAATTACTCGAGATCGCTGGCCGCTAGCTTGATAACAAAGTTCATGCAAAACACTAAGCACTACCTTCAGTCTTCGCGTGCGGAGTATGCCACTCGCACTGACTGAAATATCACCATTAAAGTAAATAAAAGAGTTCTTGTTGAACACTTTCACTAAAACAGGTGCATTAGCACATTAACATTAACCACAATTTTCTTCTCTCCGTCTGCACACACTCACGTCTCTCTCGCGTCTCTCCCTCCTCCCTTGTCCTCCTTTAACCTCAAACGTGATAGGCTCATTACAAAACTTTAAGAAATAAAATAAATTCACAAAACATTTCTGTAACTCTTTCTTTCTATTCTTACCGGCATCATTAAAGCATATTCACGAATATTATTAATATTAACCAAAAAATATTTTACCTTTTAAATGTAAAACATGAACATAACACATTATGCATTTTTCTTATTGAACAAAATCACAACTTCATTGCTGGTCAAGGATTCTAAATTTTTTAACCTCAAATTCTATTTATTAAACTAGGAATTCATTAATCCCAACTTAGATAACTTTTACTAATGATAATGATTTCAACAGGGTTACACTTGCATATTGTGCCCAGGAACATAAAATATTAAGCCCACATGTCTTACTAACAAGAAACCATGCTTCTAACCACAGAAGCTGTAGTACCAACCACGTAAGAAAAATAATGCCCCCTCCTAAAGGAGCCATTCCACACAGGGAGCAGGGAAATGAAAATAAATACGGCCTTTTAAAATTAAAATATTCCAGCGATTTCATTCCATCTACCTATTAGAACACACCAAGAGCTAAATTCAGGCGTTTGAAAGCAGTTTTATTTAAAACGGAGAGAGCTGCCTTGAGCGAGTGTTGTCATACTACTGAAATGATAGTCAAGGCTCGGAGCTCATTTGCGAACTACATGACTGAGCGTCTTTTAAAAGAATTTAAATAAAAACACTCCAGCGACTGTTCACAATAAAAACAGAAGAACATTTTAAAGAGTTACATTAAGGGCAAATGAGCTTTTGGTTTATTGGCATTCGTCACGGCTGGCAGTTCTTTGTCCATGTTCTAAACACTACATCTTTTAAAGGCATTTAAATAAAAAAAAAAAAAAAAAACACTCGGGCGATTCAACACAACAGTAGCAGACTAGTGTATTTCAAAAGGTAAAATGCTTGCTTATTTGTGCTGCATTGATGTGGAAACGAACTAGCTAAAGACTGTTTATGGTCGCGTCCTTTGAGCCACATTAGTTCAACAAAGTAGGGCCGTTGTTAATAACGTTACCAAGTAATAACTTCTGCTATTTAACTGAATAGAGATCTAAAAAAATGCAGCTGTACTGAACATTGAACCTAATGATTCATTTACTATCTTTTTGTTCCCTGTCATTTCGATTTATTTTATGTTTGATCATCACATGTTCCCTCTCTTACTCCGGGGTTCCCTTAGGCATTTGTGCGCATGCGCACTGTTCATAAATGGTGCTTATAGAGGACGCACAAAAATACAGATTAAATTGCTTTTTTTATTTAGGTTAAATGGAGGATATAGCTTGTACTACATGCTAGCTTGCATATTGTGCCCAGGCACATAAAATATTAAGCCCACATGTCTTACTAACAAGAAACCATGCTTCTAACCGCAGAAGCTGTAGTACCAACCACGTAAGAAAAATAATGCCCCCTCCTAAAGGAGCCATTCCACACAGGGAGCAGGGAAATGAAAATGAATACGGCCTTTTAAAATTAAAATATTCCAGCGATTTCATTCCATCTACCTATTAGAACACACCAAGAGCTAAATTCAGGCGTTTGAAAGCAGTTTTATTTAAAACGGAGAGAGCTGCCTTGAGCGAGTGTTTTCATACTACTGAAATGATAGTCAAGGCTCGGAGCTCATTTGCGAACTACATGACTGAGCGTCTTTTAAAAGAATTTAAATAAAAACACTCCAGCGACTGTTCACAATAAAAACAGAAGAACATTTTAAAGAGTTACATTAAGGGCAAATGAGCTTTTGTATATGGTTTATTGGCATTCGTCACGGCTGGCAGTTCTTTGTCCATGTTCTAAACACTACATCTTTTAAAGGCATTTAAATAAATAAATAAAAAAAAAACACTCGGGCGATTCAACACAACAGTAGCAGACTAGTGTATTTCAAAAGGTAAAATGCTTGCTTATTTGTGCTGCATTGATGTGGAAACGAACTAGCTAAAGACTGTTTATGGTCGCGTCCTTTGAGCCACATTAGTTCAACAAAGTAGGGCCGTTGTTAATAACGTTACCAAGTAATAACTTCTGCTATTTAACTGAATAGAGATCTAAAAAAATGCAGCTGTACTGAACATTGAACCTAATGATTCATTTACTATCTTTTTGTTCCCTGTCATTTCGATTTATTTTATGTTTGATCATCACATGTTCCCTCTCTTACTCCGGGGTTCCCTTAGGCATTTGTGCGCATGCGCACTGTTCATAAATGGTGCTTATAGAGGACCCACAAAAATACAGATTAAATTGCTTTTTTTATTTAGGTTAAATGGAGGATATAGCTTGTACTGCATGCTAGCTTGCATATTGTGCCCAGGAACATAAAATATTAAGCCCACATGTCTTACTAACAAGAAACCATGCTTCTAACCACAGAAGCTGTAGTACCAACCACGTAAGAAAAATAATGCCCCCTCCTAAAGGAGCCATTCCACACAGGGAGCAGGGAAATGAAAATAAATACGGCCTTTTAAAATTAAAATATTCCAGCGATTTCATTCCATCTACCTATTAGAACACACCAAGAGCTAAATTCAGGCGTTTGAAAGCAGTTTTATTTAAAACGGAGAGAGCTGCCTTGAGCGAGTGTTGTCATACTACTGAAATGATAGTCAAGGCTCGGAGCTCATTTGCGAACTACATGACTGAGCGTCTTTTAAAAGAATTTAAATAAAAACACTCCAGCGACTGTTCACAATAAAAACAGAAGAACATTTTAAAGAGTTACATTAAGGGCAAATGAGCTTTTGTATATGGTTTATTGGCATTCGTCACGGCTGGCAGTTCTTTGTCCATGTTCTAAACACTACATCTTTTAAAGGCATTTAAATAAAAAAATAAAATAAAAAAAACACTCGGGCGATTCAACACAACAGTAGCAGACTAGTGTATTTCAAAAGGTAAAATGCTTGCTTATTTGTGCTGCATTGATGTGGAAACGAACTAGCTAAAGACTGTTTATGGTCGCGTCCTTTGAGCCACATTAGTTCAACAAAGTAGGGCCGTTGTTAATAACGTTACCAAGTAATAACTTCTGCTATTTAACTGAATAGAGATCTAAAAAAATGCAGCTGTACTGAACATTGAACCTAATGATTCATTTACTATCTTTTTGTTCCCTGTCATTTCGATTTATTTTATGTTTGATCATCACATGTTCCCTCTCTTACTCCGGGGTTCCCTTAGGCATTTGTGCGCATGCGCACTGTTCATAAATGGTGCTTATAGAGGACGCACAAAAATACAGATTAAATTGCTTTTTTTATTTAGGTTAAATGGAGGATATAGCTTGTACTACATGCTAGCTTGCATATTGTGCCCAGGAACATAAAATATTAAGCCCACATGTCTTACTAACAAGAAACCATGCTTCTAACCGCAGAAGCTGTAGTACCAACCACGTAAGAAAAATAATGCCCCCTCCTAAAGGAGCCATTCCACACAGGGAGCAGGGAAATGAAAATGAATACGGCCTTTTAAAATTAAAATATTCCAGCGATTTCATTCCATCTACCTATTAGAACACACCAAGAGCTAAATTCAGGCGTTTGAAAGCAGTTTTATTTAAAACGGAGAGAGCTGCCTTGAGCGAGTGTTTTCATACTACTGAAATGATAGTCAAGGCTCGGAGCTCATTTGCGAACTACATGACTGAGCGTCTTTTAAAAGAATTTAAATAAAAACACTCCAGCGACTGTTCACAATAAAAACAGAAGAACATTTTAAAGAGTTACATTAAGGGCAAATGAGCTTTTGTATATGGTTTATTGGCATTCGTCACGGCTGGCAGTTCTTTGTCCATGTTCTAAACACTACATCTTTTAAAGGCATTTAAATAAATAAATAAAAAAAAAAACACTCGGGCGATTCAACACAACAGTAGCAGACTAGTGTATTTCAAAAGGTAAAATGCTTGCTTATTTGTGCTGCATTGATGTGGAAACGAACTAGCTAAAGACTGTTTATGGTCGCGTCCTTTGAGCCACATTAGTTCAACAAAGTAGGGCCGTTGTTAATAACGTTACCAAGTAATAACTTCTGCTATTTAACTGAATAGAGATCTAAAAAATGCAGCTGTACTGAACATTGAACCTAATGATTCATTTACTATCTTTTTGTTCCCTGTCATTTCGATTTATTTTATGTTTGATCATCACATGTTCCCTCTCTTACTCCGGGGTTCCCTTAGGCATTTGTGCGCATGCGCACTGTTCATAAATGGTGCTTATAGAGGACCCACAAAAATACAGATTAAATTGCTTTTTTTATTTAGGTTAAATGGAGGATATAGCTTGTACTGCATGCTAGCTTGCATATTGTGCCCAGGAACATAAAATATTAAGCCCACATGTCTTACTAACAAGAAACCATGCTTCTAACCGCAGAAGCTGTAGTACCAACCACGTAAGAAAAATAATGCCCCCTCCTAAAGGAGCCATTCCACACAGGCAGCAGGGAAATGAAAATAAATACGGCCTTTTAAAATTAAAATATTCCAGTGATTTCATTCCACCTACCTATTAGAACACACCAAGAGCTAAATTCAGGCGTTTGAAAGCAGTTTTATTTAAAACGGAGAGAGCTGCCTTGAGCGAGTGTTTTCATACTACTGAAATGATAGTCAAGGCTCGGAGCTCATTTGCGAACTACATGACTGAGCGTCTTTTAAAAGAATTTAAATAAAAACACTCCAGCGACTGTTCACAATAAAAACAGAAGAACATTTTAAAGAGTTACATTAAGGGCAAATGAGCTTTTGTATATGGTTTATTGGCATTCGTCACGGCTGGCAGTTCTTTGTCCATGTTCTAAACACTACATCTTTTAAAGGCATTTAAATAAATAAATATAAAAAAAAACACTCGGGCGATTCAACACAACAGTAGCAGACTAGTGTATTTCAAAAGGTAAAATGCTTGCTTATTTGTGCTGCATTGATGTGGAAACGAACTAGCTAAAGACTGTTTATGGTCGCGTCCTTTGAGCCACATTAGTTCAACAAAGTAGGGCCGTTGTTAATAACGTTACCAATACCAAGTAATAACTTCTGCTATTTAACTGAATAGAGATCTAAAAAAATGCAGCTGTACTGAACATTGAACCTAATGATTCATTTACTATCTTTTTGTTCCCTGTCATTTCGATTTATTTTATGTTTGATCATCACATGTTCCCTCTCTTACTCCGGGGTTCCCTTAGGCATTTGTGCGCATGCGCAGTGTTCATAAATGGTGCTTATAGAGGACGCACAAAAATACAGATTAAATTGCTTTTTTTATTTAGGTTAAATGGAGGATATAGCTTGTACTACATGCTAGCTTGCATATTGTGCCCAGGAACATAAAATATTAAGCCCACATGTCTTACTAACAAGAAACCATGCTTCTAACCGCAGAAGCTGTAGTACCAACCACGTAAGAAAAATAATTCCCCCTCCTAAAGGAGCCATTCCACACAGGGAGCAGGGAAATGAAAATGAATACGGCCTTTTAAAATTAAAATATTCCATCGATTTCATTCCATCTACCTATTAGAACACACCAAGAGCTAAATTCAGGCGTTTGAAAGCAGTTTTATTTAAAACGGAGAGAGCTGCCTTGAGCGAGTGTTTTCATACTACTGAAATGATAGTCAAGGCTCGGAGCTCATTTGTGAACTACATGACTGAGCGTCTTTTAAAAGAATTTAAATAAAAACACTCCAGCGACTGTTCACAATAAAAACAGAAGAACATTTTAAAGAGTTACATTAAGGGCAAATGAGCTTTTGTATATGGTTTATTGGCATTCGTCACGGCTGGCAGTTCTTTGTCCATGTTCTAAACACTACATCTTTTAAAGGCATTTAAATAAATAAATAAAAAAAAACACTCGGGCGATTCAACACAACAGTAGCAGACTAGTGTATTTCAAAAGGTAAAATGCTTGCTTATTTGTGCTGCATTGATGTGGAAACGAACTAGCTAAAGACTGTTTATGGTCGCGTCCTTTGAGCCACATTAGTTCAACAAAGTAGGGCCGTTGTTAATAACGTTACCAAGTAATAACTTCTGCTATTTAACTGAATAGAGATCTAAAAAAAATGCAGCTGTACTGAACATTGAACCTAATGATTCATTTACTATCTTTTTGTTCCCTGTCATTTCGATTTATTTTATGTTTGATCATCACATGTTCCCTCTCTTACTCCGGGGTTCCCTTAGGCATTTGTGCGCATGCGCACTGTTCATAAATGGTGCTTATAGAGGACCCACAAAAATACAGATTAAATTGCTTTTTTTATTTAGGTTAAATGGAGGATATAGCTTGTACTGCATGCTAGCTTGCATATTGTGCCCAGGAACATAAAATATTAAGCCCACATGTCTTACTAACAAGAAACCATGCTTCTAACCGCAGAAGCTGTAGTACCAACCACGTAAGAAAAATAATGCCCCCTCCTAAAGGAGCCATTCCACACAGGGAGCAGGGAAATGAAAATAAATAAGGCCTTTTAAAATTAAAATATTCCAGCGATTTCATTCCATCTACCTATTAGAACACACCAAGAGCTAAATTCAGGCGTTTGAAAGCAGTTTTATTTAAAACGGAGAGAGCTGCCTTGAGCCAGTGTTTTCATACTACTGAAATGATAGTCAAGGCTCGGAGCTCATTTGCGAACTACATGACTGAGCGTCTTTTAAAAGAATTTAAATAAAAACACTCCAGCGACTGTTCACAATAAAAACAGAAGAACATTTTAAAGAGTTACATTAAGGGCAAATGAGCTTTTGTATATGGTTTATTGGCATTCGTCACGGCTGGCAGTTCTTTGTCCATGTTCTAAACACTACATCTTTTAAAGGCATTTAAATAAAAAAATTAAAAAAAAAAACACTCGGGCGATTCAACACAACAGTAGCAGACTAGTGTATTTCAAAAGGTAAAATGCTTGCTTATTTGTGCTGCATTGATGTGGAAACGAACTAGCTAAAGACTGTTTATGGTCGCGTCCTTTGAGCCACATTAGTTCAACAAAGTAGGGCCGTTGTTAATAACGTTACCAAGTAATAACTTCTGCTATTTAACTGAATAGAGATCTAAAAAATGCAGCTGTACTGAACATTGAACCTAATGATTCATTTACTATCTTTTTGTTCCCTGTCATTTCGATTTATTTTATGTTTGATCATCACATGTTCCCTCTCTTACTCCGGGGTTCCCTTAGGCATTTGTGCGCATGCGCACTGTTCATAAATGGTGCTTATAGAGGACCCACAAAAATACAGATTAAATTGCTTTTTTTATTTAGGTTAAATGGAGGATATAGCTTGTACTGCATGCTAGCTTGCATATTGTGCCCAGGAACATAAAATATTAAGCCCACATGTCTTACTAACAAGAAACCATGCTTCTAACCACAGAAGCTGTAGTACCAACCACGTAAGAAAAATAATGCCCCCTCCTAAAGGAGCCATTCCACACAGGGAGCAGGGAAATGAAAATAAATACGGCCTTTTAAAATTAAAATATTCCAGCGATTTCATTCCATCTACCTATTAGAACACACCAAGAGCTAAATTCAGGCGTTTGAAAGCAGTTTTATTTAAAACGGAGAGAGCTGCCTTGAGCGAGTGTTGTCATACTACTGAAATGATAGTCAAGGCTCGGAGCTCATTTGCGAACTACATGACTGAGCGTCTTTTAAAAGAATTTAAATAAAAACACTCCAGCGACTGTTCACAATAAAAACAGAAGAACATTTTAAAGAGTTACATTAAGGGCAAATGAGCTTTTGTATATGGTTTATTGGCATTCGTCACGGCTGGCAGTTCTTTGTCCATGTTCTAAACACTACATCTTTTAAAGGCATTTAAATAAAAAAATAAAATAAAAAAAAACACTCGGGCGATTCAACACAACAGTAGCAGACTAGTGTATTTCAAAAGGTAAAATGCTTGCTTATTTGTGCTGCATTGATGTGGAAACGAACTAGCTAAAGACTGTTTATGGTCGCGTCCTTTGAGCCACATTAGTTCAACAAAGTAGGGCCGTTGTTAATAACGTTACCAAGTAATAACTTCTGCTATTTAACTGAATAGAGATCTAAAAAAATGCAGCTGTACTGAACATTGAACCTAATGATTCATTTACTATCTTTTTGTTCCCTGTCATTTCGATTTATTTTATGTTTGATCATCACATGTTCCCTCTCTTACTCCGGGGTTCCCTTAGGCATTTGTGCGCATGCGCACTGTTCATAAATGGTGCTTATAGAGGACGCACAAAAATACAGATTAAATTGCTTTTTTTATTTAGGTTAAATGGAGGATATAGCTTGTACTACATGCTAGCTTGCATATTGTGCCCAGGCACATAAAATATTAAGCCCACATGTCTTACTAACAAGAAACCATGCTTCTAACCGCAGAAGCTGTAGTACCAACCACGTAAGAAAAATAATGCCCCCTCCTAAAGGAGCCATTCCACACAGGGAGCAGGGAAATGAAAATGAATACGGCCTTTTAAAATTAAAATATTCCAGCGATTTCATTCCATCTACCTATTAGAACACACCAAGAGCTAAATTCAGGCGTTTGAAAGCAGTTTTATTTAAAACGGAGAGCTGCCTTGAGCGAGTGTTTTCATACTACTGAAATGATAGTCAAGGCTCGGAGCTCATTTGCGAACTACATGACTGAGCGTCTTTTAAAAGAATTTAAATAAAAACACTCCAGCGACTGTTCACAATAAAAACAGAAGAACATTTTAAAGAGTTACATTAAGGGCAAATGAGCTTTTGTATATGGTTTATTGGCATTCGTCACGGCTGGCAGTTCTTTGTCCATGTTCTAAACACTACATCTTTTAAAGGCATTTAAATAAATAAATAAAAAAAAAACACTCGGGCGATTCAACACAACAGTAGCAGACTAGTGTATTTCAAAAGGTAAAATGCTTGCTTATTTGTGCTGCATTGATGTGGAAACGAACTAGCTAAAGACTGTTTATGGTCGTGTCCTTTGAGCCACATTAATTCAACAAAGTAGGGCCGTTGTTAATAACGTCACCAAGTAATAACTTCTGCTATTTAACTGAATAGAGATCTAAAAAAAATGCAGCTGTACTGAACATTGAACCTAATGATTCATTTACTATCTTTTTGTTCCCTGTCATTTCGATTTATTTTATGTTTGATCATCACATGTTCCCTCTCTTACTCCGGGGTTCCCTTAGGCATTTGTGCGCATGCGCAGTGTTCATAAATGGTGCTTATAGAGGACCCACAAAAATACAGATTAAATTGCTTTTTTATTTAGGTTAAATGGAGGATATAGCTTGTACTGCATGCTAGCTTGCATATTGTGCCCAGGAACATAAAATATTAAGCCCACATGTCTTACTAACAAGAAACCATGCTTCTAACCACAGAAGCTGTAGTACCAACCACGTAAGAAAAATAATGCCCCCTCCTAAAGGAGCCATTCCACACAGGGAGCAGGGAAATGAAAATAAATACTGCCTTTTAAAATTAAAATATTCCAGCGATTTCATTCCATCTACCTATTAGAACACACCAAGAGCTAAATTCAGGCGTTTGAAAGCAGTTTTATTTAAAACGGAGAGAGCTGCCTTGAGCGAGTGTTGTCATACTACTGAAATGATAGTCAAGGCTCGGAGCTCATTTGCGAACTACATGACTGAGCGTCTTTTAAAAGAATTTAAATAAAAACACTCCAGCGACTGTTCACAATAAAAACAGAAGAACATTTTAAAGAGTTACATTAAGGGCAAATGAGCTTTTGTATATGGTTTATTGGCATTCGTCACGGCTGGCAGTTCTTTGTCCATGTCCTAAACACTACATCTTTTAAAGGCATTTAAATAAAAAAAAATAAAAATAAAAAAACACTCGGGCGATTCAACACAACAGTAGCAGACTAGTGTATTTCAAAAGGTAAAATGCTTGCTTATTTGTGCTGCATTGATGTGGAAACGAACTAGCTAAAGACTGTTTATGGTCGTGTCCTTTGAGCCACATTAGTTCAACAAAGTAGGGCCGTTTTTAATAACGTAACCAAGTAATAACTTCTGCTATTTAACTGAATAGAGATCTAAAAAAATGCAGCTGTACTGAACATTGAACCTAATGATTCATTTACTATCTTTTTGTTCCCTGTCATTTCGATTTATTTTATGTTTGATCATCACATGTTCCCTCTCTTACTCCGGGGTTCCCTTAGGCATTTGTGCGCATGCGCACTGTTCATAAATGGTGCTTATAGAGGACCCACAAAAATACAGATTAAATTGCTTTTTTTATTTAGGTTAAATGGAGGATATAGCTTGTACTGCATGCTAGCTTGCATATTGTGCCCAGGAACATAAAATATTAAGCCCACATGTCTTACTAACAAGAAACCATGCTTCTAACCACAGAAGCTGTAGTACCAACCACGTAAGAAAAATAATGCCCCCTCCTAAAGGAGCCATTCCACACAGGGAGCAGGGAAATGAAAATAAATACGGCCTTTTAAAATTAAAATATTCCAGCGATTTCATTCCATCTACCTATTAGAACACACCAAGAGCTAAATTCAGGCGTTTGAAAGCAGTTTTATTTAAAACGGAGAGAGCTGCCTTGAGCGAGTGTTGTCATACTACTGAAATGATAGTCAAGGCTCGGAGCTCATTTGCGAACTACATGACTGAGCGTCTTTTAAAAGAATTTAAATAAAAACACTCCAGCGACTGTTCACAATAAAAACAGAAGAACATTTAAAAGAGTTACATTAAGGGCAAATGAGCTTTTGTATATGGTTTATTGGCATTCGTCACGGCTGGCAGTTCTTTGTCCATGTTCTAAACACTACATCTTTTAAAGGCATTTAAATAAAAAAATAAAATAAAAAAAACACTCGGGCGATTCAACACAACAGTAGCAGACTAGTGTATTTCAAAAGGTAAAATGCTTGCTTATTTGTGCTGCATTGATGTGGAAACGAACTAGCTAAAGACTGTTTATGGTCGCGTCCTTTGAGCCACATTAGTTCAACAAAGTAGGGCCGTTGTTAATAACGTTACCAAGTAATAACTTCTGCTATTTAACTGAATAGAGATCTAAAAAAATGCAGCTGTACTGAACATTGAACCTAATGATTCATTTACTATCTTTTTGTTCCCTGTCATTTCGATTTATTTTATGTTTGATCATCACATGTTCCCTCTCTTACTCCGGGGTTCCCTTAGGCATTTGTGCGCATGCGCACTGTTCATAAATGGTGCTTATAGAGGACGCACAAAAATACAGATTAAATTGCTTTTTTTATTTAGGTTAAATGGAGGATATAGCTTGTACTACATGCTAGCTTGCATATTGTGCCCAGGAACATAAAATATTAAGCCCACATGTCTTACTAACAAGAAACCATGCTTCTAACCGCAGAAGCTGTAGTACCAACCACGTAAGAAAAATAATGCCCCCTCCTAAAGGAGCCATTCCACACAGGGAGCAGGGAAATGAAAATGAATACGGCCTTTTAAAATTAAAATATTCCAGCGATTTCATTCCATCTACCTATTAGAACACACCAAGAGCTAAATTCAGGCGTTTGAAAGCAGTTTTATTTAAAACGGAGAGAGCTGCCTTGAGCGAGTGTTTTCATACTACTGAAATGATAGTCAAGGCTCGGAGCTCATTTGCGAACTACATGACTGAGCGTCTTTTAAAAGAATTTAAATAAAAACACTCCAGCGACTGTTCACAATAAAAACAGAAGAACATTTTAAAGAGTTACATTAAGGGCAAATGAGCTTTTGTATATGGTTTATTGGCATTCGTCACGGCTGGCAGTTCTTTGTCCATGTTCTAAACACTACATCTTTTAAAGGCATTTAAATAAATAAATAAAAAAAAAAACACTCGGGCGATTCAACACAACAGTAGCAGACTAGTGTATTTCAAAAGGTAAAATGCTTGCTTATTTGTGCTGCATTGATGTGGAAACGAACTAGCTAAAGACTGTTTATGGTCGCGTCCTTTGAGCCACATTAGTTCAACAAAGTAGGGCCGTTGTTAATAACGTTACCAAGTAATAACTTCTGCTATTTAACTGAATAGAGATCTAAAAAATGCAGCTGTACTGAACATTGAACCTAATGATTCATTTACTATCTTTTTGTTCCCTGTCATTTCGATTTATTTTATGTTTGATCATCACATGTTCCCTCTCTTACTCCGGGGTTCCCTTAGGCATTTGTGCGCATGCGCACTGTTCATAAATGGTGCTTATAGAGGACCCACAAAAATACAGATTAAATTGCTTTTTTTATTTAGGTTAAATGGAGGATATAGCTTGTACTGCATGCTAGCTTGCATATTGTGCCCAGGAACATAAAATATTAAGCCCACATGTCTTACTAACAAGAAACCATGCTTCTAACCGCAGAAGCTGTAGTACCAACCACGTAAGAAAAATAATGCCCCCTCCTAAAGGAGCCATTCCACACAGGCAGCAGGGAAATGAAAATAAATACGGCCTTTTAAAATTAAAATATTCCAGTGATTTCATTCCACCTACCTATTAGAACACACCAAGAGCTAAATTCAGGCGTTTGAAAGCAGTTTTATTTAAAACGGAGAGAGCTGCCTTGAGCGAGTGTTTTCATACTACTGAAATGATAGTCAAGGCTCGGAGCTCATTTGCGAACTACATGACTGAGCGTCTTTTAAAAGAATTTAAATAAAAACACTCCAGCGACTGTTCACAATAAAAACAGAAGAACATTTTAAAGAGTTACATTAAGGGCAAATGAGCTGTTGTATATGGTTTATTGGCATTCGTCACGGCTGGCAGTTCTTTGTCCATGTTCTAAACACTACATCTTTTAAAGGCATTTAAATAAATAAATATAAAAAAAAACACTCGGGCGATTCAACACAACAGTAGCAGACTAGTGTATTTCAAAAGGTAAAATGCTTGCTTATTTGTGCTGCATTGATGTGGAAACGAACTAGCTAAAGACTGTTTATGGTCGCGTCCTTTGAGCCACATTAGTTCAACAAAGTAGGGCCGTTGTTAATAACGTTACCAAGTAATAACTTCTGCTATTTAACTGAATAGAGATCTAAAAAAATGCAGCTGTACTGAACATTGAACCTAATGATTCATTTACTATCTTTTTGTTCCCTGTCATTTCGATTTATTTTATGTTTGATCATCACATGTTCCCTCTCTTACTCCGGGGTTCCCTTAGGCATTTGTGCGCATGCGCACTGTTCATAAATGGTGCTTATAGAGGACCCACA
The DNA here is from genome assembly GCF_049309525.1 of Garra rufa. NCBI lineage: Eukaryota > Metazoa > Chordata > Actinopteri > Cypriniformes > Cyprinidae > Garra > Garra rufa. The sequence goes on from NC_133375.1 coordinate 7,123,924, forward strand.
AAAATACAGATTAAATTGCTTTTTTTATTTAGGTTAAATGGAGGATATAGCTTGTACTGCATGCTAGCTTGCATATTGTGCCCAGGAACATAAAATATTAAGCCCACATGTCTTACTAACAAGAAACCATGCTTCTAACCGCAGAAGCTGTAGTACCAACCACGTAAGAAAAATAATGCCCCCTCCTAAAGGAGCCATTCCACACAGGGAGCAGGGAAATGAAAATAAATAAGGCCTTTTAAAATTAAAATATTCCAGCGATTTCATTCCATCTACCTATTAGAACACACCAAGAGCTAAATTCAGGCGTTTGAAAGCAGTTTTATTTAAAACGGAGAGAGCTGCCTTGAGCCAGTGTTTTCATACTACTGAAATGATAGTCAAGGCTCGGAGCTCATTTGCGAACTACATGACTGAGCGTCTTTTAAAAGAATTTAAATAAAAACACTCCAGCGACTGTTCACAATAAAAACAGAAGAACATTTTAAAGAGTTACATTAAGGGCAAATGAGCTTTTGTATATGGTTTATTGGCATTCGTCACGGCTGGCAGTTCTTTGTCCATGTTCTAAACACTACATCTTTTAAAGGCATTTAAATAAATAAATAAAAAAAAAACACTCGGGCGATTCAACACAACAGTAGCAGACTAGTGTATTTCAAAAGGTAAAATGCTTGCTTATTTGTGCTGCATTGATGTGGAAACGAACTAGCTAAAGACTGTTTATGGTCGTGTCCTTTGAGCCACATTAATTCAACAAAGTAGGGCCGTTGTTAATAACGTCACCAAGTAATAACTTCTGCTATTTAACTGAATAGAGATCTAAAAAAAATGCAGCTGTACTGAACATTGAACCTAATGATTCATTTACTATCTTTTTGTTCCCTGTCATTTCGATTTATTTTATGTTTGATCATCACATGTTCCCTCTCTTACTCCGGGGTTCCCTTAGGCATTTGTGCGCATGCGCACTGTTCATAAATGGTGCTTATAGAGGACGCACAAAAATACAGATTAAATTGCTTTTTTTATTTAGGTTAAATGGAGGATATAGCTTGTACTACATGCTAGCTTGCATATTGTGCCCAGGCACATAAAATATTAAGCCCACATGTCTTACTAACAAGAAACCATGCTTCTAACCGCAGAAGCTGTAGTACCAACCACGTAAGAAAAATAATGCCCCCTCCTAAAGGAGCCATTCCACACAGGGAGCAGGGAAATGAAAATGAATACGGCCTTTTAAAATTAAAATATTCCAGCGATTTCATTCCATCTACCTATTAGAACACACCAAGAGCTAAATTCAGGCGTTTGAAAGCAGTTTTATTTAAAACGGAGAGCTGCCTTGAGCGAATGTTTTCATACTACTGAAATGATAGTCAAGGCTCGGAGCTCATTTGCGAACTACATGACTGAGCGTCTTTTAAAAGAATTTAAATAAAAACACTCCAGCGACTGTTCACAATAAAAACAGAAGAACATTTTAAAGAGTTACATTAAGGGCAAATGAGCTTTTGTATATGGTTTATTGGCATTCGTCACGGCTGGCAGTTCTTTGTCCATGTTCTAAACACTACATCTTTTAAAGGCATTTAAATAAATAAATAAAAAAAAAACACTCGGGCGATTCAACACAACAGTAGCAGACTAGTGTATTTCAAAAGGTAAAATGCTTGCTTATTTGTGCTGCATTGATGTGGAAACGAACTAGCTAAAGACTGTTTATGGTCGTGTCCTTTGAGCCACATTAATTCAACAAAGTAGGGCCGTTGTTAATAACGTCACCAAGTAATAACTTCTGCTATTTAACTGAATAGAGATCTAAAAAAAATGCAGCTGTACTGAACATTGAACCTAATGATTCATTTACTATCTTTTTGTTCCCTGTCATTTCGATTTATTTTATGTTTGATCATCACATGTTCCCTCTCTTACTCCGGGGTTCCCTTAGGCATTTGTGCGCATGCGCAGTGTTCATAAATGGTGCTTATAGAGGACCCACAAAAATACAGATTAAATTGCTTTTTTATTTAGGTTAAATGGAGGATATAGCTTGTACTGCATGCTAGCTTGCATATTGTGCCCAGGAACATAAAATATTAAGCCCACATGTCTTACTAACAAGAAACCATGCTTCTAACCACAGAAGCTGTAGTACCAACCACGTAAGAAAAATAATGCCCCCTCCTAAAGGAGCCATTCCACACAGGGAGCAGGGAAATGAAAATAAATACTGCCTTTTAAAATTAAAATATTCCAGCGATTTCATTCCATCTACCTATTAGAACACACCAAGAGCTAAATTCAGGCGTTTGAAAGCAGTTTTATTTAAAACGGAGAGAGCTGCCTTGAGCGAGTGTTGTCATACTACTGAAATGATAGTCAAGGCTCGGAGCTCATTTGCGAACTACATGACTGAGCGTCTTTTAAAAGAATTTAAATAAAAACACTCCAGCGACTGTTCACAATAAAAACAGAAGAACATTTTAAAGAGTTACATTAAGGGCAAATGAGCTTTTGTATATGGTTTATTGGCATTCGTCACGGCTGGCAGTTCTTTGTCCATGTCCTAAACACTACATCTTTTAAAGGCATTTAAATAAAAAAAAATAAAAATAAAAAAACACTCGGGCGATTCAACACAACAGTAGCAGACTAGTGTATTTCAAAAGGTAAAATGCTTGCTTATTTGTGCTGCATTGATGTGGAAACGAACTAGCTAAAGACTGTTTATGGTCGTGTCCTTTGAGCCACATTAGTTCAACAAAGTAGGGCCGTTTTTAATAACGTAACCAAGTAATAACTTCTGCTATTTAACTGAATAGAGATCTAAAAAAATGCAGCTGTACTGAACATTGAACCTAATGATTCATTTACTATCTTTTTGTTCCCTGTCATTTCGATTTATTTTATGTTTGATCATCACATGTTCCCTCTCTTACTCCGGGGTTCCCTTAGGCATTTGTGCGCATGCGCACTGTTCATAAATGGTGCTTATAGAGGACCCACAAAAATACAGATTAAATTGCTTTTTTTATTTAGGTTAAATGGAGGATATAGCTTGTACTGCATGCTAGCTTGCATATTGTGCCCAGGAACATAAAATATTAAGCCCACATGTCTTACTAACAAGAAACCATGCTTCTAACCACAGAAGCTGTAGTACCAACCACGTAAGAAAAATAATGCCCCCTCCTAAAGGAGCCATTCCACACAGGGAGCAGGGAAATGAAAATAAATACGGCCTTTTAAAATTAAAATATTCCAGCGATTTCATTCCATCTACCTATTAGAACACACCAAGAGCTAAATTCAGGCGTTTGAAAGCAGTTTTATTTAAAACGGAGAGAGCTGCCTTGAGCGAGTGTTGTCATACTACTGAAATGATAGTCAAGGCTCGGAGCTCATTTGCGAACTACATGACTGAGCGTCTTTTAAAAGAATTTAAATAAAAACACTCCAGCGACTGTTCACAATAAAAACAGAAGAACATTTTAAAGAGTTACATTAAGGGCAAATGAGCTTTTGTATATGGTTTATTGGCATTCGTCACGGCTGGCAGTTCTTTGTCCATGTTCTAAACACTACATCTTTTAAAGGCATTTAAATAAAAAAATAAAATAAAAAAAACACTCGGGCGATTCAACACAACAGTAGCAGACTAGTGTATTTCAAAAGGTAAAATGCTTGCTTATTTGTGCTGCATTGATGTGGAAACGAACTAGCTAAAGACTGTTTATGGTCGCGTCCTTTGAGCCACATTAGTTCAACAAAGTAGGGCCGTTGTTAATAACGTTACCAAGTAATAACTTCTGCTATTTAACTGAATAGAGATCTAAAAAATGCAGCTGTACTGAACATTGAACCTAATGATTCATTTACTATCTTTTTGTTCCCTGTCATTTCGATTTATTTTATGTTTGATCATCACATGTTCCCTCTCTTACTCCGGGGTTCCCTTAGGCATTTGTGCGCATGCGCACTGTTCATAAATGGTGCTTATAGAGGACCCACAAAAATACAGATTAAATTGCTTTTTTTATTTAGGTTAAATGGAGGATATAGCTTGTACTGCATGCTAGCTTGCATATTGTGCCCAGGAACATAAAATATTAAGCCCACATGTCTTACTAACAAGAAACCATGCTTCTAACCGCAGAAGCTGTAGTACCAACCACGTAAGAAAAATAATGCCCCCTCCTAAAGGAGCCATTCCACACAGGCAGCAGGGAAATGAAAATAAATACGGCCTTTTAAAATTAAAATATTCCAGTGATTTCATTCCACCTACCTATTAGAACACACCAAGAGCTAAATTCAGGCGTTTGAAAGCAGTTTTATTTAAAACGGAGAGAGCTGCCTTGAGCGAGTGTTTTCATACTACTGAAATGATAGTCAAGGCTCGGAGCTCATTTGCGAACTACATGACTGAGCGTCTTTTAAAAGAATTTAAATAAAAACACTCCAGCGACTGTTCACAATAAAAACAGAAGAACATTTTAAAGAGTTACATTAAGGGCAAATGAGCTTTTGTATATGGTTTATTGGCATTCGTCACGGCTGGCAGTTCTTTGTCCATGTTCTAAACACTACATCTTTTAAAGGCATTTAAATAAATAAATAAAAAAAAAACACTCGGGCGATTCAACACAACAGTAGCAGAGTAGTGTATTTCAAAAGGTAAAATGCTTGCTTATTTGTGCTGCATTGATGTGGAAACGAACTAGCTAAAGACTGTTTATGGTCGTGTCCTTTGAGCCACATTAGTTCAACAAAGTAGGGCCGTTTTTAATAACGTAACCAAGTAATAACTTCTGCTATTTAACTGAATAGAGATCTAAAAAAATGCAGCTGTACTGAACATTGAACCTAATGATTCATTTACTATCGTTTTGTTCCCTGTCATTTCGATTTATTTTATGTTTGATCATCACATGTTCCCTCTCTTACTCCGGGGTTCCCTTAGGCATTTGTGCGCATGCGCACTGTTCATAAATGGTGCTTATAGAGGACCCACAAAAATACAGATTAAATTGCTTTTTTTATTTAGGTTAAATGGAGGATATAGCTTGTACTGCATGCTAGCTTGCATATTGTGCCCAGGAACATGAAATATTAAGCCCACATGTCTTACTAACAAGAAACCATGCTTCTAACCGCAGAAGCTGTAGTACCAACCACGTAAGAAAAATAATGCCCCCTCCTAAAGGAGCCATTCCACACAGGGAGCAGGGAAATGAAAATAAATACGGCCTTTTAAAATTAAAATATTCCAGCGATTTCATTCCATCTACCTATTAGAACACACCAAGAGCTAAATTCAGGCGTTTGAAAGCAGTTTTATTTAAAACGGAGAGAGCTGCCGTGAGCGAGTGTTTTCATACTACTGAAATGATAGTCAAGGCTCGGAGCTCATTTGCGAACTACATGACTGAGCGTCTTTTAAAAGAATTTAAATAAAAACACTCCAGCGACTGTTCACAATAAAAACAGAAGAACATTTTAAAGAGTTACATTAAGGGCAAATGAGCTTTTGTATATGGTTTATTGGCATTCGTCACGGCTGGCAGTTCTTTGTCCATGTTCTAAACACTACATCTTTTAAAGGCATTTAAATAAATAAATATAAAAAAAAACACTCGGGCGATTCAACACAACAGTAGCAGACTAGTGTATTTCAAAAGGTAAAATGCTTGCTTATTTGTGCTGCATTGATGTGGAAACGAACTAGCTAAAGACTGTTTATGGTCGCGTCCTTTGAGCCACATTAGTTCAACAAAGTAGGGCCGTTGTTAATAACTTTACCAAGTAATAACTTCTGCTATTTAACTGAATAGAGATCTAAAAAAAAATGCAGCTGTACTGAACATTGAACCTAATGATTCATTTACTATCTTTTTGTTCCCTGTCATTTCGATTTATTTTATGTTTGATCATCACATGTTCCCTCTCTTACTCCGGGGTTCCCTTAGGCATTTGTGCGCATGCGCACTGTTCATAAATGGTGCTTATAGAGGACCCACAAAAATACAGATTAAATTGCTTTTTTTATTTAGGTTAAATGGAGGATATAGCTTGTACTGCATGCTAGCTTGCATATTGTGCCCAGGAACATAAAATATTAAGCCCACATGTCTTACTAACAAGAAACCATGCTTCTAACCGCAGAAGCTGTAGTACCAACCACGTAAGAAAAATAATGCCCCCTCCTAAAGGAGCCATTCCACACAGGGAGCAGGGAAATGAAAATAAATAAGGCCTTTTAAAATTAAAATATTCCAGCGATTTCATTCCATCTACCTATTAGAACACACCAAGAGCTAAATTCAGGCGTTTGAAAGCAGTTTTATTTAAAACGGAGAGAGCTGCCTTGAGCGAGTGTTTTCATACTACTGAAATGATAGTCAAGGCTCGGAGCTCATTTGCGAACTACATGACTGAGCGTCTTTTAAAAGAATTTAAATAAAAACACTCCAGCGACTGTTCACAATAAAAACAGAAGAACATTTTAAAGAGTTACATTAAGGGCAAATGAGCTTTTGTATATGGTTTATTGGCATTCGTCACGGCTGGCAGTTCTTTGTCCATGTTCTAAACACTACATCTTTTAAAGGCATTTAAATAAATAAATAAAAAAAAACACTCGGGCGATTCAACACAACAGTAGCAGACTAGTGTATTTCAAAAGGTAAAATGCTTGCTTATTTGTGCTGCATTGATGTGGAAACGAACTAGCTAAAGACTGTTTATGGTCCCGTCCTTTGAGCCACATTAGTTCAACAAAGTAGGGCCATTGTTAAGAACGTTACCAAGTAATAACTTCTGCTATTTAACTGAATAGAGATCTAAATAAAATGCAGCTGTACTGAACATTGAACCTAATGATTCATCTACTATCTTTTTGTTCCCTGTCATTTCGATTTATTTTATGTTTGATCATCACATGTTCCCTCTCTTACTCCGGGGTTCCCTTAGGCATTTGTGCGCATGCGCACTGTTCCTAAATGGTGCTTATAGAGGACGCACAAAAATACAGATTAAATTGCTTTTTTTATTTAGGTTAAATGGAGGATATAGCTTGTACTGCATGCTAGCTTGTGTAGCGCCTCTCTATAATGTTTCACTATAATGAGAGGTGGCTATCCCGAGTTCTTTAAATTTCTTTTCAATCAAATAGGGGAGTTTCACTAATAAAGGTATCAGTATTAAACTTGTGTGAGTGTAATTATTATCACAGTGTATGAAATACTCTTTCCCCTCTAAATCACTATTAAAGCAGTACTATTTACACTTTAAACAGAAATGCAATGTCTTTCAAATACTTTTATCTTATAATTAGTTTCACATTTAACTCAAATCACCCTTTTTCCTTAATCAACTTAAAATATAAGTCAATAACCACAACTGTTTTATAAAAATATGACAGATTTAGTTAGAAAAAAGTGTGTCAGAAAGTAAAAAGGTATGAATAAACTCACTTGTCAGATCACAAAGGCATTTAACTTCACATTCAAACAATAGGGCCCAAGAAAATAAAATAGCCGGCAAAACTCTATTTTAAAATTGAAAATACCCTTCAAATGTTCAAATGATGCAGGCCTGAATGTAGCTTGAGTGCGTTGTAGCCTTAAACAAAATGGCTGCTTCACCCCACAGGCCAAACAAAAAAATGGTACCTTTTATACTTAAGTCATATGTAAGCTCACACGGACAGAATAAAGGCGTCAGTACCAGGAACCAGGATGAAGAGAGTTGAAGAGAAGAAGGTTGACGAGGAAAGTCACCTGGCCGATGATACAGCAAAGTCCTTAACTCGGTAACACTATCCGGCTCCGTCGGGGTCTTTGATGAACGTCCTCTCACAGTTCCACACAGGCTTAATTACTCGAGATCGCTGGCCGCTAGCTTGATAACAAAGTTCATGCAAAACACTAAGCACTACCTTCAGTCTTCGCGTGCGGAGTATGCCACTCGCACTGACTGAAATATCACCATTAAAGTAAATAAAAGAGTTCTTGTTGAACACTTTCACTAAAACAGGTGCATTAGCACATTAACATTAACCACAATTTTCTTCTCTCCGTCTACACACACTCACGTCTCTCTCGCGCAGTGTTGCCAGATTGGCAATGTCCAAGTATCGTACCAGAAGCTCAAAATTATCGTATTTGGGAGAAAATTATCGTATTTGAGTCAAACGTTCAAAATAAAGATATTTATCTAGATGTTACAGCTATTTATCCTTTTCAGCACTCATGCTAAACTATCTTACCCGAGTCAAACGTTCAAAATACAGCTATTAATCTAGATGTTACAACTATTTATCCTTTTCAGCACTCATTTTCTATACTTTATTGTTAAACTAACAACCTCAGTTTTGAAACAACTGACCTAAGTGCGACAGGAACGTTAACTTGTGCTCGTGAGAGAGAGCCATTCTCCACGATGATATTGGTTGAGAAGACGTAAGAACGGATGAAAGACATGCGTAACGCCACGTTCACGTCTCCTCACAATCATGCAGGTAGACGTAGGATCCACACAGCTAGATCTTTGAGAATAGAAGCTCTATAATTAAAACGACCATGGTGTCACAAAATTCTGAAATTATCGTACATTGTGGTATTGATCGTACATCGTACAGAGGTCAAAATTATGGTACAAATACGATAATTATCGTACGTCTGGCAACACTGCTTTCGCGTCTCTCCCTCCTCCCTTGTCGTTTAACCTCAAACGTGATAGGCTCATTACAAAACTTTCAGAAATAAAATAAATTCACAAAACATTTCTGTAACTCTTTCTTTCTATTCTTACCGGCATCATTAAAGCATATTCACAAATATTATATTAACCAAAAAATATTTTACCTTTTAAATGTAAAACATGAACATAACACATTATGCATTTTTCTTATTGAACAAAATCACAACTTCATTGCTGGTCAAGGATTCTAAATTTTTTAACCTCAAATTCTATTATTAAACTAGGAATTCATTAATCCCAACTTAGATAACTTTTACTAATGATAATGATTTCAACAGGGTTACACTTGCATATTGTGCCCAGGAACATAAAATATTAAGCCCACATGTCTTACTAACAAGAAACCATGCTTCTAACCACAGAAGCTGTAGTACCAACCACGTAAGAAAAATAATGCCCCCTCCTAAAGGAGCCATTCCAAACAGGGAGCAGGGAAATGAAAATAAATACGGCCTTTTAAAATTAAAATATTCCAGCGATTTCATTCCTTCCATCTACCTATTAGAACACACCAAGAGCTAAATTCAGGCGTTTGAAAGCAGTTTTATTTAAAACGGAGAGAGCTGCCTTGAGCGAGTGTTTTCATACTACTGAAATGATAGTCAAGGCTCGGAGCTCATTTGCGAACTACATGACTGAGCGTCTTTTAAAAGAATTTTAATAAAAACACTCCAGCGACTGTACACAATAAAAACAGAAGAACATTTTAAAGAGTTACATTAAGGGCAAATGAGCTTTTGTATATGGTTTATTGGCATTCGTCACGGCTGGCAGTTCTTTGTCCATGTTCTAAACACTACATCTTTTAAAGGCATTTAAATAAATAAAAAAATTAAAAAAAAACACTCGGGCGATTCAACACAACAGTAGCAGACTAGTGTATTTAAAAAGGTAAAATGCTTGCTTATTTGTGTTGAATTGATGTGGAAACGAACTAGCTAAAGACTGTTTATGGTCGCGTCCTTTGAGCCACATTAGTTCAACAAAGTAGGGCCGTTGTTAATAACGTTACCAAGTAATAACTTCTGCTATTTAACTGAATAGAGATCTAAAAAAATGCAGCTGTACTGAACATTGAACCTAATTATTCATTTACTATCTTTTTGTTCCCTGTCATTTCGATTTATTTTATGTTTGATCATCACATGTTCCCTCTCTTACTCCGGGGTTCCCTTAGGCATTTGTGTGCATGCGCACTGTTCATAAATGGTGCTTATAGAGGACGCACAAAAATACTGATTAAATTGCTTATTTAGGTTAAATGGAGGATATAGCTTGTACTGCATGCTAGCTTGCATATTGTGCCCAAGAACATAAAATATTAAGCCCACATGTCTTACTAACAAGAAACCATGCTTCTAACCACAGAAGCTGTAGTACCAACCACGTAAGAAAAATAATGCCCCCTCCTAAAGGAGCCATTCCACACAGGGAGCAGGGAAATGAAAATAAATACGGCCTTTTAAAATTAAAATATTCCAGCGATTTCATTCCATCTACCCACGTTCCCCGAAGGAGGGAACGGAGACGTTACATTGGGATCTGTAACGTCTCCGTTCCCTCCTTTGGGGAACGTGGGTTACCTTCGTAACCTAGACGTTACCCCTTCAGTCGAATCACTTCGACGTTACATTGGGATCTCGCTTGAGAGACCGATCATCTCTGAGCCTTATATTAAAAAAGGCCAATTGCAAATTGGCGAGTGGACGTGCGCGCCGGCCATCACTCAAACAGGTTTTCGCTGAAGAGCCGTCAAGCCGGCGTCAGCGCGACGCCAGGGGCGTGGCAGGGGAATGTAACGTCTCCATTCCCTCCTTCGGGGAACGTGGGTTACCTTCGTAACCTAGACGTTACCCCTTCAGTCGAATCACTTCGACGTTACATTGGGAACTAACCCATGGAAAAGGCCACGACCCTGACGCCGCGTTACGCAACAACTTCACGTGCTGACAAGTATACGTGCCGGCAGGCGAAGTGTAACGTAACCTTCCCAACGCCCTGAGGCCAAATAAGGGGGCCCTTCCAGGGATGCCAGTTGTACTGAAGCATGGGTTGGGGGGGCGGAGCACATGAAATTTTTTACATGTGGAAATGAGAATAATTCAATATATCCGTAAGGGTTTTTAGGGATACACGAGGGAAACAGCGGAATCTTCCGCTGGAATAATGAAAGGTATAGCCACAACCTGCGGGGCGAAGGAGACCCAGGCAGGATCACAGTGTAGGGCTACTCCGCGCTTAGCCGTGACTGCGGGGCATGGAGGACCCAGGGTTCACCAAGGGGCTACATCCTGGAAAATAGCGCACGGATCCACGTGGGAATGGCGCAGCAAACCGACACCAGCCGGTCTCCCGCTCACCTGTAAGTCCTTATGTTAGGACACGGGAGGACGGCCTCTACGCAGAGGTTGTAGAACCTAGCGAAGGTATAGGTGTCGCCCAGCCCGCAGCTCTCAGACATCTGCTAGTGAGGTGCAATGAGCCAACCTCAGTTTGGGGACAGCATTCCCTTTCTGCTGAACCCCGAAGCAGATAAGCTGCTCAGTGCGCCTGAAGTGCCGAGTGATTTCACATATTTATAGACACAACATCGCAAGACTGGGTCTGCCTCCTCCAGGGCAGAGCTTGCAGGTTCAACACCTGAACGCGGAAAGGCGTGGTGGGAACCTTGGGCACAATAACCGGGCCGGGGTCTCAGGTTGTAACGAATTTCTAGACACGCTCCGCTGACAGAGAAAGCTTGTAGGTCTCCTATCCTCTTGATGGAAGCCAGGGCAGTCAGGAGCGCTGTCTAAATGACAGGAATTCTAGCTCGACTGAGGCCAGTGGCTGAAAATGGAGCGCCTCGCAGCCCTGGGGGCGACGGGGGGGTCCCAAGAGGGTATGAGGTGCTGTCTGGGCACCTCTGTGGAGCCTCACGACCAGTGGATGCTTACCTACTTTGCTCCATCTACTGCATATGATATGCGGCTAAGCGGCGGCATATATTCGGAGAGTCGAGGGGACAGCCTGCGCTCTGACTCTCCTGCAGGAAAGGAAGCATTACTGCAATCGTGTATCTCTGTGGGTCCTCTCAGCGCGAGGAACGTCAGCAAATAGACCTCATCTCAGTGCGTAAGCCAGCCTAGTTAAGGGAGCTAGGTACCGAGAGATAGTTTCTATCACTGCCTGGGAGGCCGGAAAGGTCTAGGGTGTCAATCCGTGCCCTTACAGGGAGGGACTGCCGCGAGGGAATGGTTACTAAGACCTAAGTCCGGGTGGGCCATTCTTGTAGCGCAACCAACAGACTTACTCCTTGTCCTCCCTGGACTTGCACAGTGTCTGTGCAAGGAGGCTCACTGGGGAAGGGCGTACTTGGGCCCCGGAGGTCAGCTGTGTGCCAGTGTTACTCTGAAAGAGGCAGCTGGCAATGGGAGGAATCGGAAGACGAGCAGATGTGGCTGGCCTACCGATATACTCCAACTAGCTGTGTCATGGGGTGGAGTCGCCATTCTGCAGGTGGTGGACTGCCGTGAGAGCCGACAGGCTGCACGGTTGAGTTTTCCTGCTTCCAGTGAATGGCAAGTAGCAAATTCTGCCACGTTGGACTCCATGGGAGCAGATGGGGAGGTTGTAAGCCTCTGTCGTACATGGCAACCCAACCCGTGGTAAGCCACGGGCTGGCTTGTTGGCCATACTGCGGGAAAACGCCAGTCCGGAGTGAGCCGAGATGCCATGCCCATCATGGGACTCGATCGTGCTGAAGCGGTCTCACATGAAACAAGCTTAGCGGCTCTTAAGCGGCTAAAGCTGACATGTGCCCCAGGAGCCTCTGAATTTAGAGAGGGACCGCTGTATTGTGCCTGATTGACTCAGGGACTACAGCACTGACTGCGCGCTCTAGGTAGTAAGGCGGGCTGTCTTGTGGATCGAGTCGGGCTCCCGACCGAGGGAACGAATCCCCTCGGTTGGCCTGAAGGACCAGATGGTGGGGGTGCCGAAGCACCAGGTCCCTGTATTCGCACAACGGAACTCACGAGTGGGCTGGGTAAAGCACCAGTCGAAGAGACGGTTGATGACACGAACTCCTGTCTGCCGAAGAGGGGACAGGAGAGCTCCCATGGCCTAAGAAGGCAGGAAGGAGGGGGACTGGCCAAATGGAAGCACCTCACGCTGAAGTGCTCGATCCCCGGAGCAGACCGCAGAAGGGGTGTGCATCGGGGGAAAGAATCGAGACGCAACAGCGGGTGCCCTTCAGGTAGATGGCTGCAACCCAGCCCTGGAGACGGAAACATACTTGTATATACTTCGTCGTGAGCATGTGTGCCGACAGCCTGAGAAGGGATCGGAACAGAGCTCCATCCAGGGCGGATATTAACCCACCACTCTAGCTGGACACGTGAAGTCGGGACTGAAAGATCCTGACCTCGTCCCGGGGGAGGGACAGGCTGGATCGCGTCCTTCGCCAGTAGGAACGCGACCTCCGCAGGCAGAACAGAGGCACGCCTGCCCGAATAAGGAATGTAAGGGGTACCTCTGAGTCTGGGTGGACGCCTGGAGCCGGGCCGTACCGTCCGTATCAACCAGCGTAGTGGTATCAAGGGAACGTTGACCGACGTTGACAGGGAAGGAGACAAAACCCAGAAGGATGAACATCCTGGAGAAGTGTCTAACTACGCTAAGCAGTGCTTACCTTCTTCCCTGGATCCCGCGCTGGCGAAGGTCGGCCGCGAGTCCGGTTCCGAGGAGTGTAAGTGCTGCTCAGGAAGGAAACTCGAGGCCGAAGCCAGAGGTGAGAAATTTGCTCTTTTTGAGAAAATGTGGGTACCGTCGACCGATGGGCCGACGGCAGCATTGAAGTACACAGTGGCCCCCGGCCCTCCACCAGAGGCGGGGAGCGTAGATGTTAGCATCCCCTAAAGAGCAGTCTCAATCACCTCTGGAGGCCCGCGTCAGGGACGTTTCGCAGTTTTCTTGCGGGTGTTTCGGGCCGGTCCCTGTGTCGCGGGCGGCGCCACTCTCCTGCGGCTGGCTCTGCGCTTGCGGGCCCCCTCCGCCAACCTGGCGTCGCGGGCCTCCGTGGGGGGCAGAGCTGTGGATGTTGCGGCCGCAGGGGGGCGCCCTCGGCGGGATGGAAGCTTCGCGGCGGGGCAAGATGTGTTTAATCGCCTCCGTCTGTCTCTGGACTGCCGAGAACTGCTGGGCGAAGTCCTCGACAGTGTCGCCGAAAAGGCCACTCTGGGAGATGGGAGCATCAAGAAAGCCATCTGGGCCAGAGTGAGCCATAGGTGTCGCTCCTGGACCACAGCCGTGGACATCACCTGACCAAGGGCCCGCGCCGCGACCTTCGTCGCACGAAGGGTGAGGTCGGTGGTAGCGCGGAGTTCCTGCATTGCGCCTTGGTCGGGACCACCCTCGTGCAGCTGTTTCAACCCCTTGGCCTGGTAGACCTGCAGGGTTGCCATCGCATGCAGGGCTGAGGCGGCCTGGCCCGCTGCATAAAAGGCGTGGCCCGCAAGGGCGGACGAGCGCTCGCAGGCCTTGGAGGGGAGATGCGGCCGGTCCCGCCAGGTGGCAGCACCACGCGGGCAAAGATGCACCGCCACAGCGCGCTCGGCCTGGGGAACCGACACATATCCCCTGGCCGCCCCGCCATCAAGGGTGGCGAGGGGAGAGGAGCTGGGCAGCGGGTGAGATGAAAAAGGCGCCCGCCAGGTCTTAACCAGCTCCTCGTGCACCTCCGGGAAGAATGGCACCGGGGGGGGCGAGGCGGTGCCGCAGGAGCCCTCCCCAGGAACCAGTCATCCAGCCGAGAAGGATCGGCCGAGGGCGATGGAGTAACCTCCAGACCGATCCCCCTGGCGGCTCGGAGGAGCATAGCCGAGAGCTCGGATTCTGCCTCCGACGGAGCAGCAACTGCGGAGGGGCGCTGCGCCGCCGGAAGAGAGTCCTCGCTCCCTGACTCTCCCTCTGACGCAGCGACCGACATCTCTTCCTCCTGTGGAGCGCCAAAGGAGACGCCCAGACCGCATGGCGGGGAGCATCTCGATGGGGGTATGCTGGCGGGCGGAAGACCGCAGGGCTTTTGGGGCCGGCGGAACGTTCGGCACCGTGACTTGAAATTCCCCCTCGTGCCTCGCCACAGCGGCGGGAAAACTTCGCCGGCCGTGGGGCGCGAAGGGGGGCCTGCCCGCGAGCGAGCGGCGAGTCCTCAACATACCCATGGTCATGCTTTCGCAATGAACGCATGAACCATCCATGAAAGCTGCTTCAGCATGTTCGGGGCCCAGACATGTGAAGCAGCTTTCATGTCCGTCCAGAGAGGTGAGGTAACTGCCGCACCCAGAAGCGCACGGCCGGAAAGCCATTTTGAAAAGAACGTCTTTACACGGCCGTGAGAAATTACTCTTTTAGTCCCGGTCTGCCCAGGGAGGAAACCGCGGCACCACTGTGCATTCAATGGGGCTTGCTCGCTGGAGAGCAGGGAGGCTTTTTGTGGCCGTGAAAACGGCCGCCCGCGGGACCCCGCTGGCGGCGTCGAGAAATTCACTCTTTCAGTAGATTGTCTCTTATTCGATCGGCGCACACCAGCAGAGAAGAGCAGCAGCAGGAACGTGAAGTTTTCCTTCTTTCTTGGAGAAGTAGAAAGGCTTGAGCATGAAGGCTCTGAAAGCGAAAGTCTGTTTGAGTGATGCGCGCCGCCATCTTATATACCCGTATGTACGGGGGAGTGGCTGGCGCGCACGTCCACTCGCCAATTTGCAATTGGCCTTTTTTAATATAAGACTCAGAGATGATCGGTCTCTCAAGCGAGATCCCAATGTAACGTCGAAGTGATTCGACTGAAGGGGTAACGTCTAGGTTACGAAGGTAACCCACGTTCCCCGAAGGAGGGAACGGAGACGTTACATTGGGATCCCAATGTAACGTCGAAGTGATTCGACTGAAGGGGTAAATCCAGACCCTAATCTATTAAGATTAAGGGTCTGGGATCGAGCAATGAAAACTGCCTAACTCGAGGGGCGGCACCAAGCATGCATTTGAAACTCTCACTGCACACAATTGGATAACGCCACGACCAATCACAACAATACACGCTTAGCTACCAGCAGAGCTAAATGATGTTTCATTAACAAAGTTCGGGAGAAGCGCGTCAGATACTTAGCATAAACATCACAAGAGGAGCCCACTCAAGTCAATCAGCGCCATAGGTTTAAATACAGCTGACTCACCTCAATTCACTCGATGGTTTATCAGTAACCCTCCACCACCCCATCTCATCACTCCGAGTTCTCACTACTCCTATTGGGGGGTACTCTGGGTTCGGGCCACTCCCGAGCTTGGAGCCCTTCACTGGACAGCACGCCAAACATGCACTACTATTCTCCGGCTAATTATATGTAAGCGTGAACTCGTGAACTGATAGATTAAACTCTTGCCGTATCCAGTCGGCAAAACAGCATAAACGTCCTTCTTGCAAAGGAACGATTCGAGTTTTCGGTTTTCTGTTCCTCTTTTATATGAAAAGCCAAGTCTAACTCGTTCATTGTAGCGGCCAAAGCCGTTTCAAACAACTGGTGTTCATCTGTAGCAACAGCGATCTTTCAAAGTTTACTACATGATTCGGCGCAGCGCTGTCGTCATCAGTTTAGCTCGCCTCTGTCCCGCCTACATCAGATACACCGATTTGATTGGTTCCCACAACTGCGTAATGCAGTAACCTGCATCATTGCTCGATGCCAGAGTGTCTTGCAGAGACAATTCAAATTGTGCTCTCGCGAGACCTCTGGATTTCCAGGGTATAATTATGCAGGAAATTATAAACAAAACCATGTATTAGTAGCCTATCTGAAATTGTTTCGATTGTACAATATTGCTCGTTGTACTATAAATTAATATCTTTGAAATAAAGCTTCATGTCTTAAAGTAGTCAGCGGTATAGTTATGGTGCGTATATTTATAATGAGCAGCATCTATTTCAGACTCTTCAAATCAGGGAATTCTGTAATGATTTACTAACATTACCGTTTCAATGTGAGTAAAATGCTGTGTAGCCTATATGTTGAATTAATTATTAATTTAACGAACAAATCATTACCTGCTTCAAAATTAATACTGTTAATAACTAATATATAATAATATAACATATAATAAATGAATTAATAAAAGTATTGTTGAAACATGCAGTAAGCCTACTGTACGAATAAATACAACAAAATGACATAAACAGTGAATAAATGTACTAAGATGAATTAATGTCTTCATTCAGATTTATGAGCACTTTTTCTTTTGTAAACATATGTTGAACGCCCCATGTTTATGTTTATCTGATGTACATGACTGTAATGTAGGCTTTATGAACGTACATTTTTAATAAGCAGAGGGAATTCCCGACAATAAACAAATAACCGTTTACATGCTTAGGATGTTTGCGTTGTGAAAATGTACAGTGAGACTTCAGATATCAAAACGCTGACTTGTTATGTGATGTTTTCTCAATGAAATCATATAATTTCCTATTCATTCAATGGAATGTATGCAAATACTAGGGAATACTAATATGGCGGCGCGGTGGCTTCACTTTTATGACGTCATGAGCAATCCAGTTCTCTATTAGATCAGTGGACTGAGTTCATTTTTTTTTTTTCATTTTCATTGTGTTTTTCTTCTTTTGCAGTGGCATATTTTTGATCGTTTCTTGGAAAGTTACGTTCAGTTTTATAAAGTTACGTTCAGTCTTATTGGCACAAAAATAATCCCATACAATGACAGGCTTGTGAAAACACTGAAAGAGTGTAATTTCAGTCTGTTTTCGTTTTATAATTCATATCTCATTTACTGGTTTGCGTAACTTGATTTCAAACTCGCGCCGAGAATGACCACCAAGCTTGATAGGTGACGTCAGATCCAGGTCACAGCAGGCTATAGAAGCCTGTCATTAATCTTCAAATAGAAGCAGCCGATTGGTCTACACATCGCCGTTTCAAATCAAACAATATGGCTACGTCTACATTAATCCGGATACATTTGAAAATGGAGTTTTCGTTTTAAAACGCTCTCCATCCATATAGCGCTTCCAAGCGTTTTCCAAAAGATTCTCGTCCACACTGAAACGTAGGAAAATGTCAAATTCGCCTTACTGCGCATGCGTAAAGCCTTCAAAATTATACAGAGGTAATAAGTTTTCACGCAATTCTGCCGGGATCATTTACGGAAATATCTCATCGTTCACTGACGCGTCTATGTCGCGCTCACTCATATTTTATCTGAAAAGCAGTTGTCGTCATGTTTTGCAGGACAGCAACTGTGAGTAAATTTTCTGTCATCATTTTAGGACTGTAATTTGAAGAGTGTACAAGGTAAATCTCTTTAGCAGCAGTGTCCCAACAAACAAAAAAATATGACCAGAATATTAGCGTGCCTAATAATTATGCACACAGTGTAATGTATTATTATAATTGATTAAATGTAAGAATTTAAAAGATGGTGCACACTTTTAGAAAAATGGCTTTATAAAGGTAAAAATGGCCATAAAAGGTAAAAAAACAATTTAAACTTATTGAAAAAGATTAATTTCTATCACTGCTATGACTAACCACACAATTATTTTTTTAGGGACACAAAAGGCACTGATTTCATGGAATGACCCGTACAATTTAAATCACTAAATTAGTGGTGGGCCGTTATCGGCGTTAACGTGCTGCGTTAACGTGAGACTCATATCGCGCGATAAAAAAAATATCGCCGTTAATCTATTCTCAAAGTTGGGTTGGGAGCTGGGTCTAAACTACGCAAGATATGATGACTTTCACCTTGATATTTTAGCGCGGATGACGTATATCTAGTTGAATTGCAATGTAGGGGGCGAGAACGAGTCTTCAACTTCTGTGAAAAAATTACCACATCAAATGAGACGCGCAGACATGGATGCAGTTATGAAGCCGCTTCAGGGCAGGTGCGTGCGTTGCTAGACCCTTTTTACTGGGGCACGTGCCCCAGTGAAAATCTGCTGTGCCCCAGTAAAATCTCAAGTTTGAGTTATAATTTACTTTGATAATCCCGAAATAAAGACATTATGCTATATGCAACAACTGAATTGACGCTTCTAAAAGCAACGCAGTTTATTGGAAGATGCACGCAGATAGGCTATCCATACCCGCGCGCCTGTGTATTTTACTGGAACGCGCACGTCGTACAGCCTTTTGCGCAGAAGTACTTGGTTACACAAGTTTGTATAGTTAATTGTGTTTTAAATGCAATTGTCAAGCAGTTTGTAATGCATTTTGGAAACAGGAGATGAGCGCCTGGTCTAATGCGCCACCTGGCTTGAGAAACCCGTTCTCAAAGACTTACTTTTAGTCATTATTTGGGTAGCACACATATTCTGAATGCTTTCAGAAGAATTCAAATTAGCCATTTTAATCTAGATTAATCTAGATTAATTTCAAGATTTAATCTAGATTAATCTAGATTAAAAAAATTAATCTATGCCCACCACTACACTAAATACAACTTATTGTTTATTGAATTTCGTTGCCCTGACACTAAAGTCTGCCACAGACCATGCTAACCAATGTCCTAGAAAGTCTGTGCATGTAATACCATGTTTAAAAATCTATATTATATATAATCTAATATTGATGAGATCGGTATTATGAATTTAGTAAGGCACATATACCTAAAGCAGCTGCATTTTGCTGTTAAAGTGCTGGTTTAATATTTAATAGAAACTATTTTAATTTGCTTGAAAACGCAGTCTTGATGCGCTCAAGACATGGTAATAAAAACATTTGTGGCTTCAGCCCTCCTTATCCCACCCTTAGCGATGAATGAATGAATGAATTTTCCAAATATTTAGCCCTTCAATTGCCAGTCCTATTATTTAAATTCTCAAAAGGTGAACATGTAAATTTCAAGTTTTAATGACTGCCACAACTTAATTTATATGGCACATAATAAGCAATCTAATGTTAATCAAAGAAACATACCAACTACTAATCAATTAAATCTCTAAATCTACACCCAACCACACACACACACCAGCAATCAACAATCAAAATTTGCTGGCACCCATCATCCATCCAACCACACACATACCCACAACCTAACACACCCACATCAGCAATCAACAATCAAAATTCAACTGCAAATTTGCTGGCACCCATCATGCACCGAACAACCCACCCACAAACCCCAAACATGCACAACCCAACACACCAACACACACAACCCCCACAAACACACACACACACACATACAGCGATTTCACATTCACAAATAAACAAGTTTTAATTGATTGGAATGTTTGACTGTTAATTTGGCCCAGAAGCAGTATAAAAAATATCTAAAATTAGTCTGCAGTTGTATACCACGTTGAAAGTACATCCACTATGACCACATTTTAACTAAATTAGAACCATCTAGAGACGTTATGTCAATACTGGACGTTTAGAAGAGTCATGAAAACACGTTGTAAAAACCTTCATTCTGGCTTGTCAGGAGACTTCATTTCGACGTCCGACAAAGACGTCTAAAAGACGTCATAAAAACTTTCATTCTGGCTTGTCAGGGGACTTCATTTCGACGTCTGACAAAGACGTATAAAAGACGTCATAAAAACTTTCATTCTGGCTCGTCAGGGGACGTCATTTCGACGTCATTTCGACGTCCGATAAAGTCGTCGAAATGACGTCGTTTGGACGTACTTTTGCTCAGTGGGGTGACAGTGAATAGCACAGGCACAATTACTGTGAACATCTATGTCTTGGAACAATATGCGTCACATGAATAAATATGCGTCATCGTTTTCAAAAGACTCCGTTTTCACAGTCCACACTACAAGGCGAAAACGGCGTTTTCAAATTTATCCACTTTAGAGAGCGTTTTCAAAAAGCTCCGTTTTCCTTGACAAAAACGACGTCTCAGTGTGGACGGAAGGCCAAAACGGAGAGAAAAATATGCGTTTTCAAACGAAAACGTATTAGTGTGGACATGGTCTATGTCTCGCAAGACAGTACCCTTTTCTAGTGGGTATACCAAAGAACTTATACTGACAAGAAGTGAAAGTCAATAGAACGTTCCATTGCAACAGCGCCGCCCAGTAGCAGCCCTACGCTTCCGCCATTTTGGAGTGAAAGCCACTCGGCAGTCCACTACCGCCATGCTGTCGCTATGGCAAATATCAGCTGCTTTGTTTAAAAAAAAAAAGTACTTTAAAGCTAAAATACACAACCTGAATCATGACAACATTTTTAAATATATATATTTTTACTCCTTTCCTTTTATTTCTTAAGAATTTTTGTATTATATTAGGCTACTTCTGTTAATTATTAAACCATAACTCGTTTGTTATTAAAATGAGTTTTGTATGTTTTGTACGTACCCTAACCTTTGTTATTAATGCAATTAAAAAATATGACAACACAAAATAACGTATATTATCAAAAACAGACTTTGTCTTGCATTTATTTTTCGCAAAATCTTTGCTCTCTAGCATTATAAACTGAACTAATTCCAACATATATAAATAATTTAAGGACATGCATCAGAAAATTGGGAATGTTAGACAATAAATATATAACAGGAATATAACAGCTTAACAGTAAACTGTTTTTGCAGTATTATCTTATATTAATGTCCGTTAAAGCATGACTAAAAACTCCAAAATTATTTAATTATTTAGTTATGAAAGACACAGCAATACATCATGTTCTGTAAGATCATCGATATTTGTAGTGTGACACGTACAATATAATGTATAAATACAATATATATTTCAGACCTATAATAGTAAATAATAATAGTAATAGTAATGCATTAAGTTGCATAAAATAAAAATACAGCAGGCTGCCTCAAATGTAATGGTTGGATTCCACAATTGATAACATAAAACATATATAATAATACAATACAACTTTTACTGTAGTAGTCATAACATTTACTGATGACTTAATTTGAGTAATTGTCTATTGCACTTCTGAATTGGCTGTGAAAATTTTGGGTGCGTAAGATATGATGAATTCTTATCCGTAAAATAAATCTAACAGTGTAGAGTGACACTACCTCCCTGCAGTCATTGCGTTCTTTTATTTCCACTTTGACTTCTATTTCGTTGTCATTCTGTCTGCTTCTGTGCTGTTGTCCAGTTGGAATTTTCACTCCAGAATGGCGGCCGCGCTACCGAGTGTGGCTGTTACCAAAACAGCAACAGAGTTTCGCCTCTTGGTAAGTTCTTTGGTATACGGCGTATGCGTCTTTTTTTTTTTCCAAACCAGTTGAGCGCTAACCACGCCCCCTAAGCGAAAACCACACCCCGCAGCCATGACTCACGTCTCTGGTTCGATTTCATTGGTGCACCCTGATACACCTGGGAAGTTTAGACGTAAAACAAGGTCGTTGATGGGTCGCTGACAAACGGTAAACAAATATTTTTAATCATTATAAGAAGTATATGTAGGTTTTAATGTCTGTTTTTATTATTGTTATAGTTTTCGTTTGAACATTTATCTTTATCTTATAAATTTCGATCGGCCTCAGGAGAGTCCTACGCTTTTTTATGGTGTGGTGAAGACCAAGCCGTACATCTGAAGGTAAAATATGCTTTTTTTAAAATTTTTATATAAGTGTACTTCTGCTCATCAACGCTGCATTTAATTAAATTAAAAATACAGACGAAAAATGTAATATTGTGACGTATTATTGTAATATAAAATACAGGTTTTCCTGTGATGCAAAGCAGAATTTTAATCATTACAACAGTCTTCAGTGTCACATTATCCTTTAGAAATCATTCTAACATGCTGATTTATTATCAATGTTAGATACAGTTGTGCTGCTTATTTAATTATTTTTTTAAACAGTTTTTTTCAGGATTTGTTTTAATGAATAAAAGTTAAAAGGAACAGTATTTATACAGAATATAATTTTCTATTTTATATATATTTTTATAACAATATACACTACTGTTTAAAAGTTTGGGGTCAGTATTTATTTTGTTTCTTTATTTATATTTTAAATAAATGAATGCTTTTGTTCAGCCAGGATGTGTTAAATTGATACATCAATTTACATACAAATATTTCAATTTTGATTCTCAAGTTTGCTGATATGTGTCTGAACTTTATTTGGGCCATCTCAGTTAAAATGCTAATGAGCGAACTCTCTGGCCGTTGACTTTTTATTTTTACAGAGCTGTTTTTTTCCTGGGTATAAAGATCACTTCTGCACCTATCGTTTGTGCACAACACAAGACCAATTACACCTGGACCACCCAAGTTTTGAGGCATCGCTAAGGATTGCATTGACAGAGATTTCTGAAGTAAAGGAATTGGTGAAAAATCTTAGTTTGTCATCAGGAGTGACTTGGAGAGTGGCAGTGTCCAAACCAAATAAGCGACAACATGTGCTTTATAAGGTAATGTCAAATCAGTTAATTTATCTTTACACTATAAAAGCGTCGTTAAAATACAGTTAAAATATATATATTATTTTTTTTAAATGTGTATATAATATTTTAACTGTAATAGTCCAGCAAGATTTTTATCCCTGTGATGGACTGGCCACTAAATCTTCACAACAAATCTACCTGCAAATATAAGCGATAAAATCTAAAACGATAATAAAAAATGTATTTATGACATTATTTGTCAAAGCATCCTCAATTAAAAGCATTTTCCACAAATGCATATACATTTTTCAGTTTGCAGGTAGATTTCTCCAAAAGTCTTGAAGATATTGGCACAGGATTTAGCCTGTCTCAATTTTTGCCTATTTTGATATCAGATCTTCTGTGAATACAAAGTTCTTATTGGCTTATCTTATTTGTTGTTGCTGCCACTTTCTCCCTGAAAGGAGAGATGTTGTATGTTAATTGGATGTTTTCCTTAATAAATTTAACAATAATAATAATAATAAATTGTGGAAAAATAAAAGTTTTCTATTGTCAGAATGATGCAAAACAAATAAATAACTAAATTAAAAATTTAACATGCCTAAGATTTGTGCACATTTTTGTACATATTTAAACATTCATATTCTGTCTATTACTATCCCAACTTCTGTGCATTTGTACCTGTACAATGATAATGCAAGTGCATTCTGTGCATTAGAATTGAGAAACATCAAATATGTCTGTATTTTTTGTCTTCATGTCACTGTTGGGTTAGAGAGAAGAAATTTCATGTGAGATCCTCCACATCAGGGCACACCTATACAGTGGACATGGAGTTGGAGCTCTGCACATGTCCAGCTGGCTACAGTGGGGCACCATGCAAACACCAGGCAGCAGTTGTGCAAAATTAAAACAACACCTCCATAAACTTTCTCCCCACAACAGCTGAAATGAGGGCTGAGCTGCTGAAAATAACAAAAGGTAATTATTTCTTTTCAGCATAGGTTGTCACTCACTGACTGATGCTGTTTTTAAATACCACCTTCTTTATATAGTTAACTATTCATTTATTACAGTGCCTTGCAAAAGTATTCATACCCCTTCGTTTTTTTCACATTTTGTTTTGTTGCAACATTATGTTAAACTGCTTTAAATTACTTTTTTTCCACATCAATCTACATCTCATACACCATAATGACAACGCACAAAACAGGTTTGTAACAACTTTGCAAATGTATTAGAAATAAAAAAAACTGAATAGATCACGTTGCATAAGTATTCACACCCTTTTCTGGGACACTCGAATTCATATTGCTTCTAGATGTTACTACACTTCGAGTGGAGTTAAACTGTGGCAAATTCATTTGAATGAGTCTGATTTAGAAAGGCACACACCTCTCAGAAAAGGTCTAACAGTCTAACAGCTGAAAATGCATATCAGAGCAAAAACCAAGTCCTGAGGTCAAGATAACTGCCTGTAGAGCTCAGTGACAGACTTGCGTTAAGGCAATGATCTAGGGAAGAGTTCAGAAACAAAATCTGCTGCATTGAAGGTTCACAGAAGCATATAGCCACCATTATCCATAATGGAGGACGATTGGAACAACTAGGACTAGAAAATGTATGCCACCCCCATCCAAGCTGACAGAGTTTGAGAGGTGAAAAGGTGAGTCAAAGAATGGCAGATAATTGCCAAATGCAGATGTGCAAAGCTTGTCACATCATACCCAAAAAGACTTGAGGCTGTAAAGGTGCTTCAACTATGTACTGAGTTAAGGGTATGAATACTTATGCAATGTACTTATTTCAGTGTTTCATTTTTAATAAATGTGTAAAATTTGCAAATCAGGTTTTTGCTTTGTCATTGTTATGGTGTATGGAGTGTAAATTGATGTGGGGAAAAATTAAGTTAAAGCAGTTTATCATAATGTTGCAACAAAACAAAATGTGAAAAAAATGAAGGAGTATGAATACTTTTGCAAGGCACTGTACATTAATTAATTTCCTGCTCATCATCTTCACAGCCTCAGTTTCTCTTGACTTTCTAAACCCTTTATGGGAGAATATGCCAATGCCAAGCACATTAACTCCAGGTAAGAAAGTTCAAGTGGGACACAGAGCCCTCATTATACATGCTTAATTCTTAACAGAACTACTAGTACAGCAGTGTGACATTAGTATACACTTGTTATAAACATGCCTCTAAGGCAAGAAACCTGAACTACTGATCATCAGTACCATCTCAGTGCTCAAGATGGTCAGTGGAGGGATGGTCCTGTTTTTTTTTTAATGTATTCTTTTCTTTTTGTCTTTCTAATGGTGGCACATTAAACAGAAACACTCTTGCAACATTTCATTTTGTCTGTGTATGTTATAGACAGTAGAGTTGGATCAGCTGGACCTGTCTTTCTCCAGCTCTGCACAACTGCACCAAACATCACCTACCATAGAGGACTCATACTCCAACCAACCTTGTGTGCAGGGTAACTCGGAGGAAGGTGAGTCCACGAAGCTTGGAGATACATTAAAAATTATGTCTAAATGTTTATTTGGCCCAAGCACCTTTTCTAAGTTTTTACCCCCCAAGGTTTCGGGGAATTTTTGGATTCTCAAAGGGATAGTTCACCCTAAAATGGTTATTGGTTGGTAACCAAAAAGTAGCTGGTAGCCATTGACTTGAAAAAAAATACTATGGATGTCAGTGGCTACCACAAGTATTTTTTTCTCCATATTATGTTTGTTTGGAACAACATTAAGGTGAGTAAATTATGACCTTTTTACTTTGCACA
Organism: Garra rufa; assembly: GCF_049309525.1. Taxonomy (NCBI): domain Eukaryota; kingdom Metazoa; phylum Chordata; class Actinopteri; order Cypriniformes; family Cyprinidae; genus Garra; species Garra rufa. The sequence continues at coordinate 7,149,850 of NC_133375.1, forward strand.
CACATTGGAATAGTCTGCCATTACCTTTTTTTTTGCTTAAATTTTTCTTGTTCTTAAGTAAATATATACTATAGTTATAATAATGGCTTTTTCTTTTGTATTATAAGTGTATCTCCTGCTACTAAACAATATTCTGTCTTAAATTATACACCATTTATTGCTGTTAATAAACAGAAAACTATCAAAAACACGTTTTAAATTTTTTTAGTAAGTTAGTTAAAAATAATTATGTTAAAAGAAGGGTATTTAAGGACTGTGTGATCATTTTGTTGGGAACAGCTTTCTCAGATAGAATTTAACTGTGCTTTTTAATGTTGTGACTGATTTGTAGATTGAATCCTTTAAAAAAGTTGGTATTTTGCCATTTACTATTAGTTTCCTGTAAATTTAATTTTAGACCCCCTAAGAATACAAGTATGCCAATATTTTAGGATAATTTAGCCTTTAGTAAAGTGCTGCCTAAATCACCAATGTCGTATTAAAAGTAAAAAGATGTAAAACAATAAAGACATACAAGGAACAACCGAAGACTACCAGATGGTTAAATGCATGCAATGCAGTGCTTGGGCCAAACATCACTGATTGCAGCTGTATTCAGTTGTTTGTGTGGATAGACATTTCTGTCACATAATTTAGTTTTAACAACACTAAGTTTTGTTTCCTGGTCCAAGTGTTTGTTGTTACTTAATTGTTTTTATTGTTGTCTCTTTAAGCAGCATCTATACCTCAGTCTCCTTTGAAACAGATGCTGGGACTGCTTCGTGAACTGGCTGAAAATGCAGACTACAGTGATGCCGTGACTACAATGGCCAAGCAGCTTGAAAAGATGCAACACAACCCGACCCAACTGATCTCTGCACTTTACTTTTTTTGGTAGGGATGTCTGTGCCAAAATATGCAGCAGAAAACAGTCATAAAACACTTTATCTTACCACTAAGAGTTCTCATAGCAGTAAAAGTTTTTTCTCTTAAAACCTATTCCCATAGCTGCTGAGACAAACTTTCACTAAGGAATACAGAGAAGAGTAGAGGTGGGATTTACCTTGTTGCTGTGGATGATATCAGCATGCCTATTAACTATGCACACAGTGATTGGCTGATAGGGGAAGGGTCTCTGAGATTTGTTCATAGAAATATTGTAGAGCATGATATTAAGTTGCCATATTCAAATAAAGTTTTTTGTTGTTGTTGTTGTTGTTGTTTTTTAATGTTGCCATCAAGATTTTGTCACAAATTGAACAAATATCTGTCTGAAGCCTTTTTATTAACAGAATAGAATAATCATGTCCTCAGAAACGTGTCGTTTGCATTTTCATTTCACGTCTGATAAAACTGCGTTAATGCTGCTGCTTTGTGTTCAGCCGTTCCCATGGAAACCGTAGTATTTCAGCGCTCCTAAAGCGCCCCCTTGTGACTGAGAATGAATTTTTATTTCCACATTTTTCAGCTCTTTATGGTCAAATTATTGCAATTATCGACCTAGTTTTTATGCAGCAAACACAGAGTTGTAAATGTGAAAGATGTTAATGTGCCTTCTAAAAATCTTAACAATTAAGACAGTACTATTTATGTTTTAAATAAAATATAATAAATTATAAACTCGATTTACTGTATCCCTTTTAATGGTGTAAAGGCTGACATTCCATTGTACAATATATTTTGTTTTTGTGTGAACCTGTATCTGAATTATAAATCCTGCCATTTTATGCCTTAATATTCTACCGTCTACAATCTTACAATACAATACATCAGGGGCCACAGATATTTTCAATAGTGACCACACAGAGTTTAATATAACAGCTGTTCTTTATTATTGTGTTAAACAGAGACAATTTAATACACAACAATTTTTAATCAAAATTAAAAGGTCCAAAGAAAATATTTTTTAATCTTTTAAACATCAAAATGGTCTTTTATGTTCCATTTCTTTCTCAGAACTGCTTCACAGCATTGGCTGCTAGAAGCCTCTGTAATGATGTACTGATGTTTTGAGCACAGCCCTATTTAGAGAGCCCCTTTTATAGTGATAAAAATATTACTAATTCTATTGTTTGAGTCCTGAACTAAACATAAATGCAATTAAAACTTTGAATAATGCATTATTTGACTTATTAATGACATTGTTACTTATTACATAAGTAACTGGATGCCTACAATGAGGTGATGGACCCGAGGGGCTCTTAAATGCCTTGTTCCAGGTGCCCTTTTTATACTTTGAGCACCTGCCCCTTTAAAGGTCTCTGCACGGCCCTGGTTTATATATACATAAGAAATATACACAGTACACACATATCTATTATTTGAACAAAAACTTTTATTTTGGATTTGATTAATCACGATTAATCATTTGACTGCACTAATTTTAATATTTTATCTATGATGCTTTGACCCATGTTTATATTTTTTTTTAACAATGTATTAAAAAATATCAGTGATCCAACATTAATTAGCGGACCCCAGGTTGAAGACCCATGGATAGAGAGAACGCGAGAGGTGGACTCAAATAAATCCACGTAAATCTCGCGAGAGTTTGCGTACGACGGTTACATTAAAGACCCGTTCACAAAGTTTAGCTCTTCAGCTGTGCTCAGCTACTCAAAATGACACTTTTAAAGTGTCAGCATTGTCTTGGAGAGGAAAAAGCAGCAGAGGATACCGATCATGTGGAGGTTTGTAGTTATTCATATTTTCAGAAGAAGCTGTTTTCACCATTAAAGAGCGCGGCCTGAGTTTGTGGAAGCTAGTTGGCTAACGTTAGCACATCTGACACAATTCATTGGTTATATTTACCTTTATCGATAACAAATTGCTTTTCCATTATACGGCTCGATAGCCTATTAAAGTAATGTTTTAATAAAAGAAAGTCTTGCTAACCAGTATGATTCTATATCATAGTTATAGCATAGTTATACCAATGTATGTATAATAACCTTAGTTATTACCTTAGGTATAACCATTTAGTTCCTCAATACAATTGTATTTTATATAAAATGTGTTACGACACATAAACGGAAAAGGTCTACACATGCAGAGCTAATCATCACTGCTGCAATAGTAAAAATGAGACATATAATGGTATATATATATACATGCCGCTCAAAAGTTTGTGATCAGTAACATTTTTAATGGTTTAATGTTTCTTATATTCATCAAGGCTGATTTATTTGATCAAAAAATAAAAATAAAAACCTGTAATATTGTAAAATATTATTTCAATTTAAAACTGTTTTTTTTAACATAACTGTTTTTATGTGAATATGTAATTTATTCCTGTGATACAAAGTTGTATTTTCAGCATAATTACTCGTCTTCAGAAATCATTCTAATATGCTGATTTAATATCAATGATGAAAACAGTTGCGCTGCTTAATTTATGTCAGCTTTGCATCACATGAATAAATTACATTTTAAAATATATTAACACCATTATTTTAAACTGTAATAATATTACACAATAATAATCTTTTAACTTTTTTCTATATTTTGATCAAGTAAATACAGCCTCGATAAACATAAGAATTCTTTTAAAAAAATATGAAAAATCTTACTGGTCCCAAACTTTTGAGTAACAGTGTGTGTTTCTTTTAACCCTAACAGATGCAGTGCACATCCTGATGCAGAGTCCTGATCTTAATGTGCTGGAGTCGACTTTATACTGCCTGTCCAAAAAGAAGTTGCACATTTTAACATTATGTTCTTTTGTTGTGGCATTGTTTTAACAACATTATTCAATGTCACAATGTTTATTTCCAAGCATTAATTTTTGGCCAAGAACTTGTATTGACAATGGGAGAGTCAAGCCACTAAAGTCTATTCCAGCACATTCTAAGGATTTGAAGTAGGGTTAAGGTCAGGAATTTGTGGTGGCCAATTCATACATGAAAATGACTCCTTATGTTTAATAAATCCCTATTTCATAATTTGGGTCCAATCTTGGCATTGTCATCCTGGAATATGGGACATGGGTATGTTTTCCAACATGGTTGTTTAAGAAATGAAAAGCTGCATAATGCATCATTTATGGTTAAAATAATTAAATATATTAAATACTGCAATAATGATCCAATCCAAACTATACTTATGTAAATCCAAATGATGACTTATTTATTTGTTTATTTGTTTTTTGTTTGACCAGGCAGTGCATGGTAGCATTTGCTGTACTGCATTAAGTTATAGTGATTTAAGCACAAATGCATTTTACTGCAAAATTTCAAATCCCCATTATTACAGTAATGAAAATTTAATGCAAATCAAGAATATTGAGAATTATAAAAAAAAAAAAAAAATCTTGACATCTTGATGCATTACAGTAATTCAGTTTTAGTGAGGAAATTTGCTTGGTTGGCTTGAAAACGGCAGTCACTATTAAAAAAAAAAATTGGAAGTGACAGAGCAATAAAAACTCTGGAATTTAGAGTGAAATGTGACTTGGACATGTTCATGTTTTATTAACTGACACTTTTAATTGCAGAAAATCTTGCCACCCGGATACAATCATCTACTTTGTCATCATGAACTCCTGGAAATGTCAGGGGATGTTGAAAACTTCAGAGCGGCTCTTAAATTGCAAATGACTACTGAGGAGCAGGTCCAGAAGTGGCTGGATGACTTCCAGAAGTCCTCAGCCTTAACATGGAGGAAATCAAGAACATACCCTGACTCTGGACGCTACAACAAATACAGAGTAGGAACAACCTGTTTATGTATACTTCAAATGCAACATGGTATCAGACTTGATCCTGTTTACCTTTCTTAATAGACATCTTTGCTCTTATTGTATGTAATTCATTAGTGTAATGACATTCTTTAATATAAATACTTTGTTGAATCATCAAGTCACCTTGGCTAAGCAGACTGTTGGTTAAAGTAAAGCTTTTATCACATAATTATGGTAACAGGATTAAAAAAAAGGGATTTCATGTTGAATATTAATTTGAGAGTTTGTTTCACAGGTAGATCTGAGATGCCAGCACAAAACATACAGTTCATCATCCAAAACGACCAAAAATACCAACTGCCCTGCCACCATGTTTTTGGTTCTCAAGAGATTTATGTATGAAAGAAAGTCCAGGTGAGACAAAATGACCAAGGTAATGTACTATAAATACAATACAGTTCAACAGAATTTTGAACACCCAAACATGTTATCACAATGAATTTAATTCACAGAAAACCGTGTGATTTATTTTGAAACTTTACATGACAACATAATACTTTGACAGATCAGGAGACCCACACATTGAAGAGGGTTATTTCCTTCATGTAAACTTGAGGAATGAACATAATCATAGACTGAACACAGCTGAGGTCATGAGGTGGAGAGATGTTTCAAATGACACCATTGAAAAGCTACAACAGCTCTACAAAAGTGGTCACTCTCCTTCATCTGCACTCAAGACTATTAAACACAACCTGCAGGAAGAGGAAGGCGATAACTACATTTATGCTGTTGCGGATCGATCTATTTGCCCAGACCTTCAGTTCTGCTACAGGTCAGTCATTCAGTAAATTAGTAAAAATGTCTAATGTTAATGCAGTGAAACAAAGAATTTTCATTAAAATATCTTTAATAAATCTAGTTTAAAACATGTTCAAATTCTTAAAAATCTTTGTAATAATTACTTTCATGTTTATTTCACACATTTTTGGGAAACATAAGTACAATTTTGTTTAATGATTTGAAAAATGTCCAGAGGTGGCGTGACGTAAACAAAAAGAACAAAAAAAAAGATTTAATCCCAAATATTGGGATGTTGACTTAGTAAAGGTTTTTAATGTATTAAGATTTTTTTTCACACCACCCAAGTGTGTCTGGGAAATAATAGTATCAATTCTATCTTATGGAAATGTGCCTGTTGTTACTATTGAATATTGAATCATAATGTTTATATTTCACTACAGATTATACCACAAGCTTTTTCAAAAAGCATGTGCTGAACCTGAAGGTGAGAAATTCTGGCAAACCTGCCAGTGTGTATATATACTGTATATAAAGAGTTTATTTGCAAAAGCAGATAACTTAAGTTTTTTTTTTTAAATTCAGAAATCATGTTTTTTATTTTGTTAGTTGTATGTTTTAGTTATTTTTACATAATCAGTTAACTCAACTGCAGTTTGATTATGATTAATTGGAACACACAATAAAAAAAACATGATTTTTAAAAATGTTGAAAACGTTCTCTCTATAAATATCACTGCACAGACATCATTGTCAGAGACTATATTTCTAGCAGCGGAATCACACTTAATGAATCTGTCTTTATTATTGTTATCATTTTTTTCTTTGTGGACTAAATGTTGAGTTTTCTTTACATAAGGCTAAACTTATGTGTAAGATAATTTGCAAATAGAAGGCTATGAAAACAAATATACTGACTGTATCCATGTAGGCTGGGCTATAGGCTACATAAAGGGTTAAACTATTACATTATAAAAAAAAAATTGCTTTTTAAGGCAGAATTTAAAAAATACTGAAATGAATAAAAACAAAAGCGCAAACTAAATATAAAGCTATTACAATAGTCCCTTTACATTTACTGCTCTTACTATCCATTTGTAGAACAACAAATGTTTAAAAACAAATATTTCAGCAAAATACCTATTTTATTGTAGCCTGAATTACTGCCCTGTGCCCTCATAGTTGTGCCCCTCCTGTTTGCTTTAGCCGGGTCTGTGAAGTTTAGCACAGGCTAGCTTGCTGTCAGGATGAGCCTTTATTCATCCATTCTCCAAACCGCTTATCCGCTCTGCATTCTTTATGCAAAATGGAAGTACTTACATGACCTTCTAACATTTACAGATGAAAATATGTGAATAAGATATAAGGGAAAGGTGCTTTAAGTGTTACTGAAGTACTTAAAAAAAAAACATGTCACATGTTTAGGACAGTTTAGATATTGCACTTTCCCTGCAGCAGCTCACTCTGCGTACTAATTATTTTTCAGATGTGCTTTCAACATCTCACTACTCTATATTAATATAACAGGTTTGTGTTTGAAAAGATATTGCTATATATCTTGCAGTTGATACACCGCCCAGCTCACATTTTTACCTAATTGTAACTCTCAGTTACACGTGTGTGTGTGTGTGTGTGTGTGTGTGTGTGTGTGTGTGTGTGTGTATAAATACAATAGAATGTATACTTAAAAAAAAGTGTTAGATATATTCAACATGTATGCTGTTTTTAAATTAAATAATATTAAATTGCATGAAAATGCAGAAAACTTGTTTAATTCCTTTTTTTTCTGTTTAGGAAAGGACATTTCAGATGAGCTTTTTAAACCCTTAGAGTTGGAACATTCATGGGAGACAGCGGCAGTGACAGGTGAATAGAAACATATTTTATGCACCTGCGGAAATGAACCTAAACTACATCAATAATCATTTATCTATAAAGACATATTATAGAAAAGATTTCAAAACATTGTCCTTTCTCTAAAACAAGCAGATGGACACACCGCGTGCATTGAAGGAGTGTCTGTTGATGCTGTACCAATCATCACCACAGGTGAAGCCCAGTTCACATACAGTATGTAGATATGTGATTATTACATAGGCTATTACAGTATGTATTCAAACAGTCTTTGTGTTTAGAAGCAGAGCATTTCTCAGAAGATGATGAACCAGGCCCAAGTACTCCATTTTCAGGCATCTTACATAATCTTACATTAATCAGACTAATACTGTTTAAACAGTCAAAACAGCCATTATTATTGTATTTGTCTGTTTAGGTGCAGCTGAAGAGGTTGTTGGGTCTTTGGATGGACAGCTTGAGGAGATTTTTGGGATTCTGAAAAAGAAGCTGAACGAGGATACAAGTTTTACACCGCCTATAAGAGCTTTTGTGTCTAATTTCTTTCACATAAAGACTGACAGTGCACTTCAGGCATCACTCTTTTCCTTTGGTGAGGTCACTCCGATAATCAATCAGATCAATATACTACCAGCTACAAGTCTACGGAGGAGAGGGGCTTTGGCTGGACGAAGATCTGTTGGCAGACCACCAAAGAACTCAAGAAGAGAACACCCATACTGCAACAGCAGATCCAACAACACTCCCCAAACTCTCACATTCTGTTTGCAAGACAATAACACCCTTGAGAAGACAGATTAGCCGCCTATCTCCAACACATCACCACCACCAGCATTTGGTTTTTGAAGACATCCACTGTATAGAGGCTTAAATCAATAAGCCTTGAGAAGCTTGGCATGAACATCATGAAACCTGAACATTTAAAAAAAAAATCAAGTTCCACCCTGCATTTGTTTTTCTCATATAATGTTCTTTTTCACTTTGCAGTTATATTATGATTAAATACAGTAACTTGCATCTATGCTGGCCACCATGTATTTAAAGCTGCCCAGACACCTGTGAGTGTTACCTTTTATTTTAACAGCTCTATACAAAGAGAAAATTTGTTTCTGATATCTTCATAGTCCAGACCAATGTCATGTGAATCAGCATTATTGGTTTTATGTCATATGTCACCCAAGTTTATTTATGTCCATTACTCTGTGTGATGGCCATTTTAATGTGGTTTAAATTAAGATTAAGATGTTATTTTGGCAAATATCCCATGTAAATTCATGGTTTTTAGTGTCATGAATAGGATGGTTTAAATAAATAGTATAATTGTCCTTTGTAAACAATGTACAAATAGCTGCTTGTGCTAATTTGATTGGAAGACACATGCAGTTATAGATTTAATACTGGCTTACATTCAATAACAAACCTGTAAAATCATGATTAGTACCTATATAGCTGACTAAAATCATTTAGTTCTGCTGTTATATTGCATTGCTGCAATGCCTCTTTAAATGCAGTTATCACAACAAAAGAATGGTTTATGAATTAGGATGCATTTACCCTACTCTAGTGTTCTGTTCAAGGATAGTTAGAATTCGCCCATAAAAATTGAAAAGAATTAGTTTGTTGTCCACAAGAAAAATGATTTCACATGTTAGAATCTCTTTCAAAATCTTTAGTTACTTTATTTCATTGGTGCCAAACCCCAGCAGATTGAAAAGATTATACAAAACAGCCCAGCACTTGTAACAGTTAAAAAAAGGCTTTACATAGTATAGAAAGAATACTTTGAATTCCCTGGTTTATTTGAATTTATTGAAAGCTGTGTTGTGATGCATGATGGCTGTGCAGTTTAAAGTACAGCTTCTGTCTTGCAGTCCAGTCATATCTTTCCTGGGTCCTCCTTGAGAGTAACAGTTCTGTTAAACACCAACTGGGGAGAAAATGGTGATAAAGATGAGGCATTGTTTTTTTATGTTAATCTCTTATAATGTAATTGAGTGTTTTTGGAAGTACCTTTTCAGATGTCTTATCAGGGTCCACAGAGAAATAACCCACTCTCTCAAACTGAAACTTGTCAAACACTTTGGCCTTGGCCACAGAACGGTCTACTAAGGCACTTTCAATCACTGTTAAGGAATTCTAAAAAAAATACAAAAACAGTAATTAATGAACTCAAATCTTTCAAAAAGTTGTAACCAATAAGAAAAATGTCTGTATTATTACATTCATTTTTTTTTTTTTTGCAGCTGCTTGCTGTAGTTCAATATAGCGTAAAATCATTAGTTTGTGGTGGTTATGTAATCACTACTACCACTGCTCATGTACTTAGGGTTTTTCAAATCTTCAGATCAAACATTTGGTATAATTCCTTACAGGGTTAATGTCATTGAGGAATCCAGCAGGAACTTCAGATGGATCCTCTGGGTTTTTATGGAGAAAGCTACAGACAGAAACAAAAAGAGAGTCAGGATGTAACACTGTGTGACAACATAAAATATTATTAAAAGTAAAAATGCTCAGGTTTGTCAGTACTTACAGGCTTTCATACAGGCGCACTTCACACTGCAGTGGATCGCTCACCCAGTGAATGAACGCTTTTGGTTTTTCTACAGAATCCGAGCTGGCACACGTCACCTCAAGCTCGCGCACTTTACCACAGCCATCCTGACAACAAAAAAGATGTTAGCACTGTAATTTATTATATTTTTTCAACAGTTCTGAGTTGATCTTTAATCTTGTCTGAACAAAAAAAAAAATGGTGCTGATGTACATTCACTTGTCTGTATTTGCACAAGTTTGCTTTCAGTCTGTGCTTTAGTGGTGGGAATTTTTCAGTGACACTTTTATTGTTCACCAATTAGTGAATACATTACAGGTTAGTCATGATTTGTTCAAAAACAGAATTATTCAGGAATAAAGCAATTAAATTAATCAAATTTCACAATATGTATTCAGCAATTTCACCTTGAAAGGTTAATTCTCACTTTTCACCCATAAATGGGAAGGTTGGCTCTAGACTATTATTTTTTGAATGGTGCATAAACTTGTGAAACGAAAGTTGCCAATAACAAATTAAACAAATGGAAATATCACTGACTTGTCAACATCAATCAATGTTTGTTATATGCAATCTAAACCTAATCTAAACAAATTAGCTTCACACCATATAGCAATTACAGTAATTGCAAGGCTTTAACTGGTTAAAAACAATTATATAAAGGCCAGTTTAATGTGTCTACAGGAAAGTGAGTGGTCTTTTACCTTGATGACACGCTGTACAGAGATTACATATCCGGCATGTCTCAAGCCTACCGACTGATCTGGAGTCAGACGCTTAAAGCCCTTCTCCATAACCTACAGCAAAAACACATAACAGAAAAACATGGTCAACTCTGCTTATATAGGATGATAGTGCATGTATGATTTGTTGCTTTTTAAATCTTAAGAAAAACAAAAAAACAACAAACTTCTCTGAAGTCACTCTGCTCAATAAAGATGATCTTTGAGAAGGGAACCACATGACTGCCCTTGGCTTCATTGGCTGGGAAATCGGGGACTCTAACCTCCTTCTGAACAGGTGAAAAACAAAGCAGTGAGTGATCCACTCCAGTTATGAAAGTACGACGTTTACATCCATCTACATAACAGAACATCAAAATGATGATACTAAATGTCTAATTCACAGAAAATAAATTATATATGAACAAATATTTCGTATCTTGGAGATTTACATTTACTCACTAAACTCATTAAATATATTATTTACATGAATATTTAATTTTCATCAGTTTTTTTATTTATTTATTTGATAAGTAGCCACTTAATAAGCAGAACAATGTACCTACAGCCAGTCACTACAGCAAAGCTGCAAGGCAACATGTAATGAACACCTATGAACTTCTGCATATGTTCACCTGTGCATTGGTTGGCAGGTTGGTGATGGTGACTTTGAGAGGCTCAAGAACGGCCATGGCACGAGGAGCAGTATCATTAAGCACCTCCCTAACACACGAATCCAGCAGGTGTGGCTCCATTGTGGTCTGGGCAACAGTCACACCCACCTAAAACAGAACAACACATGTTGACAGCTGGTAACGGTTTCTAATAAGTCTAATAGTTGTTAACCAATATATCAGAATGGATAAATCTGGATTTTTTTGTCCTTGTTGGCAGCGGCTATTTACATTAACTCTGGCCACCAACATGTGATTGGGCTAGACAACATTACAAAAAACAATAGCCTTAAAAAGCTCCAGTTGCACAGATGGCGTGCTGTAGTCAGTTTAGACACGATCAACACTTTTTTCCCACCCATGTCAAATCTCACATCACATAATAAAAATGTAGGAAATAATCAAAAAGTTTAAAATTAAGTATCGGGTAGGGTTAAGGTAGGTGTATGGAGGGCTTATATTGTCCCAATAAGGTGGCATTCATTTTATAATTTGAATAAACTTATTACATTATTATTGCATACTGTCTTATAATGTACTACAATACTGAGGTGCAGCTAATTGACACTATTTACAGTAAATATTTTAAATGGCAGAAATTCCTGCTATTTTAATAAAGTGTAAATAGAATCCACAGCTATTTGCACTTAGTGTAAAGAGCATCTATCACTAGGAAAATATGCAATTTTTCTTAGTGTAAATAGCATTTATTTCCTATTGGCGCTTAGTATAAATAGCCCCTATTGCTATTTACACTTAGTGGAAATAGCTGCTGCCTTTTTTATTTTTTTTAAGCATCAGCCAATTAGTTTATACACAATATACACAAGTTCTATAAAAACAACAAAACAATTTTAATATTTTGTTGATATTTGGCAAATAAGCAGCTATATCATTAAAAAAAATCTAAATGGCTATTAATTAAAAATGTATGACAATAAAATGAAAATAGAAAGTGTCAGCCGTAATGAAACCTAGATTTTTTTAAAGTATTTTGTTTTAATAAGAAGACAATATAAACTTAAGCACTATTTGAAATTAAGTGGAAAGTTTTTGTTTATATTATTGATTTTTAAAGATTAAGAGGTTATCAGCTGTATTTTCAAATTTTACTTATCGGTATCATCAAAAACCAGTATCGGTTATCAGTTGATCATTAGCAAAATTTTTTCTTTCTCACCCGTGCACAGAAATTGTTAATAGCTTGCGGAGGGAACCCACGTCTCCTGAGAGCTGTGAGGGTAAAAAGTCGTGGATCATCCCAATCTCTGAAAAAAAAAAAAAAAAGAATACAAGAGATCAAGATATTACAAGAATTTCGAATTGACAATTAAACGACAATGTGTAAATTGTATGTGTGCGTGTTACCTAACAACTCCTGTTTCAACCAGTTTAATGATCTTCCTCTTGGAAACAACAGTGTAAGTGAGGTTGAGTCGGCCATATTCCCACTGCACAGGGCAGTACACATCCAGAGCATTACACAACCAGAAATATGAGGATCGTCTGAGATAGAGAAAGACAAGCATATAGTATATCCTATAGTATATCCTGTTTTGATAGAGAAACTGATTATTTGAGATAATGTTTTAATGAATATTTTAATACTGATAGTGTGCCGTTTGAAACGCATATTCTGAACACAACATTGTCCTTAATTGCAAATGTTTATGGAAAGTAGGATCCCTGAATCTTGATTGGATAATACAGAATTTTAATGTACTAAACTACACAATATGGTACCAGTCATATAGTGAAACAGCTGTTCACTTACTACTCTCTATATCACTACTTAACAGTTTACATGTATATGCAAATTGTTTTTAGCACCAACAACATATAAGGTCATGTGAACTCTGGTCTTTCATATATAATTTTATTTTGAGGTGTTTTAAGGTAAATTCAATTGCATAAAATGCTTACATATTTATAACAGCATTCTATGATTATGCTTCAGATCTGCATTAATCAAATGCATTAAATAAATAACACTCGACTTATCGTGACTAAATTCAAGACGGCGGCGGCCGCTAAACCTCTTGCAGGTACTGTCTGTATAAATCTTCTCGTAAATAAACTACCGGTGCTTTTTCTGAGTTCTCAATGTCTCGTTTTAAATGTCAGGGCCCTTGGAAGTCTACCAATGAAGTGTGGAGCTACTTTGTGCCTCGTAAATGGCATAAAACAGTGATTTATTTACATGGCTACTTCGATGCCCTATTGACTGTCATTGACAACCTGTTGTGAGCAACGGCTAACTGACCCCAGATTTCGGACAGCAGTGGACAAGACGAGATGAGATATGCAAGGTACGTTCACACTCGGTATCATGATTCATTACACTTTAGGTCAATATCACACCGGAGTTCTCCTTTAAGTCACCCAACCAGCATCTTTTGTTCGTTTAAAATTCATCTATCAGTGCTAATGTTATTATTTTAATCTTTATTCAAACAAAAAGTGCATAGTGCTGATGATTTTATTTGTAATTTTACATGTACTGTATCTGATATATATCCACAACAATCATTACTGAATAGAATTGAGAGTGGAATCAAATAGAACTTGTGAAAAGGAATCAAAATTAAATCTGTGTCAATACCCAGGCATTGACAGATATACTGACAAAATAAAACGCATCAATGTTGAGTGACATACCTGGCCTGAAACTCTTTGGTGCACAGTGAGTGTGTGATGTTTTCAATGGAGTCACACAGACAGTGTGTGTAATCATAAGTGGGGTATATACACCTGTACACAGGACATAAGAAAAGAATGGCATAACAATTTAGAAACAAAACAAACACATCATGTGATTAAAATAAAGTGTCTTACCAAGTGTCTCCTGTCCTGTGATGTGCCGTGTATTTGATCCGGTATGCCACAGGGTCCATTTTTCCATCTTCCATCACCATCTTCATTCGAAGAGTGGCTTCTCCCTCTGCGAACATGCCCTTTCTCATCCTGTCAAACAAAAGCAATGATTCTTCCACGGGTCGTTCTCTCCAGGGGGAGGGAGGGACGTTGTGACCCTTAAGTTCCTCTCCACGCTGGTGGCACACGTATGCATGACCCCTGACACACAAACAAAAAGAATCATTACTCACATAAACCACATTCAGATCCAAAGCACACTAATGACACTGCTCAAAATATTAAGGGATCACAGTATACCAGTAGTCAATTAAACTTCAAGTGTATCAGTATGTCCAGCATAAGTGATCGCAAATCAGTAGCCACATTTACATCAATACTTTTTGTTTCAACAGGAATTAAATCATTCTTGAAACAGTGTTTACATAAACACTGATGTGCATGTTTGTCACATGCTTCAAATTGGATCTTATCTTTTAACATACACACCATGCAGAAATATACTGAATTACCTAATGTTGTTGCATTTGATTGAGAGACAAAAATCACACAAAGCTTTGTGCAATTATGCCATGCATGTGATTACATGTCCTATCGAATGGTTTAAAAAAAGGTTTACCCCACCCCTCTTAAAACAACTGAAATTACTATCTGTATGCGCATTTTTGTACTGAATGAGCCGTTTGCATTCCGTCTGGACTTTCAAACTAACTGTAATTGGAATACAATACTCCATGTATTTTACATTTTTTACTTTAATTTTTGGTGTGATTTTGACTTTCAGTGGCTTCCAATGATCACTGTCACATTTTATTCTTAATAAATGACACAATGTATACTGTATAAGTAGGGGTGTGCATTTTTACCATGAAGCCATGATGCACAAAAGTGTGCATCATCTTTTGAGTTAAATTCTTACATGTAATCAGTCAATTATAATTAATAATAATAATAATAATAATAATAATAATAATAATAATACAAATGAAATCAGTATCAACAAAATTGATCTTTGCAGAAGTTGCATCTGAAGTGGCATTTAGAGGTATTTACACACTGTTTAATAGGGGTGTAACGGTTCTCTGTGAACAAATCGAACCGTACGGTTCTCCACACACGGTTCGGCACACACTAGGACTACAGTTCAACTTAAACCTGACAACACATCTGTAATATGATTTGTTTTAAATAACACATAAAACAAACAGTGTTAGGCTAATGTATGTTTCTGTTGGTGGATGCGCATTCTGGCTTCCCAATACATTACAAACCATTTTTGTTCAACGTGAGTGCCGTATACTGGAATATGAGCAATCAGTTATTCCGTCATCTCCCAGGTGCTGATAGCATGCGTGTGTAGGTAAAACCTGAACAGCACACATTGCTATCTGGATTTAAACTAAACTAATTTAAGCTTTGCCAATTTAAACATTTAAGAGCCGTAAGATGCGAGCTCACATGCACAGTGAGAATATCTGTGTGTGAGTGTGCTCATCCGAAGCGTGCAATCAGTACCGCCGCTCCCTATACGCAGAGTATGCAGTCTGCGTAGGGCACCAAGTCCCAGGGGGGCACCATCCCAGCTGCTCAAAAAAAAATATTTTTATTATTTTATTATTTTTATTATTATTTATTTTAGTTTTTATATAGCCTTATTTAATAATAAATTAATATTAATAATATACATATACAAATAAACAAAAATATAAACGTATAGGCTATATTGCATTTTCTGTGAACGCAGAGTAGGCTAGTAAGCACACGTGATGACGCGCAGCGACGCGCCTTTACCTCTGTTTACGGCTGCCCATTTGGCCAAAAATGATGATAATAATTGATGAACAATATGCCTGGTCCTGGAAAGAGACATCAACAGTCCGCCGCCGAGAAACGAAAGAAAAAAAAGCCCAAGATGAAGCCCGTGCATCACTTAGGTACGTTCATAATCCTGTGAAACTTTATTTTATTCTGTCGAAGTTAATAGTGTTTTAATGTCGGTAATAATTTCACGACTAACGCATCTTTCTTAATATGAATACAAGCAGATCTAAGTAAACAAAATGACTTAAAATGCATTATATTAAAACACAGAGGCAATTATGATTATTGATTAATAATGACCATATGGTGTCATTAAATAACAGTGTTAAAATACATAATCTAATACAAAATTAACAGTTTACATTACAATTTTAATAGAAATGCCTCAAAAGGGCACCAAAGGCCTGGTAAATGCAGTTGTTACACTTACATGATGATCGAATTCCTTGTTTAATATTGACCAAACATTTAATTAAAATGTCCACATAATCTTTCCTATCATTTCCTCAACAAAAATATGTGGACATCATAACCCTTGTCTGCTTTATTGTCAAAGTCTGCTTTATTGTCAAAACTGCCACATGTACAGTGCATGTACAAGTAAAAACACAGAATAAAAATATATATAAAAAAAAATACAGACAAATACAAATATTATATATTCTATAAAACACAATTTACAAGCATGGATATGATAGAAAGATAGATAAAAAGGCAGATAACCATGGTTTTTATCATAGTAATACTGCTTAATTTCCTTTTTGTATGATTCTGAGATTATTAAATCAATCAGACAACTGTATTAATAAAATCATATCCATTGGAGGTAACTCTTTTTTTGTTGATAAAACTCTTGCTCTTGATCTTGCTATTTCGCTCTTTATTTACCTTTTTGACCAAAAATAACTTCCGTTATATTTGGGGGAGGGGGCACAAAAGTAAATTTCTGCTTAGGGCACCCATTTGGCTAGCAGCGGCCCTGCGTGCAATCCTGCGCCTCACGCAAATGTTAAGCTCTCTCTTAAATATTGAGTTTGAATGGACAAATTCACGCAAAAATTTTGTCAAAATGCCCATCTTGGTATCCTGGCAGACATAGCCAGCTAAACGTTCAGTATCAGTGCACTGGATCAGCGCATTCAAAGTGACCGCAATTTCTTAATATTAATCAAACAGCAACAAGGAAATCACTCGCTGCTTTTTATTGAACAGCTTTTGTAACGTTAATAAAGATTAAGCTTTTACTTTATATTGTAAATATGCAATGCTTTTTTACATTTGATTATTTTATTCAGTTTCTGTACCTAAAAACTAATGTTAGACCTACCTAAAAAACCTAAAAATATGTATCTATTATTTGTATCTTTACTCAATTGTTTTTATTTGTGCTGTTGCTTGTAGTTAGATTATTCTTCTTTATTTTTATTTGACAGTATAGTTTTTTTTTTTCCCTAAACGTATCGAACCATACCGAAACCATGACTCCAACACCGTGATACAAACAGAAGCGTGAGTAAGTTGAACCGTTGCACCCCTACTAATGTAAGTTTGCTGAGCTCAGGGGGCGGAGTTGTGAAGTTTGACTGACAGTTTGAGCAGTTCTAAGAGATGCGCTTTTTAATGCCTTTAATTGGTTAAATATTTGTTAAAAAGACAAACAGACGTAAAGGGTTACCAATAGCATTGATTTATTTAAAAAAAAAAACTCCCCCAAAAAAAGGGCACTTCCGAGTGTAATTACAAAAAGGGCCTGCTACTGCTTAATGCAGTTTAGAGGGACATGGAAAGCTTTAAACTGCAGTTACAAATGCATAAATTGTTGATATTTTAAACATAAAACGTTTAATAATAATATTTGAAACTATTTAAAAATTAAAAGATACTTTAAATGTGAAATTAAAACCACCAGTAGGTGGCAGCAAGTAAGCGATTTAAATGAATAATTTAAACGGCTGATTCATTCAGGAACAAAACACAGTCATGTTGCTCAGAGACACAAAACAGTGCAGTGGTTGCGTTTGTAATGATTTTTGTTGGTGAAAAGCAAAAACAGCCAGTATGGTGTCTATAATGTAAGTCTCCTAATTAATAATTAACTTCTTGTTTAATAAACTCTTGTATAAAAGCAGTATCACATTTGGTACCATGCTGATTTAAAAAAAAAATGCGATACTGATTACCTATATGAAATGATATAAATATATACACTTTCTGGCCCCATATCTTGAATTATGCGATCATTTTAAATGCATTTTAATAGACTGAATCATGCAGTGAAAGAATGCACTCCAATGCATACATGCACTAGTTTTACCTCACTTATAGACTTCATCATGTAATGTTTGCTCACACTCTGTAGGTGTGTTATGTTTGCATACTCAATGTCAAATCGCACATCATTAAAACAACAATTACGATATTAACACAGACGATATATTTCGCACACCCCTATGTATAAGTAAAGATTTTCAACTTGAATATTTCATTCATTGAGATACAATGTGTGACTTAAACATTCTATTAATTTTTTGAGCAGTGAATAAATCATAATTCTATTTTAAGTGAATTTACTAAATTTATTCATATAAAAGAAAACCTAAAAAAAAAAAATTGCAAAGGCTGAGTCATGAGATTTGTAATCCTACCTGTGAATGAGATCAACAGCAAGATCGTAGAGAAGCTGGAAATGATCAGAGGCATGTGTAACTGCATACGGTTTATACCCTGAGTGAAAGAGAACAAACAAGCAAACATCCATGTGTGAGGAATGCTCTTTAATGGAAAAGTTCACATTTGAAATGCTGTAATATTTGTTGTCCCATACAAAGCCTTTTCTTGATCTTTTTTCATTTAAATCTTGTTCTAAACTGCATTTAAATGCATAATGCATTGCATGCGCACACTGCTGCAAAGGGTGGTAGGCATTATATATGCTTTTCATGTTTGAGTGAACTACTCACTGTAAACAGTAAGCAGGTTTAGCCTGACTGGTCAGGCAAGTCAGATCTTAATACTCACCAAGCCACTCCACCATTTCTTTGATGGCAGTAAAGTACTTTTCTTCCTCTTTCTCAGGGTTTGTATCATCATACCGCAGGAAACAGATGCCATTATTGGCCTTCAAACAGACACATGAAGTCAGAAAGTAATTTATTGTGTGTGTGAGAGAGAGAGAGAGAGAGAGAGAGAGACTGTGTGTGTGTGTGTGTGTGTGTGTGTGTGTGTGTGTGTGTGTGTGTGTGTACCTTGGCAAAACCAAAATTGAAATTGATTGCTTTGGCATGACCAATATGTAGAATTCCATTAGGCTCAGGGGGAAAACGGGTGCGAACCTACAAAGAAGTGAAGAAAAAGAAAGAAATTTGATTTAAACACAATATTCAGTCAATATAAATTAACTTTAGTTTCTTAATACATGTTCCTGGTTTTATTGTGGATCTCATCAATGACATTAATTTAGAAGAGAAACAAACAAACAAAAAAAATAGCAATGCACCGAATTAAAAACCTGGGACCGAAACCAAACATTCAGATTACATTTGCCTCAGGTACTTTTGATGACTACTTTTTTTTTTTTTCATAATTATTATCAATTTGTTGTTAAACAGCAGCTGAAATTAAAAAAAAAAATGTTTATGACAGATTTATTCAAACATTCATTAAATAATGAAGACAATAGGTTAAGTAAAAATACAATGCAAATGTAATACATCAAAATGCATTTAGGTCATACCTGTCCTCCAGTGATTTCCAAATGCTTCTTTAGCAAATTCATGGTGTTGGGTGTGACAACATAACCCTCTGTCTTATAATTCTCCCCTAGAAGAACAATAAACCAAATGATTTACTTTTAGCCAATTTTCCCTTGAAGGTACACTAAAACAGAACCTCGGCGTGTACAGTTATGTACACACTCTACAGAGTCTATGAAGATGCCAATGATTCCAGGATAAACACATGTCAACAGTCTCACCTGGTTTATGGAACTTGAGCGCTTCTCCTCTCAGCTGCTCCATCAATGATTTCCCCTCTGTGCCTGCTCCACCTAACAGGTAATCAAAACTTAAGTCATTGTAAAGTGAATCCATATGAATTGAAAGACTTAATCCAAGTATTGTGAAGATATATGATCGCTGTATATGAAGAACAGATTTAATTTAGGCTTTTTTAGACCATCGCATTAAAGTAATCATTTAGGCTACATCTACACTAATCCAGATTTTTTTTTTTTTAATCCTGCGAAAACTGAGCTTTTCAAAGACACTTAAATAAATTTGAAAACTCTATTTTCACACTGTAGTGTTGACTGTGAAAACTGAGGCATTTGAAAAAATGAAACATGTTTGACTAATTACAACTTCTGCCTCAAACTCCTAATTTGCTGCTTATTATTAGTTAGTAAAGTAGTTGTTAAGTTTAGGAATGGGGTAGGATTAAAGGGTAACACTTTATAATAACTACACAATAAAAAATAAGCAAGAATGTAAATATAAATTAAAAAAAATAAATGAATACGTCAACAAAATAAGCAACAAAAAATGAAGTAAATAAGCAAGATTTCACTCAGATGGCTGAGTGAAAATTCAGTGCAAACAGTGAGTCACAAAGAGGTGCCAAGTGTGGCAAATTTCAAATTAATTCTACATTCCAAACTGAAGACGCACAATTAGCAGAAATAGAAAATTAAATACTGTATATTCAACAAATGTTAAAAAATATATATATTTTATCAGATTTCAGAGGCTTAGATTCATGTCACTGCTAAGTTGCTTTTTGGAGATGTAGAGGAATTTTTTATTTTCTATTACATTGCAGAGGTTTATTTTTCATTTTCATTAACAAATGTACAGTTCAGTTGTACAGTGGGGTGGGGTGGGTTCTTAATTTGCACATTTGATTATATTATATTATTGTTATTTGAAGAAAATTCAATAAACTGTTGTTAACAAAAAAAAAAAGAAATGATTAATTAATCATTAATACATTTTGAAAATACAATTATTAAAAACATTATTATGCTTATAAATCAGGAACAAAAATTTATAGCTGCATTTATAAACTGCTTACTACGGTCTATTAATGTGGAGATAATGCTTTATAAATGATGAACTGACTATTTACTAATGCTTAACTAATGGCTCATAGTGTGTAGTTATTATAAAGTGTTACCGATTAAAAAAATATATATGGTCATGCAAAATAAAGCATTAGTATGTGCCTATCAAGTACTAATAAACAGCCAACATGCTAGTAATTCCAATGCTAGTTAATAGTGAGAATTGGTCCTTAAAATAAAGTGTTATCCCATATTGTCACACACTATAAATCAGAGTGAAACAGCTTATCAAATAATTAAAAAAAGAAAACAGCAGGGCAGAGACATGGTTCTCACCATCGGTTGTTGATGTGATTTTGAGATGTGCTCATAGCATTAAGGCAGATGAACGTGAGCTTGCAGGTTTAAGTGGACTAAATCACTGGAGAAGTCTAGCATACATCACCAGAGTAGTTAACTTTATATTAAATATAACTGGGGTTAATTTTCTTTAAAATAAAACCTAACCAAAAAAAAATTTACAATAAGATCTAAAACATTGATTTAGAAAATTTTAATCAGGTTCATTTTCATCAAATATTAAATATCATATAATATTTAATAATATTAACTTCCCCTTTCCTGAGGATGACAAATCTTCCTGATTTGCACTGGCACAAGGGCTGGGTAATAATCCCTCCCATCCACCAACCTTTCCCTTACATTAGATTGCAACAATTAGCAAAGGACAACAATACAATAATTTCCCAATAGACAAAATGAAGTCCCACCCTAATTTTTTTTTCACTTAGATATACATCACAATAGATAGGAAAAAAATATTGACATTAAACAGTCCTGTGTTGCATGGCAATATTTATATACAGCACTTACAATATTTTCGGCACAATATATCATCATACTGCCCAACCCTAGTCCCTAGTATCTCTGATGCAGCATTTTCACAAAAACAAAGATGCATGAAAGTCACATTAAATGGGGGGAAAAGCTTTCTGCCTCTTACCATTTAATACAGAAACCTGCTCAATCTTCACATCTTTTTCTGCAGCTTTGGGTTTTGCAGCCTGTGATGAGAGAATCAAAAAACATCACAGCTGTATAGCTGACATAACTACAGAAATCTGTTTTACATTTTAAACCAGCCGGGTGCAAGTGACAGCAATGGTGACAAAACTCGCCCTATTCTGTGTATGCCTCAGAAGTAAAGGCTAAACCTGTTTTTGTTGTTCTTGCTAGACAACAACAACTTGCACGCATGGTAGGGAGGTTAGATGCCCACATTTGAATTGTAACCTATTTCCCCAGTGGGGCATTTTCACCATACACTTGAACTCAGTCAGTGTCTTAAGTGAACATACTGTATACAGCTGGGAGAATATCAGATGTGTATCAGTAAATTAGATCCATGCATTTGTTCTTAAAGCGACAGCATCCTAATATAAATGCTACTGCCTGTGTCCTTTATTTTGATCAAATAACAAAAGAAAAAGAGAAAAAGTCTTTCATTGCTCTGGAATGAATCACTTTCAAAAAAACAAAAACAAACTATATTTCATTTATAATAGGGATGCTCATTTCGGTTAATTTCCCTGACCGTCAACCGCTGCTCGTTTTCTGAACATTAATTGATAAAATTAGAATAATAAATTAGTTTAAAATAAAAATAGAATGCACGAGTATCTGTGATGATACATAAAAAATACAAGCAAATGTTCTATTTTAACGTGCAAACAGCAGCATACAGAGCAACAACCAAAACTGCATTTATATATACTCAAATTATCACGCATCAGCTGCGCTACCGAGAACAAAAATCTGAAAGAAATTTAAAAAAAAAAGAATAATATAAATAGGCCTACACTAAAAATGTATAAATTAAATAACTACCTAATTAAGATGACAAAACGAAAACACACTGAATCCTTCTATGCACTTTGAAGAACTGTACCGGTCTTATTCTTCTCGTCGGACATAAAAATATATAGCAGGCCAGCCAATACCTCAGTGTACCTTGTTTTTAACATGTCCACATGCTGTACGGATAGACTGGAGCGCTGCCTGTTAACTCTTAGATCCACGACAAAAACACTTCACAAAAATCCTGTGGTTCGGGTCTTTTCATCCACTGGTCATATGTGGAGAAACGTGTTTTCACAGCATTCAATAGCCAATCACAGACATATCTGTTGATTTGTGGCCAATCAGAGGTGGCTATGTTACAATCCACTCAACACTCAAAGTGCAGGTTTCAGTTTTGCTGATTTCTACACCTCCGCGAACTCTCTCATAAAGACAAAGAAAGTGTAGACGTGATGTAAATAAGAGATTAATTGTACAGTGTAAAGGTTATTTTATTATTTTTTATTAACTTTGTGAGGTTGTGATGAACTACAGTAATGTATGAGTGACAGCCTTCCAGTGATTGTAAGGGGAGCGCGCACTTTTTAGACTATAATTAATTCAGAATTTGAATACGTTTATTCACGGATTCATTCTCTGGTAACCCAATATCGCCATTGCCATCGTTTTGCATATAGGCTACTACATCAGTTACACAAACTACGAGAAGGTAAAGCAGGTGCTTAGTCAGCAAAATGTGCAGCAAAACGCGGCCGTGAGTAAACATATTTTTTTTTACCATGCAGCAAACTTAAAAAAAATAAAAAATAAAAATAGAAACAAAATTTAAACCGTTTAACTGATAATAATCGGTAAAAACTCTTACTTTCGGTTAACGGTTAAACGGTCAATATGAGCATCCCTAATTTATACAAATAAATATGTCTGCTTTAAAGGAACCGTATGTAGGATTGTGGCCAAAACTGGTACTGCAATCACTTTCAAAATACTGTAGAACGGTGTATCCCCTCCCACTCCCCCCCGACTCGAGGTTGCCAGCTAAGCTGCAGGATCTGTTTTCAGCCGTCTCCATCTTTCAAAAGGCATCTCCTATACAAATCCTTGTTTTATTTCAGACTTTGTCATGACGTATTTCGGATTCATAACGAGGTCTTTTAGGTTTCGTAACGTTATACATGTTTTATCCGACACTTCGTAGCTGCAGCTGTAACTAGAGCAGAGCTGGCAACCCGGAGGACGAAACTCTACTGACTTCGTGATTAGTAGATAGCTGGAGGGTGGCGCCTCAGACCAAAACACAACATGACAACATCAACATCAGTTGAGGGCTGCAACTTTCACTTTTAAATGACAATATCCTGGCCGGACCACTGCTGTCAGTGATATAAGTATTTGAAATGAACATGATTTCTTATTGTCTAGTGACATGTCAGGGCCATTTTATGATTAACTGAAATAAATTTCTTACATACGGTTCCTTTAAAGAATGAAGATGTTGTATACAAGTTGTTACAATAAATGCATATATAACCACTGGTCTTTTATTGAAATGAAGGCTGTGTTCCTGTTTCTTTACGAGAAGTGGTTTTAGTTATTCTTAAGATAATTAAAGAAATGTCATGTCACAATTGTTAATCTGTGTCTGTATTGCATATTTAAACCTTAATATCATTCATATTAACAGATTAACAATGTTTTCACCTAGAGTATATAATAAGTTTGGCCATTTTAGATAAATGCTTAAACCAGGAATAAGACAGGAATCAAAGACTGTGATGCATCTATTTTGGATTGGTACAACATTGCCTATATTCAGTTACATTATTGTGGAAAATGTTATTAGAGAGGTTCACAGATCCTCACCAGCACCGTTTCAGTACAAAAGGTTATATGTTATAACTAAACAGAGACTGTAAAAATATACCTTGGACTTTTTCTCAAGGTCTGCCTCAGTTTTTGGACCCAGAAGGTGCAGCACCTGAGAAACAACACACATTTTCAATGTATACGCACACACACACACACACACACACACACACACACACACACACACAATAATACACAATGATTTGGACTGATTTGAGCAAGGTAGTAAAACTGTCACACAAACCTGCATATCGACTTCATTCTTGACAATCTTCCCATCAGCCCATTTGAGAGCAGCTCTGGCCTCACCTGAAGAGCACAAACCAAAATTATTCCTCAACAGCACAACACATGACTGTTTACTATTGAGACACATTTGATATGCTGCCTCACCCATGAGTATTCCCATGTTAAAGTGATATCTCTCTGCCAACAGCTGATCTTTGTGCTTCCTGATAATCAATTCAACCTGTGGATAATTATTAAATGATAAATATGTCAATGACAGATTAGAATTCATAAAGTGCTCATTGAAACTATGAAAATAGCATATTTTTCATCTGGAAATGTTGAAGAAAATTAAATTAGCTTGAATAAACAGAGGAAACCATTCCAATGTTTGGCCACTAAATAAACAATTAAAATAAATATGAAAACAAAGACACGTCATTCAGATGAACCTGGTATTTCTCAACATCATCATAAACCTTTGATAAAAAAATAAAGCTTCTGCTGAACAGCTTTTGCTTCCAGCATACACAGGCATTTTTTAAAAGCATCTCTGTTGCTTAAAATAATAAAATAACATTCTGACATTAGTCATAATAAAAAAAGAAGTAGGAGTGTCCAGTTTTTTGATTGCCATATTTTATTTCCCCCTACAAGTTTGAACTCACACCTCAAAAAACCTTGGTAATGAAGTATCCTTACCGCATCTTCTATCTGCTCAGGTGTGACCACCACTCCCACCCCACAGGCCGCCTCAAACTTAAGTCGATCCAGATTCTCCTGAGGGTGGCTTTTTATAAACTCCAATGCCGCTGAAAAAATATCAGAAATAAAAATGTCAGCAAGTGGTGAAATGCGAATTATTGAAGCCCTATGTATAAACCATGAGAAAGGGCCCCGCTAATAAACACTAAAATCATGAGGTGTTTTTTTTCTTTTTTTGGTGCTGATGGAAAGTTATTTCTGACAATCTAGTCTTTATTGCTACAGTTTTCTCTTCCTACTTACATTTTTGTTTTCGTTCCAGCTTTACAATTTATGTTGATATCTTGTGTCTAATAAATCTCACCATGTCAACCAGTTGCGTGTCTTGTTTCTCACAATTGTGATTACTGTTTAAATACATTCAAGATACACAATCGTTGCTTAATTTAATTGGTCTAAACCCATTTTAAAACCTCTTATTCTTACTGATAACAATAAATAATGTACAACAATATTTTACAATAATTCAACCACAATAATTAAAAAAAGTAAAAATTTTTTTCTGATATACATATTATTTTAAAAAGACAAAACATTATAGCCACTAAAAAAACAAAGTGACATTAGAGTAAAGACAATCAAATACCTGACAGCTGCAGATCTGTGGTTATTTTTCGAGTAATTATGTATTCTGTGAGGAAAGACAGTCGATTCGAGTCTTTGAGTCTGGTCACCATACTGTACAGCAGAGTGCCTACAGTCTTGTCAATGCTAGCGGACCCCAGCATCCCTTGAGCCTGGAAAATAAACACAACGACAACATCAGCAATAACATTACGAACCATTTCCAAATACTTTTTGGAAATGTAACGAGTTAAGAAACTGTCATGTAAGTTCTCTACAGGCTGATGAGGAGGTTGACATCGCACAGCAGCAACTTCTTATTATCCGTATTTATTAATTATCGAACGTTAACCTGTTCAATGGCCTTCTTGAGAGTTGATGAGAGCGTTTCATTTTTCAATGTTTCCTTAGCTTTCTGCTCACTAAGGCCAATTGACATGAAAATAGACACTGCGTCCGCCATTTCCCTTCTTGCACACACGCTGGTTTACACTTCCGCCAACCCTACAGAGAGGCGTGGATCTACGACAAGCTTCAGCAAAAGTGGATTCGGATTGGGACGAACCATGATTTCTCCAATCAGATTTGTGCATCCTTCCACCAATCATCGGTGCGATTCTGTTGACACACAGTTGCATCAGTCGAGCATTGCCATGTGAAGTGAAACAATTTGTTAATTCCTTATAAATGGTAAAAATGTATTTGATAAAAATGTACTAACAATGATATAAGACAAGTCTTTTATGACAAAAAGAGAGTTGTTCCAAGAGGAAAATTTTATTGGAATTCCATCCTAAGGGATATTAATTGAAGGAAAGCTTGGCTGCTTCCTTACAAATTTTGTATTTCAAACAAAGTAAGAGAAATTCACCTGAAGATTTTACACAACATATATCCAACCAATATGTTGCTCTCTAACTTTATGGCTATTGGAAGAGAATGTTCTTTTTGTAACACCTGCGAGGAGTCTTTATGTCATCTGTTTGTTGATTGCCAGAGTGTACAATCATTTTGGAAAGATTGTTTTTCTGTTTTTTTTTTTTTTTTCAGTCAAAATGAATATAATGATAACACTGAATATGAAAGAAATTATTTGTTATTTTGAGAATGATGATAAAAATGTTCACAATTTTGTACATTTTATCATCTTGAATGGCAAATTTTTCATTCATAATTGTAGTTTGTCAAAATCTCCTCCTTTATACAAGGTTTTCTCTAACGAACTCATTCTTTTAACGAAGTCTCTTAAAATTGTGAGAAATGTAAAAGCTATGTCAATTGTAAAATATTATGAATCTGTATTTGGCGTCTTGTGAATGTCTTATTTTTATTTTTATTTGTTTTTGTTTTTGTTCTTTAATCATCTTTGGAGCCTCTGTTTTTGATGCCTGTTTTCTGCAACTATGTTGTTTACATGTTCTATAATAATAATAATAAATAATACTACACAGGAAAACTAAAAAAAAAACTAAAAAAAAAAAATTGTTAATAAATAAAAAATCTTTAATCAATGTAAATGTTTTGAACTAAGCTGTGTAGAGGACCTCTGCACCAGTTTAGATATGTTGATGTAAATGTACAGATCAAGACCACAGTTAAAAAGACTGAGAAAAAACAAGATCATGAAGAACAGAGTACTGAAATGAACTGAATGAAAATTAAACTAAGAAAAACAGAAATAACAGAAGAACTCCAATTTTACATTTTAAGAGTGTAAGAGATTTACAGAACAACCAAAATTTCCTTTGAAAAACAGAAAACGATGGCTTTGTTTTAAGGCACTTTCATTTATGAATATAAAATGTGCCCAAAATGTAAATATTATTCAGTAAAAACTGAGTTTGTACATCCTCCATTATTAAACCAAAAATTATATCATTTTTAGAAAATTGACAAGATTTTTAATTCAACAGTCAAAGTGTGCAGCCTTTTCAATATCAACCTCACAAATGGTGCAATTTTTGTGATCAATATTAAATCTACATCTAAGAGACTCTAAAGATGGGTAGATATCATTAAAATTTTTAAAGTGTACTTCCTTGGCTTTGGGAGGTAAAGGAAAGAAGAGATACATGGTTCTTAATTTGTACCACCCACTGATCTATATAATGTTCTCTATTATAGATCAGTGGTACCACCTCATATTACGGCTTGGTGACAACATGATGTTACTATGCTAATATCTACATTATTACCCAGAAAAGTACATGCAATTTATGTTATTACAAAGTAATTTCCTAAATTGCAATGTAGATATTACCATAGTATTACCCTGTTATTACTGAGCTGTAATATGACGTGGAACCACAGTTACTTTACATTGCTATTCAGTTAAGTGTCCAACGATTACATTTAAATGGGGCAGCCGTGGCCTAATGGTTAGAGATTCGGACTTGTAACCCAAAGGTTGCAGGTTCGAGTCTCAGGTCCGGCAGGGATTGTAGGTGGGGGGAGTGAATGTACAGCACTCTCTCCACCCTCAATACCACGACTGAGGTGAGTCCCTTGAGCAAGGCACCGATCCCCCAACTGCTCCCCGGGCGCCGCAGCAATGGCTGCCCACTGCTCCGGGTGTGTGTTCACGGTGTGTGTGTGTGTTCACTACTGTGTGTGTGCACTTGGATGGGTTAAATGCAGAGCACAAATTCCTTGTATGGGTCACCATACTTGGCCTCACTCACCCCCTTTCCTTTTCCTTTCCTAAATGCAATACGTTTTTATATTGAAATAAAATTAAATTAGTTTATTGAATTGAAAAGATGTTTGTATCAGTTGTCATGTCATATTCTAACGAATTAAGGCCTTATTACTGTACATGTCCTTGGCTAAACTTTACCATACACTGTCAGAAAAAATGTGCAAAATTTGTACCTTAAGGGGTACAAAGGCTTGTCACTGGGGCAGTACCCTCAAGGGTACACCCGTTGTACCCTTTCACATGGGTACATATCTGTACCCTTGCAGTATGTACCTTACAAAGGCAAATATGTACCTTTGCTGACTAAATTGTACCATTTAGTGCTATGGTACCATAATGTACTTTTAAAAAGGTACAAATTTGTCTTTTTTAAGGGTACTGCCCCAGTGACAAGCCTTTTGTACCTTATGGTGGCAAATCTGTACTACATACAACACATTAAAAAGGCCAGGATGCTGTTTATCACATTTATTAAACATTCAAAACATTACATTCTCACATTTTTCACAGGATGAATGTTTTAAGCTCTATCACAATGTCATAACAGGATGCATATTGCTAAATTTTACTTAAAAAAAAAAAAAAAAAAAATCATACTCAAAACTGTTCTTATAAAGCAAAACATTTTTTCCAACAGTACACATTTCATTAATTGATTATACCCTAACATTTTATCACAAAATAAGCTCTACCTCAATGTGTCTTAAATGGATGCAAATATTGAGCAATTCTTTTTTCCAAAAACAATTGTTTATACTATTTCTAACTTTTTTAAAACATTTTATAAAATTGTAAATATCAAGAATATTAAGCTTAATATTAAATTTTTCATAATCAATACATCCCATTAAGTAAATTTTTCTACTGCATTCTACATTTTCTAAAAAATGTTTTAAACATTAAGAATCAAAAACAACCTTTTTCCAACAGTACACATTTCATTAATTGTAACTGTGTATGCGTAAATTCTTTTTATCACAAACCCATTTTTACCAAACGCAGTACTACACTAATACACAGTACTAATTGGAACTTTTTAAACATTCTTGAGGATCACAAACTACTTATTTATCATAAGCAGAGTATACGGCAAGGGCCTGAAAGTCCATCTCTTGCCCTGGTTTTATAACACTTCATTCAAAGTCAACTTTAATGCGTATGCATGGAACTGTGAATTATACGACACTGGTATTAAAAAAACTTGCCACATTATATATATACACTGTTGACATTTAAAATGTATTGGATTTAAATTGTCACTTTTGAAACACTGAATGTCGAAATCTTCACCCTTGTGTATCAATATATTTGGCATTTTTAACACAGGATATTAATTATTCGGGTGATAGATATTGGAAGGGGCTTGCCACCCACCTCAGTTATCTTTGCTATGGCATGCTGAAAGCCAGAAAGTCAGTGAATTCTTCATGTAGGGTGGACAAGCCAAGTTGAAAACAATAGTAAGCACTGAAGGCTGTGCATTGTAGTGATCCTTTCTTCAACTCCTAGTTCCTTGCACAACTCCACACCATCCACTTTGAAAAGTTGTACCCTCTTGGAGAAAGCCATTTTCCAGTCAGTTTCTGCCAACTGTAAGGTTGGTTATGGAGTATCAGCATCACACTGAGAAGAAAAGAAAACATCAAAAATCTATCAGTAAAACAATGCAATGTGCTGTTTTAAATGTTTTAAGACAAATAATGTGAAAATTTTGCCATAAACTACCTTGTAACCAATCAAGGTGTAGAGTTACATTCGAGCAATTTTAAGGCATGAAGATTTTTTTCACACAAAGAAAAAACATTTAAATATAATTTATAAATATCATTTAAAAAAGCTTAATAGATAATCAATAAATAGATAATCACAAAACCACTATGTTTATGTCAATACCTAGATCTTCTGCAAGCATCTTTTCTCTTGCTTCTTGTAGACTTCGTCCAACGGAGCATTTCTTTGAACAAGCTGAAGCACCTTGGGCACAATACTGGTAAAGCCATCCCTGAAGTGCCGGCTTAAACTGACAGTCGATGAATGCATTCGGTCAGCTTCATCACACAACTGAAAATTTACAAAAAGATAAAGTTAATCATTTAAATTAACGAAAAATACTTCAAAACAATCAAATCAGACATTTTAATATTCTTTTATTGCCATTTCCCTTTAGTAATATACAAATATTTCTAAGATTGAATGCACAAATATTTGTTTACCTGAAGATTTAGAAAATTACAATGTGTCTACAAATTTGTTTTAACTGTAAATTATCATTATAGCATACTGTTTATTTATATCGACATTCAACATTCATTTTAAGCCAATAACTGATTTAGAATCTGTGATATCACTGACCCCTGAGGATGTTCATCTCTCTTATCTTCCCTGGCTCAAATTTGTAATTTTGTTAATATTTTAATTAATTTCAATATTTATTAACATAATGATAAAAGCCAAAATATTAAATGTAATAAATGTATTTTGACTGAGTAAAATCTACTGACTTCAGCAATCTACTACTACTACATTGCTATCGGTGACAGTTTAAAAATGGGAGAATCCCTTGTTTTTGCCCGAAGTTTTCAAGCCGGTAACAGAAAAAGAATTAAAGATACCTTATTAGTCTTTCAAATTTTCTTTCTTATAGCATTAATTCAGCCAAAAAGTTTAGTTTGGTCATTAATTATTCACCTTCATGTCATTCCAAACCAGTAAGACTTCATCTTCGGAACACAATTTAAAATAATTTTGATGAAACTAACTCTAACTCTCCCAACTTTCCTTGTGTGTGCTGACTGGCCACCCTGCTTTTTAAAATATTGGCATCAGGCATTAAAAAAATCAATACGGTTAACCGCTAAACATAGGACAAATATAATACACAAAACTCAGTGTTATACTTACATTTCTGTAGTTGAAGTTTGTTGATAGGGTTCTGCTGGCACTGGTACTAGTGTTACTGTTACCACCTCCATCTTGTGTACAAATTTGTTAAATCCACCTTATTTTCTAAAAGGAAAAAAATGTATAGTCTGTGTGAGCTTGAGGTTTTAACAGCAACAATAAAATCTTTTTTCAATGGACATTCATCAGTATAAAAACATTGCTTTAATTTAGAAAAATACACAATAAGTTAGTACTTATACACTTCCAGAAAAAGGTACAATACTGTCACTGGAACAGTACCCTAAGGTACAAAAGCTAAAAGGTACCAAAATGTACACTTAACGAACTAACAGAGAACTATACTTTTTTTAACTGAGAGTGTATTATTAAAAGCCAAATTATTTAAATTTGCATCTCACAGACTAGAAACGTATTTCACGAGTTTTGATAAATAATGGTAACTTAAACCAATTTTACTTGCTGTCCTTGGAAGGGCTCGATACAGACGCCTCGAAACGACATGAAAAATGATTAGGACTCTCCTGGATTTACGTTTATAACGTTAGTTAAATATGTACCAAACAAAACTTATATAAATCAACGTGGATAATAATCGTAAGGTATATAATTCCAGAAAGACTAGGAGAGGCGTTAAAATAAAAGGCGTTCGCTCGTGTCCGGAAGGAAACACGGGTAAGTTAACGTTAACGTAACGTTAACATTAGAGTATTAAAAACATTCTGGTAAACTGAATTTATAAATCTATGGTACACAAACGCGATAGACCTGAGCTGTTTCTATGGCCGTTTCACCGCTGTTTTGTCAGCGTCTCATGCCATCTCTAGGTGGAGTATGAGTTAAGCGAAAAATTATATCTTAATTTCCGGCTAAATGATAAAAAATAATTGTAATAATAACAATAAGCTTAAAATGTAATGGCAATGCGTTGGTTTTGTCAGGTCAGTTTTCGAAGAAAGGTTTTCCTCACGCATCAGATAACGTTAGGCCTGGCTACAGACGCAATATCAAGTTAACAAAAATCGAAAGGGAACCAACAGATTTTCACAGTACTTAAAATTAAACTTACCTCTAAAT
Source organism: Garra rufa (assembly GCF_049309525.1). Lineage (NCBI taxonomy): Eukaryota > Metazoa > Chordata > Actinopteri > Cypriniformes > Cyprinidae > Garra > Garra rufa. The sequence goes on from NC_133375.1 coordinate 7,182,822, forward strand.
TTCTGTGCTTCGTCTTCAGTGACATGTATTCCAGGCAGCTTCTTTCAGTTTTTGAATAAGATCCTCCGTGTCTCCGTCGACAGCGTCAGAAATGAATGATGTCCAGAATAACCGTCATGCACAATCTCATTTTCAAAATGCACAGCGCGGGCTACAATCCCATTGGACGACACGAAAAGGCTGGCTTCGAAAATATGTATTTGAACTGAGGCAAAGTAGTACACCATATAATGTTTAATAAACGTTAAATAGTTTTGTATACTACATTTTGCTTTTGCTAATTACTATTAGTATGTGTATTTGTTTAACTCTACATTAAAAACAAAACTTAAAACAGCTCTTATATCAGTTTAAAATTACAATTAAAAATGCAGACCTACTTTAATACAAATGCTTTACGTTTAAAAGTTATTATCTTGATGTTCTGCATAATCACTAAAATGTAATTTGCGTGTGTACTGTTCAGAACTGTTTAGAAAGATGCAGGCTCTTGAACGTATTTGGTTATTTTGTGCATCTCTTCCAAATAACTAACAACTCATGAAAATGATTATCTTGCTCTGTTTAATTTTGGGTGACTATTTCATTCACTTTGGCTTACTCCTTTGGTCACACAAGTGATTGTACCTTTCTTTGGGGATTAAATGGTACAAACGTGGACCCTCTGGCAGTTGGAAACATATCTGTACCTTTTTTACCCCTAAATGGTACATATGAGTACTCTAAGGTGCAACTATGACCCATCGAGGGTACAACTTCACCATTTGTACCCTAAGTGTCACAAATGGACCCCAACCGTACCCTTTTTTCTGACAGTGTAGTGTAATATTAAATTAACATTAAAATTATAATAATAATTTAAAATAGGAATGCTTATCAAAACTCAAATAAATAACACAAAACATAACTTTTCCTGCTTCAAAGTAATCAATAAAGTCAGGCCCTGTCACAGCACAGTCAGTCCCGTCACGCCACGGTCAGTCCTGTCACACTGAAAATTATAATTTAAAAAAGTACTATTTGAGGAAATATTGATGAATTAATCTGTGTAGGTGAAGGTGGGGGATATTTATCCAATACTATGTTTTTGTAAAAATCTCCTATGTAAAGGTAGTTTATTTTAAAGCTATATGAGTGCCTGTATGGGCATTCTGTGATTTTGTGTATACAGTTGACCAAAACGTTGCTCATATTTCTTAGGTATTACAAAAACATGTTAGATGGAATCAGGGACATGTGACCAATAAGAAAATGCTTTTTGTGTCAAAGAAATTCAAATACATAAATTTGTCTGTGATGGGGCCTGACATTTTAGGGGTGAAATACACATAAAAATGTATTTTATTCAATCATAAAAAAATGCTGAGATGGCATGATATGTGTTTCTCATAGTTTAACAGGTCCTCTATATGACTCAACGTTCGGATTTAATAATTCGATATGTTTTCCCCCAAGATTTTTAAAAGTGGAAATGTACGTTTCTGGTAGAATGTCCCATGTATATTTCTACCTAAAGTTCACCCACTAAAGGGAGTGCTTCAAATGAACTGAGGAGGGCAGCAATACGCCTTTGATGCGTCTAGTTTGCAGCAGATCTCTTACGAAGAAGAAGGCTGGCCCTATCCCCATTGTTTACTAGATCCTACTAGAACGGTTTCGCTTTGTATTTCAGATACCAATCCTTGGCATTATTACACTTCATACATTTATGGAACAAATTAGTAATGTACAACACATCAGTATGTAATATAAAATATCAGTATGTGAAACCAAACAAATTATTTTTTAGTGCACCTTGATGGAAGATTTCTCTTTTTGTGACGTTGAGCATTAGCTAGCAACAACCTAATGGATTACAAAATTCATTTGTACATGCACGATGATATATGAAGTATACTGCCACTGTGTGCCTCGAATGTCTTTGTAAGCAACTTTTCTTATGTCCAAACCATAGATGTGTGTGTTTTTATAGCATGTATTTTAATGTTTTAGTTTAATTTATTCTTTCCTTCATGTATTTTTGTTATCACAGTAGCTGACTTGATTTGTCCTGATGGTGTAAGGAACAGAACGACAAAATGTCCCAGCATGCTTTGCTCTCAGCAGGTTGTAAGGCATGGCGGTCACTGTCATGTCCACGGTCAGAGCTTCGGCTGGATCTCACTCTGGGATGTGGTCAGACGTTCCGGTAAACTTTATACTACCCTACCCAGATAGCACATGTACGTCTGCAAGATGTCTGTTAAAGGTTGCTTCATCTGGAAAGCATCTATGTACAAACAACGGATAAACATTTTTAAGATATAAGTTTAACAACTATTTAACTAACAAGACACATCCTAAAGGTGTACTGATGATTAGCCAACACTAAAATCTAAAAAAAAAAATACATCTTCCAGATGTAACGCACATCAAGTAGATGTCTGTGAGATGTATGTGTGCTATCAGGGAACTGTTTCATTGCTGTCTTCAAAAGTAACGTTTCTTTTTATTAAGTGCCTGATGTCCATTTATGATGTTTCTTTGCCTAATGTCCATTTATAATTTTTCAACTCTTAAATTGAACTTTAATCCAAAGTCAATCAAAATTTTTATTTTACACTCTCTCTGACCCTCAGAATAAAAGAGGCTTACACTGTCTCTTTAAGATGTTTGTGTGTAAATGTCTGTTATTTCTGTCCCACCTCTTCACATGTGAAATAGTTAACAACACCTCCCAACTAGCTGCTGAATACTGACATACTGATATGAAAATGTGGATGGTATTTAAAAAAAACATTAAGCAGTAAGCAGTGTACAGTATACAATAGCACTGTGCATTATCTTGCAATTTGTAAACTAGCATTTCATTCTGAACAAAGCCTTAAATTATTATTATTACTGTATTATTTTAATATTGCATATGATTGCCCATCCTTTTAGATGGCGTGAAACTGCAAATGGTCACTGGACTGGAGTAATGCGAGGAAAAGTGTGGACACTTACTCAAACAGAGGATACGTTATGGTACTATGTTTACAGTCATCAAATAAATGCAGGAATAGAAAACAGACTGAAACAGGAAGTGGAAGACGAGGAGCAGTTATTGGGGAATACGTCAAAAAGAACGATAAAGCAGGAAGAGGCAGGATTGTGCATAGTGATGCCAGAGCCTGACAGCAAAGAGGAGGAACTTTTGAGGGACTATTTTCAGTTAGGTGTTAAATTAGGTGATCTCTACAGGGACTGGAGCACCGTGGATCCACACTTCAAACAGACAGCAAACATCTTCACAGGTACATGTCTCATTAAAGTAATAGATCACACAAAAATAACAGTTATGTTATAATTTGTCATGATTTTCCACTGAACACAAATCCAGTGTTTGCCTGAATGTTCATGGTGCTTTTTCAATACATTGCAAGCATTGTGCTTTCTTATACAGAATGTTGACACCCCTGTTAATTATAGAATGTCACATTTTAGAGTGCGCTTTCAGAGTTTCACCCCCTATCTAATGTGAGCATAAGTATTGGTACAGTTGAACTTAAAGCAAATGTAATAGTTTAAAAGATAGCCATCACCAGACTCCTGGTCTCATCCTTTGAAATGCTTTTCCCAGCCTTTAAAACAGCCAATTTCAGCTGTTGCTTGTTTTAGAGACTTTCTGCCTTTAGTCTCCTCTTCAGCTGGAGAAATTCATGTTCAATAGTATCTAAATCTGGAGATTAAGTAAGTTAAGTTAAAGTGAACTGAATTGGCAGTGTGTTTTGGGTCATTCTCCTATTGCAATATGAAGCGCTTTCTGATGATTTGCTTGAACACTGGTAGCCAAGCGTCCAAATTCATTCTGCTGCTGCCAGCATACTTTAATTCATCAATAAAGTTGAGAGGGCATGTTCCAAAGACAGCCATATGCTCATGATATGACACCACCTCTGAGGTTGTATGCTTAAAATCATTTGCAGTTCCTTTTTGTCCACACTTTTGCTTTCCGTCAGTTAGATAAAGCTTTATCTCATCTGGACAGAAAATGTTGTTCCAAAACTCTACTTGCTCACCTTTCTGTTTTTTGTTTTTTTTTGCAAACTCGAATCTGGCCCTTCTATTTTTGATGCTCATCTGGGGTTGGTATCTTACTATGTAGCCTTTGCAATTCTGAGTCAAAGTTTCCTGCTGACAGTAGATTGTCAGACCATCACCTCAGCTTTCTAAAGGTTATTGGTGATTTTACAGACACGTATTTTAGGATTCTTTTTCACAGCTTGTATGATTTATCGGTCATCAACTCCTTTTGTTTTTCACAACTGACCAGGTTGACAAGATTGGTTGCTCACATTGCTGGTGGTTTCTTTCTTTTTCAGGAGATTTCAAACGGTTGATTTCTCCATGCTCATTGTTTTTGATATAGCTCTAATTGAGTTCCTTTTTTCTTTTAGCATACAAATTGTTTGCTTTTCTCTTAAAGTCAGCCCCTTGACTTTATCCTAGTTCAGTGGTTCTCAACTCCGGTTCTTGGGGCCCACTGCTCTGCACATTTTGTATGTTTCTGAATCTCACACAGTTCAGTTCATGGATCTTTCTTGTAAGGAGCTGATGATCTGAATCAGGTGCGTTAAATGAAGGAGACATAAATAATATCATATAAATATAAATATCTAAACAATTAATGTGAAAGGGCACAGCTGATTACTTGAATGACCTGTGAGCCAATTGTCCAATATTTATGCTCAAACCAAATAGGGGGATGAAACTCTCAAAGTGCTGATCTTTTTAGTTGATAAACAAGCATACATTCTGTAGTTTTGTCTCAGATTCATCTTTTAGTCATATTTACAGATTTCTTGACTCCACAGCAAACAGAGCAGTTTTGTCTTTACTGTGGAGGGTACTGTGTATTATGTGCACAACAATATATTTGGAACCCCTACAATTTTATCCAGCCCAGCACTTTTGTTTTTAAAGTCATGTGTGGGACAACAATATGTGATTTTCTCCTTTTAAGCTGCAGGTGTGATTTTTCTTTCATTGAAAGAAGATATAGAACAGAATAATAATTTTGAAATATATGTACATTAACTGGGATATACTTTCAAAATCAGATCAATCATGGTTGAGTGCATATCTACATTACTGTAACATCTATAACTGAAAATATTTGCTTCTGCATGAGGCTGCATTACATTGGTTACATATTTGTAAGTGCAACATAAACCAGAATATACTGAGGTCACCTTTAACGATGCAGAAGAAAGGGTTTTTTGGAAAGTGGTCCTTAATACAAAACGTGTCTGTCTGTTTGAACATCTCAGGAGTGCGTTTGTTGCGCCAAGACCCTGTGGAGTGTCTTTTCTCATTCATCTGCAGCTCGAATAATCACATCTCACGGATTCAGGGCATGGTTGACAGACTGTGTCAGACACTCGGGACTCTCCTCTGCAAGCTTGATGATGTTGCCTATCATGATTTTCCCCCTCTGCAAGCTCTTACAGGTAGCTTTACTAGCTCTCATTGTACTAACATGAAATATTTGTAATTATAAATAAAACTATTATGGCTGTTACTAATAATTTAAAATCTACATGAAATACAGAATAATGTTTTGTTAATTAATTTTTTTTTCTTAATTCAGGCTTTCTTTGTTGTAGTGTTGTCAAAAGTACTAGTAATTTGATACCAAGTCAGTACCGAATTTTTAAAAATGTAATTATACCAGCACTTCGGTGCGTTTTTGTGTGCATATGCACTTGCATTTCTACGTATATTTACGAATAATGAAATAAATACACAATAAATTTTCACTTTTTAAAGAAACATATAAAGGGGAAATAATTTTTATATAATGTATTATAAATTAATTTTTTTAATTTTTTAAAGTGGTGAAATGCTAGCATATGAAATACTCTATTTTCTAAGATGCATAGACTGGGCAAGGCTTCAATAAATCTTGCGATAGCATTTTTTTATTTTATTTTTTACATTATTTAAGATTAGATTAAAGATTAAAATTAGATTAAGATTAAAATTGCATCCCTTCACAAACATACTCTGACTTTAAAATGCTAAACAAAAATATATGAAAGGGCTGATGCATTTTCATACTAGTTGTGCTGAAGAAAAGATTTTAAAAATATTTTAAACCACAGTATTTTAAAGATAATGTACACATTAATGTTTAGAATATATCCTTTTCTGATTCTGAAAATGTACAGACTATAAATCTATAACAATCATTTAATCATATACAAACAACCAGAAACAGGCAAGCCATTTTATTTCAATTCATGAGTACATCATGAAGCTACATGCAATCAGTCCATTGAGCCTACAATAGAATATAATGAAGTAAATTAAAGCAATAAGCCCCGAGAAACTGTGGGTTACAGTGAATTTATAACAGCTAAGGGGTGTTTGCGTCATGCCTGAAACCCCCTTAGCTGTTATAAATTCACTGTAAACCATGGCTTCATGGCTTATTGTTTTTATAAAACGATTATTACATATACGTAGTAAGGTTTCACAAAATAAAACAGAGCAAATAAAGTGTAATGATATTAATAAAAATATTAAGTATTCCTCCATACAATGTAGTTTCTCAGAAACGGTTGTGGTTAGAACAAAGTGGGTGGCCGTGCAACACACAAACATAAACAAAGGTGTATGTTTGATGAGTAATTTTTACAACAGCTTAGAACAAACAACAAATTAGAAACAAGAATCAATCAGAATTAAGGACCTAGCTATCCATTTTATAATAAATGTTAGGTAACAGATAAAAAATACTATGGGGATCTGTTGTTGGCCCTAAATTTTTTTACCAGTTTTACCACCAGCATTTTTGCCACACTGGTTAATTTCTGACTTTGATATAGAAGTTTTTCCTGAACGTGGAAGTAATGCCTGTCTCTTAACCGGAAGTATGCTTTGCATTTCCGGTCTTCAGTGTTCATAAATAAATTTGCATATATTCCAATCTGATAATCTAATGTTAAATTTATTAAAATGTTTTTAAAAAGCACATCACTTTGCAGTGTCGCAATGACCACCATTTGTTTAATGAGTGTGTAGATGACACAAAGCTGCTGATGTTAGCTAAATTAAAACATTTTAGTGGGTTCCTATGCAGACCGGAACAGAAGAGCATCCAATCTAAGGTTAAAATTTCAAATGGTGGCTCTCATCATTTATTCAGGAAAAAGGTTTATATACAAAATAAAATAAATACATATAAAATATATTGATTTAAATTTAAATAGATAATATATATCGTAATGAAATGTAAGAGATTTGTATCCCTCCTTTGAAAGTCCATTCACCCAAAACTTTGCTTGCTTTATGTGCGAGAAACATGAGATCTGTTCTCATGTCATGCAAACATGTTTGAGCTTCTACAAGAACCGATGAGATCTGTTCTTGCGCTTCATGTATGTTGTGAATAAAAACTGAAATGAAATCTGTTCCTCATATAACACTATCGTGTCTCTCAGAAGTGTTGGATTAAACCGCTTAATGTTAAACCTTTTCATATGGATATATGGTTTTACGTACATTATATTAACTTTTTTTTTTTTTTTGGAACTTATTTTTATTTTGAGTAACAACTTTGCATACAATACAGTGTCATAGTTTAACATGTTAGTCCATTGCTTTGCATTGACAGTTTTCGTTAAATCAAACATGTTCAGAAGAAAATTAGACATTCGAGTACACCTAATAAAACCAAAGGAGAACAGAAAAAGGGAGAGAAAAGGGAGAGAAGAGAAAAAAAAACAAAAAACAACAAAGCAAGATAAAAAATAAAGTGTTAAGAGAAGAGGAATGACCAAATGTATAGTATATTATTGAAAAATTAAAGGCATGACGGGGGCCCACCTCTTAAAGAAAATTATTTTTTGAAGTCGCAATGCATATGTGATTTGTTCCATTTCGTACAGCTCCCATACTTTTGGAATCCAAGCATTATATGATGGGGGGTCAGGTTTTAACCATTTGCATGTGATACATTTAATAGCAGCAGCCAGTAGAATTTGTAATAGGTATACTTTAGATCTGCCCTCAAAACCCTCTGGGCATACACCCAGAAGGGCAACTAAGGGATCTTCAGGAATTTCATGATGGAAGATTTCTTTAAGAGCATCAAATACCTCTTTCCAATAGATTCTTAACTTTGGACATGACCACAGAATATGGGTGTGGTTGCCAATGTACTGTCCGCAGTTTCTCCAACACTTGTCAGAGCAGGAAGAATTCCATTTTGCTATTATCTGTGGGGTTTGGAAAAAATCTAGTTATGATCTTCAATTTGAATTCCCTCCAGATATTAGAGTTGGTCACAAGATGTGGCTTCCTCCCAAGTTTCCTGAGGAATTGTTTTATTAATTTCGACCTCCCATTTCTCCTTCATCTGTAAAGTATTATTTGAATTCTTTGATAGAAATAACAGGTATCCCTTAGAGATTTTTTTTGACCACATGTCCAGTTTGTATTTCTTTAAAAAATAGTTCTACTGGGGAGGGGGTTTTGACTTTCTCAAAATCCTTATGTGTTGTAAGGAAATGTCTTAATTGCAAATATCTAAAAAATTCTGACCTTGGAAGCCTAAATTCAATTCTAATTTGTTCAAATGATTTAAGTGTATCATTATGAAACATCTGATGCAGACAGTTGAGTCCGTATTGAGACCACTTTTTAAAACCTGTATCTGTATGAGATGGAACAAAATCATTAAGATAACCAATATTGGCTACGGATGAAATTTTCTTTGACATGCCTAGAGATGTTTGTATAATTCTCCAGATTTTTAATGTTACTTTAGTCCATTCACCCATACTGGCATTTTTTAATGATATGTTGGAAAAAGGAACTACCTTAAGGGGCACTGAACAGAGACTCTTTTCAATGTTGACCCAGCGAGTAAGTGTGATATCTCTAATCCATGAGATCAATGGCCTCAGTTGAGCAGCCCAAAAGTAAAACCTAAAATATGGAAGCCCCAGCCCCCCATTTGTCTTAGATGATTGTATTGTTTTGAGCCTTATTCTTGGTCGTTTTCCCTGCCATATGAAGTTAGAAATTATTTTATTCAACAAATCAAATGTAGATTTTGGAACATCTATGGGTAACATCTGAAATAAATAGAGTAATCTCGGCAAGACATTCATGCGAATGGATTCAACGCACCCAATTAGAGAGAGACGAAGGGCAGACCAATGGTCCAGGTCTTCACTAATATTTTTTATAACTTTCTTGTAATTTGTATTATATAATTGGTCCAAGGAGGTGGGAATAAAGATACCCAAGTACTTAAACCCATTCGTGGGCCATTTAAACCTGCTTTTAATATGGATTTGTCTTGAGATTTGGCCATTTACATCTGTAGCCTCAGTTTTATCCATATTCACTTTATATCCCGAATAATATGCGTAATTAAGAATTAGTTTTTTAAAATATGGAATAGTAGTTTCTGGTTCTGTTAGGAAGAGTAGGACATCGTCGGCATATAACGACAATTTGTGTTCTTCTCCACCAACTATAATGCCCTTAATTGCGCTGTCGTCCCGAATGAGCTGAGCAAATGGTTCGATACTGATAGCAAACAGCAGGGGCGACAGCGGGCATCCTTGTCTGCAGCCACGTTCCAAAGCAAAGCTTCCTGATCTATAACCATTAACTCTAACCGAGGCAAGTGGGCTTGTATAAAGTGTCTGGATCCATGTTATAAAATCAGGGCCAAATTTAAACCGTTTAAGTGTTTGAATCAGATACAACCAAGATACCCGATCAAATGCCTTATGTGCATCAAGTGATAAAAACAATGCCTTTGCCCTAATAGATTTTGTATAACTCATGATGTTTAATGCTCTACGAAGATTATCCCCATAATATCTCTCTGGGATAAAACCGGTTTGGTCAGGATGTATGATCTGACTGATAATTTTGTTTACTCTTTTAGCAAGAATGGTAGTTAATATACGTAAGTCACTGTTTAACAATGAGATAGGTCGGTATGATTGCCATTAAGCCGGATCTTTGCCCTCTTTATGGATTACGACAATGGTTGCATCCCTCCACGAGGGTGCCATCATACCAGACTGCAATGCATAGATACGCTCTTAACAAGAGCGGAGACAGTAGTTCTTTTAAATTTTTGTAGAATTCGTTTATGTACCCATCTGGCCCTGGGCTTTTATTGTTCCTCATTTCTGAAATTGTCTCAATTACTTCATATTCCTCAATAGGTTTATCCAAGTCCTTTGCCATTGACTCAGTTAGCTCAGTCAGTTTTATATTCTTTAGAAATGATGCCAGTATATTATCATCAGAGCAAGTATCCGAGTTTTTGTAGAGTGATTTATAAAAATCTGCAAAGGATTCTGCAATTTCATCAGGTTTAGTAAGGGGATTGACAGAATTACTAGTTTTTATTTTTTGTACAGTATTTGAAGATCTTTACTTTCTTAATCTGATTGCCATCATTCTACTGGCCCTATTACCATATTCATAATATCTTTGGTTAATAAATCTTAGATTGCCTTCAATCTGATTGCTAATTAAGCTATTATACTCTCTTCATGCATCTTTTATTTTATTTAGTAGCTGTGAGTTTGGTGTTTGTTTATGCTGTTTTTCAAGATTTTAAATTTTGTGTTCTAATTCTTGTTGTTTAGCAATCCTCTCTCTCTTCTTGGCACTTGCGAATGAGATAATTCGGCCTCTAAGATATGCTTTTGCACAATCCCATACTATAAGCGGAGATACCTCAGAAGTATCATTTATACTTAAATACAGTTTAAGTTCTGATGTAATGAAAGAGATAAATTCTTTATCATTGAGGAGTGAGGCATTTAATCTCCAGAGTTTGGAAGTTTTCTTATGTCCTATGTCCCAAAAAAGTTCCATAGGTGAATGGTCCAACAAGGTCATGGGTAATATCTTCATATTAGTTATTATATGAAGCTCATCCTTAAGGGTGAAAAAATAATCTATCCTGGAATAAGACGTATGCCTATGGGAGTAGAAAGTGAAATCTTTACAATTTGGAAATTTACTTCTCCATACGTCTACGAGTCCAAATTCGGAAGATTGGTATTTTAACATCTTACTCATTCGGGAGCATGGGGTATTAGAGACAGGCTGTCTATCTAAGTGTTGTGACATAATACAATTAAAGTCTCCCCCCATTAATAATATTCCAATGCTATGCTGTGTGATCACATTGAAAACTTTTTTAATAAAAGAAGGTCTGTCCTCGTTAGGTGCATATACATTCATTAGTGATATATCAATGCCATCTATACATCCGTTTATAGACACTCCTTTCTTTCTCCCTGATGGATGAGAGGAGAAATACACTTTGTCTGCCCATGACCTCTTTAATTTCTCATGTTCTGCGTCAGACAGGTGGGTTTCTTGTAAGAAGGCTATCTGACAGTTAGTTTGTTTCAACTGACGCAGAATAATTTTTCTCTTCAAGGGGCTATGAAGGCCCTTAACGTTATAACTTACAACCTTTAAAGATGCCATTATTAGCTATGTATAACTGAAAAATCCATAATAGCTTGTAATGAACGGGAAGCGACATGTACAGTAAATGTGGATATACAGATATAGAAAAAAGGAAAGGAAGGGGAAGAGAAAAAAAAAGGGCATGGCGGCCCAGGGTGCATACGTGTTATACATTTGAAAACTAACATGTTAGGTAGCGTAGAATTGTAAAATGAAACATTTTTCCAGCATTGAGAGGTCTCGGGGGAACAATAAGACCTCTGTAAGTAGAACTTGAATAAATGTTTTTAGAACTCCAACACATAATTGAGTCCAGGTATTTTTAGGGGCCTAGTCCCAAGTTGCACAAGAAGAACGGGCAGCCACAAGAAAAACAAATACAAAAAAATCTTATATATTACAATAGGTAGTTATTAAAACTACTTTATGTGCCAGCAATTACCTGTGCCTAAAATCAAGATATGAACGCGGGGTAGCAAATGTACCACCACACAGGCACCTGCAGAACCATAAGTTCTTAAACGAAAAGAATAAATTTACAACAGCAATATAAATGATAGTAGAACCAGTCAAACGTTCGCAAAATATCTTCTGGGAAGAGCATGGAAATGATGGTCAATTAAACCAAACAAGTCAAAATGCAACTTTTGTTATTAGCATATATAAGGGCTAAACACTTATTGGGTAGCATCCCAATCCAACAGATCAGCGTGTCAAGCATTAGATTGAGTCTCAGAGAAAATATTCCTCTTCACGTAATCCATTGCCTCAGACGCATTCCGGAACTCCTTTTCTTCTCTGTCAAGTGAAATTCGGAGTCTGGTTGGGAAAAGCAGTCCATATCGCACGCCTTGTCGTCCCCGGAGAGCTCTCCTGACATCACTGAAGGCCGCTCTTGCCCTTGCAACACTGGCTGTGTAGTCAGGGAAGATGGTAATTTGACTACCGTTGTGGATGAGTGGTGCACGTTCTCTGGCATTTCGTAAAATCTCCATACAGTCTCCATCATAATTTGCGCAGTTTATCTCCTGTCTTCCTTGGACCAAGGCTACGATGTGAACGATCAATTTTAACTTCTCTGTACTTTTGAAGCATCTCTTTCAGGAGCTTGGAAACCGCTGTGGGCGTACTCGATCCAGGTTGCTCAGGGATTCCCGTGATACGAATATTCCCTCTTCACATCCGCCCTTCCATATTTTCACACTTTTCTTTCAAGTTGTCGACTTGGCTTGTGAGTTTAGTTACAGTAGACTGAAGAGTAACCATTTCATCTGACCAAGTTGAGAGTCCCCTTTCGACATCCTTAATGTTCTCTTTCATCTGTTCAATGCCGGAAAGCATGCCGGCAGTATTTCTCGCAATTTCAGTCCTCATCGCCTGTAGTTCACTTTTAATTGCGTCAAAATCCTTGGCTAGTGCGTTCTTCAACTCTTTCTTTATTACTGATGATATATTCGTCTTCAAAGAGGAAAGAATATTCGCTTTAATCAATTCCAAGTCCATGGTCATATCTTCGGGCCGTCCTGTAGAAGTAGCAGTTTGGCTAGTGCCACTTTGTCCCAAGGCTCCAGGCCATGCACCGGTACAGCCGGAGTACTTGTATTTACGGAGATTCGCTGCCATCCACAACTGTGACGTTAGATCGGGGTTGTTTTATGTTTACTTGCGGCAAAGGTTCTGTTAGTTTTCGGACTTTAATTGCAGTTGAAGAATTAAATTATTGTGGGTTCTGCAGGAGCGCTGTAAAACACGTCTTACTCCATCATACTCAGCAGCGCCCCCTCTATATTAACTTTTTGAAGTGTAAACGTTTTAGGAGAATGGATATTCAATGGAGGAACAGATATCTTTCAGATTTCATAAATAGCTTTGCGTATAGAAGATAAATTAAAAGTCTTATGGATTTGGAACATTATGAGGGTGAGTAAATGATGACAGAATTTTCATTATATTTCAAAATGATAAAAGCACTTAATATTTGAATGTTTGTTTGTTTGTATGTATGTGACAGACCCAAGCGTGGAGACGCGTTTGCGTGACTTAGGTTTTGGCTACCGTGCTCGTTTCCTGCAGCAGAGCTCACAAACCATTGTGAACTCTCATGGCCCTGACTGGCTCCAGTCGCTCCGCAGCGCCCCCTACCTGCAGGCCAGAGATGCTCTGAGAACTCTTCCTGGAGTTGGTCTCAAAGTAATTGTTTTTTTTTCAGTTTGCATTTCTGCATGATAATACTATATGCAAGTACATGAATGGAAACACTCCTAACCTCGCAACTGCAATGCAAGTAGCGTTAGCTATGAAGGATTTTCCACTGTCAAGGCAGAGCGACAGTTTAAAGCTGAGCATGCTTATAATATATTTGCACACCATGTGTAGTATGTACAATGGGACATATGCTTAAAATGCAGTGCAACACCTTTGTATATGTATTCTTTCATAGAATATGTTTTGGCCTGTTAGACTGACGGTTTTAGCTTTTGAATGCATGCATTTATCATATTATTTATTATTTATAACTGTCTTACATTTGTGAAATGTATGTTTGCTGGGGATCAGGTTGCTGACTGTGTATGTCTGATGTCACTGGACAAGTTTGAAGCTCTTCCTGTGGACACACATGTGTGGCAGATTGCCAAACGTGACTACAGCTTTGCTGCCGGGAGCAGCCAGAAGACTTTGACTGATAGAGTCTACAAAGAAATTGGTTAGTACCCAAAAAAGATACCCTGCACTAGAAACTATATGCAGCATTTTGGACTGACAAACACCAAAAATATACATTACTTTTAAAATAAATTAGGTATTTTTGATCCTCTTTTTTAGGTGACTTCTTTAGAAAACTCTGGGGTCCCTATGCAGGCTGGGCACACTCTGTAAGTAATACTGCCAAACATTCATCGGATATTATTACCACTCTTTTATTATTATTATTATTATTAAAGATTCATTTATTCTTTATTATGTCTTTTTGGGGTCTCAGGTACTTTTCTGTGCTGATCTAAAGAAGTTTCAGAAGCTGAAAGAAGAGAATCCTGTACTGAAAGATGAGAAAACAGAGCTGAAGAAAAAGATGAAGGAGAGAAGACAAGACAGATATGAAGAAAAACAATCCGAAAAAGGCAAAAAGCATCAGAGGAAATAAGATCATATGACAGTGTGGATAGCATTCATCACAAATCAACGGATGAATTGGATTGAATTTCTAAGATATCTGTCAGACTACTCAATTAAATCAGTAGTTTCAAAGAAAGGGCAATATTTTTACACTTGTGTATAATAAATGTGTGGTTAAACAGATTGAAGGGATTCTTGTGCCAGAGTTTCTGGTCAGAATGAAGTTGTTAAAGAGTTAAAGAGAAACAAATACACAATCTAAATATTTTTCACTTTTTTAAGAAACAGATAAATAATGTCTTTTTAATTAATTTTTTAAATGTTTTAAGTGGTGAAATGCTAGCATATGAAATACTCTATTTTCTAAGATGCATAGACTAATGGGCAAGGCTTCAATAAATCTTGCAATAGCATTATTTTTTTTACACATTTAAAGATAACATTAAGATTAAAATTGCATCCCTTCACAAACATACTCTGACTTTAAAATGCTAAACAAGAGTTAAATAAAATGATTACTTTCATTATTTCTTAACAAATAAGCTTTTGATTATTTAGAAGGTTTTTTTTTTTTTTTAGCAAAATGCCCTCCCCCTCGTGTGGTGCCTCATGCACTGCATATACTGCATACCTACATTTTATGCCTCTGTGAACAGTATATGTGGTTGTGTAATTCACTAATTCAACATTAGTTAGTTATAAGTTGGTTATTTCTGGCAAGTATGTGTGATTATATAGGAAATACAATGAGGAAACTACACTGCAATTACCATGAATAGCTTCAACATTCCCATTAAACAAGCACAAAAATTCATGCATTAATACCAGGCCACTCGCCCGGAGACACAAACAGTGACACTAAAAAAGGAAAAACTGGATTGAGTCAGTGGCTTATGTAAGTGTGACCCATGCACTGTTCTTGCTCTGAGGGGTTTACAGCATGCCAAGCAATGTCAAAATAACTCGCATAACAGACCATATATCAGACAAAGACATTTTCAACATTAAAAGTCTATTTGGTTCTCATCCTCAAACATTGTATGGCTGTGTATGTCTGCACTGACGTGTAAAATCAGCCCAGATCATGAGTCTCATTTAAAGTTAAATCATCTCTAAATAGAGGTAAAGAACATACAGAAAAAAAAACAATTAAAAGTATGTGGACACTTAAGACACATATACAATCTAACAGTTTAAATGACCTACCATTCAATGCATTCTTATAATACCGTTCAAATTCCCAGCTCTGTTCTTAATTACCTCACACACAACAGTTCTGTTCTTGAAAGGGCACTTATGCCTCTTTTTTTTATTTTTAACCTTCACTTACAAGTGTGTAATAAAGCTGTTTGTGCATGTATACGATCTGCAAAGTCCAAGCTTTTGCACAAGGTCCAAGCCAAAGGGATTTAATGTCATAGATATAAATACATAGATTCCTCATTAATGGCTGTTTCTATGGGCTGCTATACATAAGCCATTCACCATATTGGAACAGTCAAAGCCAGTCAGTGAACTCTCAAGAGTAAGTTAACTGTGTATCTGTAACCGTAGTTATTTGCATGTATGAATATCTGTATCTGCAGTAGCCCTCAGCAGATGATGACACTTAATATGGGAACTTTAAACCTAATGAGATTACTTATGTAGACACTATGCTCTTGACATAAAAGTTGATCCAAAAGGTAGTAGGCACATATACATTGCCAATGAACATCTGAATGATTCAGAAAATAACTGGGTAAAAGTGTTGTGGTCAGATGAGACCTTTGGCATCAACTCAACTCGCCGTGTTTGGAGGAGGAGAATGCTGCCTATGACCCCAAGAACATCATCCCCACCATCAAATATGGAACTGGAAACAATATGCTTTGGGGGTGTTTTTTTTTTCCCAAGGGACAACTGCACCGCATCAAATGGATGATGGGCCATGTACCATCGAATCTTGGGTGAGAACCATTGAAATTAGGTCGTGGATGGGTATTCCAGCATGACAATGACCCAAAACACATCGCCAAGGCAACAAAGCAATGGCTCAAGAAAAAGCATACTAAGGACCTGGAGTGGCCTAGCCAGTCTCCAGACCTTAATCCCATAGAAAATCTGTGGAGGGAGCTGAAGGTTTGAGTTGCCAAACGTCAGCCTCGAAACCATAATGATTTGGAAAGGAACTGCAAAGAGGAATAGGACAAAATCCCTCCTGAGATGTTTGCAAACCTGGTGGCCAGCTACAAGAAATGTCTGACCTCTGTGATTGCTAAAAAGGGTTTTGCCACCAATTACTAAGTCATGTTTTGGTAGACAAGGTAAGAGTTAAGATAAGGGGGTCAAGGTTTGGCTGGTTAGTGTGGCCCTTCTAGTGGTATAGTTTAGATGCCATAACTACACAAAGCAAAAAGCAAAAATTTGCTGTGAAATTATTTTACACAAGGAGTGTTACTTGTGTTGAGTTTGTAGCATACCTATAAATAAGCTTTTGTACTGTGCATTGTATGTATATGTCGGATTGTGGTTAATTGTTGTTCTGGTGTAAAGGTCTTTACTGTCAGTTACATTACTCCCATGTGTACCTCACATCAACAACAAAGCACTGTCTGTCCATATCAGATGGCCCCTTCTATAAATTTGTGCTTGTGCAAGTGTGTGTGCTTGTGAATTTAGCTTCTCAGTGATGATTATGCAACTGTTGTGCCACAAACACTTACTCTTGGTGGCCTAAATATGTTGTTTATCATGTCAGGCTTTCTTTACACTGAAACCCTCACACATATTTAATTACACAGTACAGATTTCTCCATATTCAAACCACATGTGCCCAGTAGGACTCACTCTGCATTGACTTTGTTTAATGGTTATGGTATACTCTGCTGTAGGATTTTGAGAAGTAAGTTAATGTTATGATGTAAAATCAAGAAATATTGGTAATTTGCAAGTCAAGTTGGGGGGCCAAGATGGCATTGTGGAGAATAGAGGTGTGATTTTTAATTCTGGCATTGGTGGTAGCAATGTGATTAATCAGGTAACTTAAAGTCTTTATACTTTTTTGTTGTCTTCTCCTAAAAGTTTCCCGCATTGTTTTTCTAAAAGGATTAGTTCACTTCCACAACAAAAATTACATAAAATGTACTCACCCCATCTCGTTTTCGTCTTCAACTTCAAAATCGCCCTACAACGCTGTTTTACTTTTTTGTAAAGGCTGTTTGGCCTTCTTTGTATGTTTATTTTGTAAACACTGAGTCAGTACTTCTGCAGCGTTGTTGGACAATTTTGAAGTTCAAGACGAAAATGAGATGGGAGTTTTTCAACATAACCAAATATGTTCTCACTCCCAACTCATCACATATTGACATTTGGTCAGGACCCTTTCAGCGTCTTTTCGGGATGTGCAGGGTCCTCCACTGCTTTAAATAAGAAACCCTTGGTGTCTCCAGTGTGTCTCGTGACAGATTGTGTCATGCTAATGTTTGGGAATATCTTTTTGAATGAGATGTGAGCATGTTACTGAAGCGGGATAATTTTCAGCGATTAAAACCTTGTTCTCTTCTTTGCATAAAGATATCTTATGGCTTCAGAAGACTTGAAATGCAACGCAACTTGTTTGTAATGCTTTTGTACTGCTTGTTTATTTGTTTGTTTTTGCAATAAATACCTGTGAATGTACTTATATTTGCCTGTGTTTTATATTGTTCAGAAGTGGGTAAGTTTAGGGTAGGGGTGGGTTTAGGTGCTCCAATCAAACTATAGATTTATATAAAATTATATATATTTTTTACAAATGCATACAAACCATTAAATAAAAAAAGACAACTGAAAACAATGGAGGACCCTGTGCATCAAAAAAAAAAAAAACTATGCTAAATGATGTTAATGAGCACTGAAAAAGATGTGCAGAATTGCAAGAGACATTACAGAGTTTCAGACAAAGATGTCAGATCACAGATTGGCATTGGTGTTTAAAGGTGCACAAGGTTCTTGAAACCAAGAATGAGAATCTGCTCTCAATTGTTTTGAATATTCTTGAACATGTGGCACCTGAAATCCATGGCAAGCTCAGTGATGCACTTGATGTGATGCACCTTGTTGGTAGACGGAACTAGGACAGCGGTCATCGAAGCATCATCATAAGACTCTCTATACGCGATCCCTCCGAGACGTCGTTTGGAAGGCTGCAAAGGACAACGCATACTTGAAAAGAATCTCGCCTACGCATTTCAGAGGCGTTGATTCCTGCAGATGCTGCTGCACGTGCAAAGTTATGGCCCATTGTTAAAAAGGCAAGATAGGAGGATAAGAAGGCATCCTTCTCAGGGCCTGTTGCATTCAACAATGGTCAGAAAATCGAGGCCTTATAAACTTTAGACTGGACTTTTACTGATGATAACATCTAGGTCTAGGTTACGTAGGTAACCCTCGTTCCCTGAAGGAGGGAATGGAGGCGTTACATTGGGAACTCGCCTGAGAGACCAATCATCTCTGAGCCTTATTCAAAAGGACAATGAACATTGGCGAGTGGTATTTGCGTGCCAAGCCACTCCCCCATACATACGGGTATATAAGATGGCGGCGCGCACCACTCATTCAGGTTTTCGCTGAAGAGCCGGATCTAGCCGGCGTCAGCGCGACGCCAGGGGCGTGGCAGGGGAATGTAACGTCTCCGTTCCCTCCTTCAGGGAACGAGGGTTACCTACGTAACCTAGACGTTCCCCTCTCAGTCGAATCACTTCGACGTTACATTGGGAACAGACCCATGGAACAGGCCATGACCCTGACGCCGCGTTACGCACAAACCCACATGCCGACAGGTATACGTGCCAGCAGGTGGGAGTGTTAACGTAACCTTCCCAACGTCCTGGGGGCCAATTGTGGGGGACCCCACAGGAATGCCAGTTGTACTGAAGCACGGGTTGGGGGGGGGTGGGGGCGGAGCACATGAGATCTTTTCATGTGGAAAATAGAAATAATTCAATATATCCATAAACTCTTAGGGATATACGAGGGAAACAGAGGTCTTCTGATTGACCACTGGAAAAATACTGAAACATATTGCCACAACCTGCAGGGCGAAGGAGACCCGGCAGGAGCACAGTCAGGAACTACTCCGCATCTAGCCCTGACTTCGGGGCATGGAGGACCCAGGGTTCACCAAGGGGCTACATCCAGGGAAAATAGCGCGCGGATCCTCGTGGGAATGGCGCAGCAAGCCGACTTCCCGCTCACCTGAAGTCCTTATGTTAGGACACGGGAGGAAACTGCCTCTACGCGAAGGTTGATGAGCCAACGCATAGGATGAGGCAACACTCCGTGTGGAGTGGGCACGAACACCTAAGGGGCATGGCAGTCGCTGATACAAGTATAACAGGGAGATGGCATCTACCACCCAATGAGCCAACCTCTGTTTGGAGACAGCATTCCCTTTCTGGTGACCTCCAAATCAGACAAAGAGCTGCTCGGTGCGTCTGAAGTGCCGAGTGCAGTCTACATATATGCGTAAAGCACGGACTGGACACAACATCGCAAAAGCTGGGTCTACCTCCTCCAGGGGCAGAGCTTGCAGGTTCACCACCTGATCGCGGAAAGGCATGGTGGGAACCTTGGGCACATAGCCGGGGCCTCAGGATAACGCAAGAAATGCCGGGCCTGAATTCTAGGCACGCTTCGCTGACAGAGAAGGCTTGTAGGTCCACTACCCTCTTGATGGAAGCCAGGGCAGTCAGGAGCGCTGTCTTAAGCGACAGAAATTTTAGCAAAACTGACGCCAGTGGCTCGAATGGGGCGTCCCGCAAGCCTTGGAGGGCGACGAAGACATCCCAAGAGGGTAGTAGGTGTGGTCTGGGAGGATTGATCCTCCTCGCACCTCTCAGGAACGATGAGTTGGTGCTTACCAAGAGATGTTCCATCTACTGCATCATGATACGCTTCGATAGCAGCAACGTACACTTTGAGAGTCGAAGGGGACAGCCTGCAGTCCAACTTCTCTTGCAGGAAGGAAAGCACTACTGCAATTGTGCATCTCTGTGGGAACACCAGTCAGCAAACAGACCCCATCTCAGTGCATAAGCCTGCCTGGAAGAGGGAGCTCGGGACTGAGTGATAGTTCCTATCACGGCCTGAGGAAGGCCGGAGAGGTCTGTGGGTGCCAACCTGTGCCCTAGAAGGGAGGGGCTGCCGCGAGGGAAATGGTTACTGAGACCTAAGTCCGGGTGGGCCACTCCCGTGGCGCAACCAACAAGACTTATTCTAGAGGGAGTTTGCTCTTCCCTCAGTTGGCCTGTAGGACCAGATGGCAGAGGTGCCGGAGCACCAGGTCCCCTAATTCGCACAACGGAACTCGCGAGTGAGCTGGAAGGCACCAGTCGTCGAGGCGGTTGGAAACGTGAATCCCTGTCTGCCGAAGAGGGGACAGGGAAGCTCCCGTGGCCTAAAGAAGGATACGGGGAGAAGGGGACTGGCCAAATGGAAGCACCTCACACTGAAACGCTCGACCCCCGGGAGTAGACTGCAGAAGGGGTCTGTGCCGGGGAAGAATCGAGACGTAACAGCGGGTGCCCTTCAGGCAGATGGCTGCAACCCACCCCTGGAGACGAAAGCATACCCGTATGCACTTCGTCATGAGCATCTGGGCCGGCAGCCTGAGAAGGGACCGAAACAGAGCTCCATCCAGGATGGGTGTTAACCCACCACTCTTTCTGGGCACATTGAAGTAGGGACTGTAAGACCCTAACTTCATCTCGGCTGGAGGGGCAGGCTGGATCGCGTCCTTCGCCAGTAGGATCACGACCTCCGCCAGTAGGATCATGACCTCCGCAAGCAGGACAGAGGCAGGTGTGCCCGAATGAACAAAAATGTAAAGGGTACCTCTGAACCTGGGCGGACGCCTGGTGAGCTAAATCGCAAAGCTGTACCATCCGTATCAACCACCGTAGCGGTATCAAGGGAACGTTGATCGACGTGACCGTGGTGGGGCAGCCTAGGGGGAGACAGGGAAGGAGACTGAACGCAGAAGGATTTACGTCCTGGAGAAGAGTCTAACTGCACTAAGCAGCGCTTACCTTCTTCCCTGGTTCCCGCACTGGCGATAGAAGGCTCCGAGTCCAGTTCCGAGGAGTGTAAGTGCTGCTCAGGAGGCCCCAGAGGTGAGGAAATTAGTTCTTTTTGTGAGTACACAGTGGCTCCCGGCCCTCCACTGGGAGCGGGAACGTTGATGTTGTCATCCCCTGAAGAGCAATCTCCATCACCTATGGGTTGCCCGCGTCAGGGACGTTTCGCAGTTTTCTTGCGGGTGTTTCGGGCCGGTCCCTGAGCTGCGGGCGGCGCCGCTCTCCCGCGGATAGCTCTGCGCTTCCAGGCCCTCTCCGCCAGCCTGGCGTCGTGGGCCTCCGCAGGAGTCAGAGCTGTAGATGTAGTTGACGCCGCAGGGGGGAGCTTCGCGGCGGGGCAGAATATGTTTGATAGCCTCCGTCTGCTTCTGTACTGCCGAGAACTGCTGGGCAAAGTCCTCGACAGTGTCGCCGAATAGGCCACTCTGGAAGATGGGAGCATCGAGAAAGCGTGCTTTGTCGGCGTCTGCCATCTGGGCCAGAGTGAGCCATAGATGTCGCTCCTGGACCACAGCCGTGGACGTCACCTGACCAAGGGAACGCGCCGTGACCTTCGAAGTTGGTGGCAGCGCAGAGTTCCTGCATAACTCCTTGGTCAGGACCACCCTCGTGCAGCTGTTTCAATGCTTGGGCTTGGTAGACCTGTAAGGTCACCATAGCATGCAAGGCGGAGGCAGCCTGGTCAGTGGTGTAAAAAACGTGGCCCGCAAGGGCGGACGAGCCCTCACAAGCCCTGGACAGGAGATGCGGCCGATCCCGCCATGGCAGAGCCGCGTGGCCAGAAACCAGTCGTCCAGCCGAGAAGGATCGGCCGAAGGCGCCAAAGGAACCTCCAGACTGATCCCCCTGGCAGCTCGGAGGAGCATAGCCGAGAGTTCGGCGTCGATCTCCGGTGGAGCAGCAACCACGGAGGGGCGCTGAGCTGCCGAGATGTCCACGTCACTCTCAGACTCTCCCTCTGATGCTGCAACAGACATCTCTTCCTCCTGTGGAGCGCCAAAGGAGACGCTCAGCCCGGCATGCGGGGAAGCGTACTGCTCTGGCAACTCGACGGGACCATGCTGAGGTGCAGAAGTCCGCAGGGCTTTTGGAGCCGGCGGTACGTTCTGCACGGTGACTTGTAAGTCCCCCTTGTGTCTCGCCACGGTGGCCGAAAAACATTGACGGTTTAACCGCCTGCCGCGGGACGAAGAGGGGAGCCGTCTCGCGAACGAGCGGCGAGTCTTCAGCGTGGCCATGGTCATGCGTTGGCAATGAACGCACAAACCATCCGTGAACGCCGCCTCAGCATGTTCGCGGCCCAGACATGTGAGGCAGCATTCATGTCCGTCCAGAGAGGTGAGGAAACTGCCGCACCCAGAAACACATGGCCGGAAAGCCATTCTTAAAAGAACGTCTTATGCAGCCATGAGAAATTGCTCTTTTAGTCCCGGTCTGCCCAGGGAGGAAACCGCGGCACAACTGTGCACTCAATAGGGCTTGCTCGCTGGAGAGCAGGAGGCTTTCTTGAGGCCGTGAAAACGGCGGCCCGCAGTATGAGTCATGGATCTAACTGTTCTGCAGGTACTTTAATTTTAAAGCATAAATTTAATGGTGACATTTTAGATTTTTTTTTTTTTTATCTGATGAGGGTAGATGGATCATTTTGGAATGTAAAACTGAAAAAGTGGCATTCATTTTATGTAATGTTTATGTGCACAACTCACAGAACGCTAATGTATGTACAGTATGTTCAAAATCTTGGGAGCTAAGTTTATTAGTATACAATGTTGCTTTATTAATGATTATTTGATTATAGCTGGAGATTTTAATGAAAGTCCAGATGCAAGATAGCTTTCCTTCAAGAACCGCCTCTAATGCATATGATAGCATTAATTTTTAGATTAGATTAGATTTTCTTATTTCTCATGCTATTTTGAAAGATGTTATTTCTGCTAAACATCAATTCGCCCCATTTACTGACCATATATAAATTTATTGGGACCTTAAACAATATAGAAAGCCAAGTAGTACAAAAGGTTACTGAAAAGTTTAGCAATTGTCTTGGAAGATGCTCCTTTCAATGATTATGTTACTCATCAGGCTAAAACTATGTTTTGTAAAGTTGACGGTGACCCTTGGTCTAGTTGGGAGTTTTTCAGATTTAAAGAACCGTTAACAGAAGTGAACAAATTAAAAGAGAAAAAAATAATAAAGAAAGAAAATTTTATTTACATTTATGGGACCCCTTAAAGTTGTCTTTATTTTGTTTAAAGAATGTACTCACAAAGGAGAGGTGACACCCACAATGGACTTATTTCTTTGATCCCTAAATCGGATAAAGATCCACTCTTAACTGAAAACTGAAGACCAATTTCATTGTTAAATGTTGATTATAAATTACTTTAATTTTTACAACTTGCTTAAAATCTGCTAGTATAGTATAGTAGTATGATATAATTGGCGAAACACAAAATGGGTTTATGAAGAATAAACATAAAGTCTATAAAGCGAATGTTACATTATTTAGTATACACATCCCCTAGATGTAAAATTTTTTAGACCAATTCTTTTGACAGTATTCATTGGAAGAAAGCATGTTTACTCACTGAACAATTTTGCATTTCTAATAAAAGAGATACATTTTAAGATTTTGCATAATGTTTATCCAGCTAATTCCCAAATTGCTTCTTTTTTTTGATCTCTCCAACATGTGTATTCTGCAAAGTTGAGGAAGAAACTTTACTTCATTTATTCTATCATTGCAATCAGATTCAGTTTCTTTGGGAGAACTTAAGCTGTTATTTATCCCCTTTTATAAAATGTGATTTAAAATTTTCACTAAACTGTATTTTACTGGCAGTGACCATGCTATTGATCTTGTTGTGAATTTTTTGTTTTGCATTGTAAGTTTTTATTCATAAATCCAA
Organism: Garra rufa; assembly: GCF_049309525.1. Taxonomy (NCBI): domain Eukaryota; kingdom Metazoa; phylum Chordata; class Actinopteri; order Cypriniformes; family Cyprinidae; genus Garra; species Garra rufa. Next base: position 7,207,426 of record NC_133375.1, read on the forward strand.
ATTTGTCAATATGTTACCAAGTTTTGATTCATGCAGCTCATGTGCTTGCATCAACATCACAACTATGCAAGGTATGAACAGACAGCAATAGCACAGCGCTATTGCCATGAATGAATGCACTGGCAATGCTTATGTGCAGTGTGATGTCATTACAGTGGGCAGCCATGAGGAGAAACATGCAGTCAAACACGTTTCAAAAGCCCTGGAATTATATTTTCTGTTTGGCATTCAGTGGTATTCAAATGAGGAAGGCATTATTGTTTTTTTTTTTCATGAAATGTAAATTCATGTTATAGTTTCACTTATGGTTGACAAATTTTCTATGTTAAAATAATAAATAAACAAATAAACATTCACTGTACTATCAAAAAATAAAAAAAGAAGAAACAAACAATACAATACAATACTAATTTGTATGTTTCCATTAACAATGTAAGTAATGGTCCGCTTATTAAAACCAAATAAATATGCTGTTTTACATTTCTAATTTTGTTTTAGGGGCCTCCTACAATATGTTTACATGCATCCAAGGTAAAAAAAACAAACAAACAAACAAAAAAACAACTTTAATTTTCTAATAATATGTATTGCAACATCACCTTCTTTCCACACAATGTCTGGAATGGCTCTTTCAAGGATCCGGTCTCTCTGAAACCCTCCTTTCTAAGAGGCTACTCTGCTCTGATTGGTCAGATGGCCAAGTCTGTTGTGATTAATCAACAATTTACAGTGCACACCCAGAGGCACAAGATGGTCCAAATAACGTGGGTACATTTATATTACACACTATATGATATGTAATAACTGAAAAAGCAAAATACCCTTATTATGCTTTTTCAATTATCACATATCATGTAGTGTGTAATATAAATTTGTTATTTTAACTAAATAAACATAAAATGTAACCCAAAACCCTAATATATATTATTCATAATTACTAAAATATAAAACTAAATATATACAAAATAAACTATTAACTACAAGTAACTTTGAAACATGTCAACTAAATTATTAATTTGCAACTACATGTCATCTAACTCTTAAGAGTACTAGTAGACCATTAGGTCAAGGTTTGGGTTAGTATATTAAGTTGAAATGTCCTCACAAAGTTACTTAGAGTTGTTACTTAAGTGGACTATCAATTTAAAAAGTATTACCAACAGTGTACCATTCTATTGTGGCCATATTTTCCAGTGCTTAAAACATGCTACATGCATAGGTCACTTATCTCTTATGTCTAAAATGGACCATGGCCTCCTCTTATGGTGGCACAGACAGTCTAGTCACACTCCTGGAGAATGAAGGAGAATGAAAGTAAACATCCTTGCCAGATTACTGTAATCCTGTTAATTTGCAAAGGATTAGTGTCATATTTATGATCCTGATATAATCTGACATTACAGATCTTACCCATATGTAACATTGCAATCAAAATTATTCTACACCCCAGAGTAATAATTTACAAAAGTAAGCTTTTTTGTAGATACAAAATGTAAAACAACAACAAAATGTAATGTCAATATACAGTATAAAGTAAAAGTTATAGGTTATTTATTTATTATTATTATTTATTTTTTGTTATGCAGTCATAATTATTCAACACATATTCAACATTGCTGTTTTTAGGTGATTTACAGTAGGGTCCAAATTGTGTAAAACTGCAATTAGGCCGTTGGAAACATGATAGCAAAATGTAATTAGCTTAAACTGTTAAACATAAATTCAATGCATACATGTGCTAAAGTTGAGTAGCAAATATGACCAAGTCAAAAGAGCTCCCTGTTAAAATGTGTTTGGAAAAATATATCAAACATATATCATCAAAATAAAATGTAATAAAAGGTTTGATCACAGCAACTGTGAAAAAACACAAGTTTACAAAGACTTGCAAGATGACCTGATGAAAGAAGGAAAAAAATATGGCAATGCAGAGTGTAAGAAAAGAACTAAGAAAGCATGGCCATCATGTTGGGACATCTTGGTAAACACTATTTGACCAAAGAGAATATAAAGTGCCAACTTGAATATTTGTATGTTTTAGGAGAGATGTGACTGAACCGGAACTTATTGGACCCATGAATCAGCAGTATGTCAGATACAAAAAAGGCAAAGCTCATCAGCAGAAGAGCACCATGACCACAGTCAAACATGGAGGTGGACCAGTCTTGTTATAAGCGTGTTGCTGCATGAAGTGGAAATGCTGACTGTATGAAGGACATCATGGATTCTTTAATGTATCAGGCCTTTGGCAAAGATTATGATGCCTTTGGTGCACTTTATGCTTGATAATCAAAGGACGTTCCAGCAGAAAAAAAAAAAACAAAACAAAAAAAAAACATTCCAAATACATCCAAATCTACGTAATTTTGGTTCAGAGATGGGTCATAAAATGTTCTTGAATGGCCTGTTCAATCTTCAAATTCAAATCTCATTACAAATCTTTAGTGCAATTTGTCTAAAGCAGTGGCAGCATTAAAACCAATTAAGAGTGATCTGGAAGATTGTAAGCTTATTATAAGCTATTTATTTGAGATTATAAAGAAATAAAAGATTCTCTACAAAATTTGACTCGTGGGCATTAAATAAACCAGCTTTATCAGCTTCCTCAGAATCACTTAAATGTGTATTGACAGATGTTCTGTAATAGTTTACTGATGTTTTGATTTGATTGTTTTTATATAATTTTTGTTAACAGCAGCAAAATGTTTTGCAGAATCCAAAATCCAAAAAATCCAAAATGCACTCATATTTTCAGCTGCCTTTACAATTTCTATGTAACATTTACACATTCATTTTTATATGTTTAGATGTATAAGTATAGGTCGGTGCCACAAATCTCTCTCTCTCTCTCTCTCTCTCTCTCTCTCTCTCTTCCTCCTCCTCCTCCTCTTCTGATTCGAATGAACGAACGTAGCCACTGTATTCTGTGTCGCAATGTCTTCATGGACAGAATTGCTGAAGGAAATACAAATAATAGATGAATGAACGCCGCCAACGACTAAACTGCAACAAATGAAAATCTCACAGGTACGAATGTTTTATTTAATCCTCTATGAGAACACATTGTTAAATATTAATGAAAATACGTGTGTATGCAGGCGCGAGTGTAATAAGATGGTTCTTGACCATGACAGCTGCTTGCGCAGTAAACTCTTTCGAGTTTACGTCTCTCACGAAGCGTAAATGTTCCGATGAAAATGATTTATTAGAGATATATGTTACTGTTTATGTTAGCGTCGTTGCGCTGGGTAAAACGTTGCGCTGGAGGACGTATCTACATATAGCCTACAGAAACATGGGAAGCGACTGCATCAAGTCTATAGCGCAACCGTGGACAGCAGAGGGTTTTTCCATACTAAAGGGTCATACTCCATTCTAAAGGTGTCCATTGTGTGCCTTAAGGCACTCATGAATGCTGCACGAGTCTACACCCTCTAATACTTTGTCAGGTAACCCGATATGTGCTGTATGTGGTGCGTCTAAATTTCCCAT
>NC_133375.1:7211417-7261098 GCF_049309525.1 Garra rufa
GGATCCACTGACCGTGTATCATATCTAACCCTGTGAGATTTTGACTGTATGAGCCACATTTAAAGTCATACACTCACCTGTGACCACACATTGAATTCAAGCTGCAACATTGTTCACTGTTAATAATCTTAGCTTGTTTGAGACACGTTCCACTCTGTTTGTCCCTATTATACTTTTTTATTTGCAAATATATATATACTGCTGTATAACAACATATCTACTATTTTGCATAGTTCTGCTTCATACCAGTCAGCCCTATACTACGATTAGAGAAAATGAGAACAGTGGAAGAAATAAGAAATAAATCTTTAGTCAGGTGTAGCAAATGAGTATTTGAGTGCAGTTTTAATTTAATCTGTGTTGCATTATGAATGAGAATTATGAATGAGACATTCCGTGGAGATTAAATTGTTTATGTAAAACAGGTGCTGTATACCTTTATGTAGCACATTTAAACAAATAATTGACTCCATGCACGTCTCTAAACTGACGGGAATGCTGTAATACTTTTTGTTCTGACCCCAGTCAGACGCACACATACACTCAGTTAAATAAAGTTAAACAGGACACAGTTCATACAAATGGGCCTCTGTCTGTGCCTGGAAACATTCACGGAAATGTACGGAAATGTCTGACTGTATGGAATCTGAGGGTGCATGAGAGGGAAATAGCGAGGCCAGCTGCAGTAACAGACTCTCTTTCAACTGGAAACTTTCTTGATGCAATCATGTGGAATGTAACACTTTTTGGCAATCTTGTTTGTCTTTCTGTTACTCTGTTTAAATGTGTTTTAATAATGCTACAATGTATAATGCATTAAAATGCATTGCATTAAAAGTAATGCAGTTATTACAGACAAAATTATCTCTTCTACGATTACCTTGTTTCAAACATGTTTGATGTGTCAAAATCAAGCCTAAACCCCCAAAAGTTTAAACTAAGTAAAGAGATTAAAGCACATAGTAAACAGAAAGTTACTACAGTCAGGAGCATCATGCTGTAGACAATATTGACAACATACACTTTCAACAGTTGCTGATAGTAATTTAACCAAACTAACAAAGTGCCCATCTAACATGAACAGTAATCACCATAATGTTCACTTCAGACAGACTTCAACACATTTTATACAGACACTGTTTGTTGTGGTCTTGCTGGGATTATACCAGCATCCAAAAGATGACATATGCTGGTCATCTAACATGCCAGCATCCCATACTGTGGACCGACATAACAGCACCAGCATCCCAAGCTGGTCCGTAATGACAGAATATTCAAATATGGATATTGTGTGTAGGCTTATTCTTTCAACGTATTTGACTTTTTCGGGGAAAAAAGCCTATGCACAAAGACGATATACAGGCTTTTTGGTTTGCATAGCTGTTTCAGCTGTTTTTTGTCATGAGACAAGAAAACCACTGACTGTCCAAGTAAAAACACATCTCTCCTGAATACCTCCATAATACAACGTGAGACATAGTATTTATGAAATGTGTAAAAAGATCAGCAAGAACCAGAAGCAATTGTAAATGTAAAAATACTGTAATAACACTCTCTCTCTCTCTCTCTCTCTCTCTCTCTCTCTCTCTCTCTCTCTCTCTCTCTCTCTCTCTCTCTCTCTCACACACACACACACACACACACACACACACACACACACACACTTCCTGCTAACACAGTACTAACACAACTGTACATGTTAAAACACATTGAGACATGTTGAACAAACAGAAACTGCCTGAAGGATAAGATCAAATCTGATTTTTCCAGGAACAGCAGGGGTGGGTGGACATTTCCTTATAAAACAGTTTTGTAAACAGGTCTTTCCTTATAAAAAAAGTTTTTTTTAATCACTTCATCTTTTTTGGTCTGTAATGCTCTTGATCTTAAAACATGTTATAACAGTTCTTATAATTGACAGACTTGAAAATGACAAAATTAGACCCTTAAAAGGACATCCACTTGTATTCAGCTTGATTCAGCCAAATAAATTAATATATATGCCATTTTTAACAAATGAAACACATTTTAGATTACCTTATTACAATTTAAAAACATTACAATTCCAGTTTACTACAATGTCTTTTTTTGGGATGTTTCAGAATCTAATAATTGAAGTCATTTGCAAAAAAGTAACAGCTCAACGTGACCTCATGACCAAACTTAGGTATTCGCACATAAAGCTTGGGTATAGCATTCATGCATTTTTGTGTGTTTGCATAAACACTTAAACATACAATATGAATTTATAGCATCTAAAACATACACATATTTTACATACAAACAACTAAACTATTATGTATTTAGAAACATCTGCACATCATTGTAGGATGATTTGTAAAAGAAAAAAAAAAGTCAGAATTAAGTCATAATACTTTGAGAATAAAGCTGTATCATTATGAGGCTAATATCATAGTTTTTTTTTTTTTTAAGTTAAAATTACAAGAATAAAATCATAGCAATACAAGATTAATTGTTGTAAAATAGTATATTAAGTATTTAATAAAGTTAATTAATGTAAAAATTCCATTCGGTAAAACCATTTATTCTTCACATGTATTTAAGATTAAAAACTGTTATTAAAATAACTGCAATAAAATAGTTTGTTTCATTAAGTTGTACTGTTTCTAACAACATGCCTTCTGATGCCTTCATTTCTTTGATGCCTTCATTCATGTTAATTTCATGCTATAACTGGTAGCAAAAAGAAAAAGGTGATTCATATGCCGCTTGACCTCTGGCAAATAGTCATCTGTTACACTACTATCACAGGTGTGTGTTGAAAGAGGCGCACAAAGACGAAATGCAATGACAAGTCTTTTAACAATATATCCACAACAGGTAAATCCACACAAGAATGGCAGGGAAAGACACAACAAAGTAACCTCGTAGTAACCGTGAGATCAGACAAGGAACCCTGAACTGAAATAAACTTACACAGACAGGTTAATAATACAAGGACAGGTGATGGTGATTAACTAATAAGGACTTAACGAGAACAGGAAACAGGAACAACCAAATATGGGCACAAGAGGAAGAAACCAACACAAACAGTCATTTGTAACAATGTACACTACTGTACACTACTCAAAGTGGTAGTCAAGTGCTATATTGTTAGAAAAGACATATTTGAAATAAATCTATCTGAATTATTTATCAGAATCCTGAAAAAAAGTATCACAGGTTCTGACAAAACATTTTCCATAATTGAGAATAAGTGAGCATATTAGATTTTTGGAGGATCATGTGACACTGAAGACCAGAGTAATGGCTGATGAAAATTCAGCTTTGCATCACAGAAATAAATAGAAAACCATTATTTTAAATTGCAGTAATATTTTCCTTGTTCTGTATTTTTTTAAACAAATAAATGTAGCCTCGGCGAGCATGAGACTACTTTAAAAACATTCAAATCTTACTTTTGAATGGCAGTATATAGGTCTGCTGCAGAAAGTCAATGACACTATTTAGAGTGCTAGAAGATGAAGGGGAACACATTTGTTTCGTGGTGCTAGAAGCAAAGCATGAAGGCAGCTCAATGTACAATAGTTCACATTTCGACAGGATGTCTTGAGCAGGGCAAGACCTTTTCTATCTCTAAAATTAAAAGATTAAAATAAAGATTGCTGGAAGTAGATTTGAGAATCTTATCATATAAGACAGCTTTCTCGCTCACTGTAGTAACAGCCAGGCACGTAGGAGAGCTCTAGTGTTGAGTCACTTCGTTGCAAGGTGTGGCTCAGAATGGCTCAGGGGTCACTCTGTGACCGAATACGGAAGTAATAGTAAAGGTCACAACATACAATTATGTTTGCCATTTCAACTACTTGGCTCAGATCCCAGAGAATGCAGAATCTGAGATTTTAGACAGTGCTAGGAGTTATTTGTGTTTCATACTGCCAGTAAATATACTGTCTAAACAGAAATGGTTGCACTTGGTCATCAAAACTATTGCACTGATAGTGTGCAGAAAAGGATAGAGAGGAATATATCAAGTGACTTAACCCAAAAGAAAATGTCTGAAATTAAGTGAAGTATGGTGTCCCATATTTGGAATTTGTGTTCTGCATTTAACCCATCCAAGTTCACACACACAAAGATTCAGTGCCTTGCTCAAGGGTCTTACCTCATTTATGGTTTTGAAGGTGGACGAGTGGTGGTCACCTCTCAGTAGGTTACAAGTCTCTAACCATTAATCCACAACTTCCACTGCCTCTATTAGCCCGTGGAACCTTGGTTCTCTGAGGGAAAGGAGAGAGACAGACAAGGGCTGCCCTGCAATTCCACCCATCTATCAGAGCAAATAAATCTACGTATGAATAGGCTGCTATCTGGCCTTAAAGGGGTCATCGGATGCCCATTTTCCACAAGTTCATATGATTCTTTAGGGTCTTAATCAAAAGTCTAAAATATACTTTGGTTAAAAATTATCAATAGTAGTGTAAAAAAACAGCCTTTTACCTTGTCAAAATCAGCTCTGCAACAACTAAACTCATTTTACGACATGGCCCCTTTAAATTCCACAGAGCTCTGCTCACCCCTCCCCTCTCTGGGATTATGAGATGTAATGTTTATTTAGCCGCATTGACTCGCATTTAGCGGTGAAACTTGCCAACAAGCACATTATTAAGAAAGGCCTTTCACAAAGATGCATAAAAAACCTTTATACTCACTTCTGCTGTGGTAAAGCTGTATCTGCAACGATTCGCACGAACATAAAGAATATGTTGATCGGGATCGGCGCGTTCCTTTTAAAAACGAAAGTAACATTTTCCTCTGCATCTTCAGTAAATGACGACTGCTGTGTTCATTATTACATCCAACAACAGAACACCTCAATCTGAGACATTCTTGTCTCCACCTGAGTCACACAATGGCCATCGGAGTCGGACTGTTTCAGCTCGATGAGGGCCGGTCTAAAGAAAGACACTCATGTCAATCTACTATCTGGGAGCGGCCTCTGTTGGTGTACTGCACACCGACAAGAAGCTGAGAATGACCTGATTTTAAAAAGGGGATATTAATTTTATGGATTAAAAAATGTGAAAGTTTTACATCCGATGACCCCTTAAAGTAACGATGAACTGAAACACAAGAGGAATTTAAATATACAGTAAATAACTAAATGACAAACAGGTGTGATGATTGAATAAATTGTCAGAGCAACGAAAGACTGGCAGGAAAAATAAAAACAGGATTATGAGCAAATCGAAAGTCCATGAAAACAAAACTAATTCTCACAAAGCTTTTATACACAATTGCCTGCACAATTATTTAGGAATAGTCTGGACTGAATTGTCATTTAGTTTGAATTCAAACCAGAGTATGCCTGTAATCCTAGTCTATGTGGACAGTTGTATATCTCGAACAATATGGCCACCTTTAGCCTTTACCTTTCAGCAGCTATTATACAACGTTAACAAATGATGACTGGAACAAAACTTTGTGGGCTTGTTTGACTAGGGTGACCATATGTGCCATTTTTCCCAGACGTGTCTTAATATGTAAGCATATTTGCGTCACTTTGACTGTTCTCTGTAGATCCCACCTTCTCATGAAATGTGTGACTTTTTATATTTCCTTCTGACCTTCGATGGCGATGAGAATAATGACTGAATGTATGTGTTTCTCTCTGCAGGAGAAGAAATGAGAAGAAACGGGTGAGCATATGATTTCCACAAGCAGCCACAGCCATAGGCAGTTTCACTATAGGGAAGACTGTCACTATGGTGCCTCTACTCCAACTCTTTCTTCTAATGACTCTAATTAAACCGATCACAAATCATGTCCATGGAAACTCTCTTTCTCCTCTGACCACTCATTCAAATCACAGCCTGTTTCCTCAGACTTACGTGCTTGTCAGAAAAACTGGTCATAAATTGGAAGCCAATGGCTTCTATCAGAAAAGTGTCATTAAATCAAGTGGAGATTCAAATGGATGGACTGAAGGCAGAAATACTGAGGACACATTTTCAGCAAAAACATCACATACTGACATAACTGGATCAAGAAGTAAATTTTTATCATCACCCAAAAGAGTCAGAAGAGGTCCTACTCAAAATGTCATACTATCACAAAATGCTGCTGAAAAGGAGACTGCTGATGAGTCAGTGACAGATGAATCACTCACTGAATTTGAAGAGAAAGACTTGTTGGCAGTTGGGTCAGGTGATATGTTAATACCTGTAGAAACTGGCTTTGTTGGGTCCTCAGCAGAGGCTATAACATCTCTTGATAAAAAGCATGCCCAGTACAGACCAAATGTTCAGACTGCTCATAGTGTGCTGGCTAGTTTGGGGACAGTAAAAATAAATCCAACAATCAACTCTTCACTTCAGACCAGCCCTTCTACAATTTCACCACTTAATGAAAAGCCTGTATCCACTTCCAGTAGTATGAGCCAATTGGATGCCAACAGGACTCAGCTGGAAATAGGTAGAGTACAGTATAGTAATGCTGCATTCACCTAAATAACTAATTAAAAAGAGATTCTACTCGTTTCTGAATCACTTGTTTATACAAAAACATGTAAAATACACTATATTAGTACTATTTTATTTTACCCCTTTATGCTGGTAAAATTGTAAGATTTTTACTACCTTGATTTTCTTCCCCCTAGCTGTAGTCAGTTTTATTTGGTTAAAATTCTAACATCAACAATCAAAATTTACTAACTGCATTTTTTTATATTACTATTAACTATTAAAGGAGTAGTTCACTTTTAGAACAAAAAATTACAGATAATGTACTCACCCCCTTGACATCAAAGATGTTCATGTCTTTCTTTCTTCAGTCGTAAAGAAATTGTGTTTTTTGAGGAAAACATTTCAGGATTTCTCTCCATATAATGGACTTCTATGGTGCCCCTGAGTTTGAAAATGCAGTTTAAATGCAGCTTTAAAGGGCTCTAAATGATCCCAGCCGAGGAAGAAGGGTCTTATCTAGCGAAACGATCGGTTATTTTCTAAAAACATTTACAACTTATTTACTTTTAATCTCCAGTGCTCGTCTTGCTGAACTAGACAAGACAAGCATTTGAGGTTAATACGTATATAAATTGGATTTTTTAAAAAAGAAAATAACCTCTTTTTTTTTTTTTTTTTTGCTAGATAAGACCTTTCTTTCCTCGACTTTGATCGTTTAGAGCCCTTTGAAGCTGCATTTTGAAAGTTCAAACTCAGTGTCACCATAGAAGTCCACTATTTGGAGAGAAATCCTGAAATGTTTTGCTCAAAAAACTTAATTTCCTTACATCTGAAGAAAGAATGACATGAACATCTTGGATGACAAGGGGGTGAGTTCATTATCTGTAAATTTTTGTTCTGAAAGTGAACTACTCCTTTAACTATTAAATAATTACAATAGTCCCATGGTGTCTTTAACAAAAACAAGAGAAAAACTGATTTTGTTTTGTTTTGTTTGTCTTTTGTTTATCAGGTAGGCTGGGGACAACCGTTCCAGCTAAAATTCAGCCAAAAAAACAGTTAACCACTTTACAATCACATATTGATGCCAACTCTCTTAGCACAAGCACAACCAATCTACAACTAGAGGCACCATTAACAGGAGTGGACATCATTAGCTCCAACTATTCACAACAAGAAATCACTTCACAGTCAACTAAATCAGCCAAAATACCCAATGACCAGTCAAAGGAACCAGGAATGGCAGGAACAGTGACAGATAGAAAGAACACTAAAGGTATGATTTGTCTCAATGAAGAAAAATTTTGGGGACCAGTTCTCACTATTATTTATTAACTGTGACTTTTGCCTCAATAATCTCCTTATTTGTTGTTTATCATTAATTAGTAAGGTAGTTTAAGTTTAGGTATGAGGTAGAAATGGGATTTAAAATATGTTCATACAGAAAAAGGCATATTGGCTGTATAACATGTGCTTTACAATACACTAGTAATATACAGTTGGTGGCCAAAATTATTAAAACCATTTTTAGCTGGTTTAAAAACACGTGTTTTTTAAGTCAGTTATTTATCTTTGTCAATCTTTTGCTGTTCCATTGTTTTGTTTGCGCAAGGAGTCTGACAACAGCCAATGCTCCACACAGAGATCTGATCTAAACATCATCCAGTCTGTCTGAAATGGCATGAGGAAACAGAACAAAAGGAGACAGACTAAATCAAGAAGAACTGGGGCAATGTCTCCAAGATGCTTCAAGAGACCTACCTGCAAAGCTACAGTACTGTACTTTAGGCACTTGTGTAAAAAATGAGGATGCTGTCAGAAATAATGTCATAAATATATTTTCTTTATCAATTATCTTTGTAATGGAATCAACATTTGGTGTGACCATCCTTTGCATTTAATTAGTAGTTTTTCAGGTAGCTTTGCAGGTAGGTCTGTTGAAGCATCTTGGAGATGTTGCCACAGTTCTTTTGGATTTAGTCTGCCTCAGTATGTTCTGTTTCTTCATGTCATTCCAGAAAAACTGGATGATGATGAGATCGGATCACTGTGTGGAGCACTGGCTGTTGTCAGACTCCTTTTGCAAACAGAAATCTCACTGGATTATTACAATTAATAGCAAAATAATGTTTGGAAATGGAAACTGATATTTCATACTGACACACTACAGCAAAAAGATAACTGACCTAAAACTATTTTTTAGCTGGTGAAAATACTAGTGTTCTAATAATTTTGGCTACCACTGTACATGCTACTAAACAGCTAATTAATAGTTAGAACTGGTCCTTAAAATAAAGTGTTACCATTAAAATCTATAGTTCATTTGAATCCTGTCCTTTCAGAACAATCATGTTTTTAATATGAATTTGGGCCTGTTTACACTTGTGATCAGATCATCTGAGTCTGCTTTTTATGTACTTATCAGAGATATACTTAATATTCTGTACTTGTCAGTATAAGCCAGGTAAAATTAAGAACAATTTCGTTAAGTATACTTGGCCTACACTTTAATATAACTGGTTTGATTAAGATATTAACAGTTTTAGCTGTTTTTTTTTTCAGCAGGGAATTCATAATAGGATGTATTTTGCGTAAAATGGTTCTACAAAGCGTACATTTATGCTTTTCCAGACACTAAAACCTACGATACTGACGTATTTACAAAATCTAAACGTACAAATACTTACGTATTTTTCAGCATTTTAATGTACAATACCGACGTATAGACACCTAAAAACGAATCCTTATGAATATTGAAATCGCAGCATAATTTCATTACAACAGCAATGAATAAACCTAAAGTACATTTTACAAATTCAAATATTGCTGCATCAACAAACTACAGGTTTTACGGCAGGAAAATCAAATGCTATGCTCTTGCCTCATTCGTCACATGCTGTGTTTTTGGTGAGATGTGTTTGAAAGATGCGCATGCACCTTCACGGAGTGGATCAGGATAATAATCTGGATAATATTTTCAGAGATTAACAACTTAAATTCTCTCTGCACCTCAAACAAACTTACTAAATTCAGCCAGAGAGGACTGCACCTGCTAAAACATCTTCATTTGGATTACTTTTCGGTACTGCTGTTGACATTTTTGCAATAAATATATGATTGTGATTGTACTTTTCTGTCTGTCATGTTTTTTACTACTGTACATTTACATTTATTCATTTAGCAGATGCTTTTATCCAAAGCGACTTACAATTGGGGAATACAACAAGTGATTCATCCTAAGGAGGCAGATCGACATAGGAAGTGTACAGAGAGAGTTATGATTAACGTTAGGTTTAAAGGTAGGAGTGGGATTAGCTATATTGTTACTAAAATGGTAATTTCTCTGCATATTTTGGTCAGTTATGTTTGATATTCACTATAAAATAGGTTTAGGTTTGGGGGTAGGTTAAGGGGGTTAAAAATTGAAATTGCTTTTTAATAAAATTAGACACTGATATGGTCGGCGCCGATAGCCTTGTGGTTAGTGCGCCGCCATATAGTGCAACTGTGCTCACGGCGACCGGAGTTCGATTCCCGCCTCAAGGTCCTTTGCCAATCCAGCTCCCCTCTCTCTGCCCATTGATTTCCTGTCATCTGTCCTGTCCATTAAAGGCATAAAACCCCCCCAAAAAATATAACTTAAAAAAAAAAAAAGACACTGATATGAACATTTTAATGAAATAAAACATAGGTAAATATTTTAAGTTTTTTTTTTGCTACAAATACGTAGATATTTGTACATTTTAAATGTTGAAATACGTCTAAATTGTACGTTTTAGCATTAATAAAACATATAAAAATTTATGTTTTGTGCCTCTAAACTTTATGTATAAATACCTACATATAAACAATGAGACCAGGCTGTAACTAACTTTTCAGTACTGCGTGCAATGGCAGTGTTACCTTATCTTACGTACAGATATTTTTACAGAACACCTATTTCAAATTGGCTGGCATTTTTTCCCCCATTTTTTAGCTATTGTGACCCAGTGAGTGAAATGGCTTATGGAACAAGAAAAGGACAGGACATAGGAGAGGATTCAGTCATATCACAGGAAGACAGGCTTGTGCACAATTCAGAATTGAATTGAGAATGACTCCTAAATTCCAATTCAATTCTTGAATTTGAATTGAATTTGAATTGATGTCAAAAACAGGATCTAGAATTACAGTTTGAATTTGAATTAAAGGAAGCAGAATTGCAATTCAATACAAATTCAAAGAAATTCATATACATAAAAGTCAAGTGTTTAACAATGAAGCTTTTCAATATATGTCAGATATGATTTCATTACATATTCTATAAATGATATTAGTTCGAACTACTTGTACAGATTACATTGTGTTGTTTGATTACTTTGAAATGAAAATAACATTTTGAACGAAACTGATCAAACATTGAGGGAGTAATTTATTTCAAGAATTTCATCATTATCTATATGTTGGAACAAAATGTATGCAGGGTTGAGGAGTGACTAGTTATGTGTAATGAAATTATGCTATTAAATTACAAAATTAATGTAATTGAATGTGAGATTCAACACATTCTTTCTGTTGTATGACTGTGTGGAATGTCTTTGAATTGGCATGAATTTAATTCCTCTTCCTGTCATTCCAACTCCAATTCAAATTCAACTTCCTGTGGGGCGGAGTCAATTCAATTCAAATTCCAACTCATGAATTGAATGGCGGCCAATTCGGAAATTCTGAATTGTGCACAAGCCTGCAGGAAGAGCACATTTTCTTTTGTGTTCAGCAGAAGAATGTAGTTCATACAGATTTAAAACTGCTTAAAGATAAGTAAATGATGACAGAATTTTCAATTTTGGGTGAACTATCCCTTTAAATGCGTATGAGCATTCAGCTGTCAGCCTAATCAGATTTAGACTGGTTTGATTTTGTCAAAATTCTAAAATCAACAATCAAAATGCACTAATCGTAAAATAATGCTCAAATCTGTGTAAGAAGGCAGTTTAAGAATTTAGATTAATAACTATCGATTTCACATGGTTTTATTTAAAAATGTTATGAAAATGATTATACTTTATTGCATGTAGTTATGTTTACCTTTATTTATTTGCCAGATGTTTTTTTTTTTTTTATCAAAAGTGAATTACATTGGATTCATTGTATAATTTTTTTTATCAGTTTTTGATTTTCATGGGAATCAAACCTATGACTTTGGCATTGCTAGCATACTGCACAGTTATTTTGTTTGAGCTAAGGAAAGCAAGAGTGCTTGGTTTATGAATGTATGAATTTTACATAATTACCTCTCCTTTGTTTTTCACAGGTATACCCAGTTTTCTAAGGACTGCCTCCCCTCACCCGACTGTACATGGCCATGGACCTACAGAGAAAGACCAGTCAGTCTCACCGGGAATAGTCCCTTCTTTGAAGTCAAAACCTGCCTCTCCAACCTACGGCCTACCCAAGGACCCCTGTGCTTCTGGTGTGGGTCCTTGTGTTTTTTCCAAAGATCACAACAATGAAGATACACATGGTGCAACAAATGGGAGCTTTTTAGTGTGGGCGGATTTAAAACGCACTCTTTCATTTGCGTGGGAGCTGCATGTATTTGGTTCTGCTGCCCTTTTCCTTCTACTGACTGCTGGCTCAGCCCTTGGTTTAGCGTTAGCTCCCAGCCTGTACTGCCCCCACCGTGGTGAACTGATACTCACCAATAGCCTCTTGCTAGTTGTAGGTGCAGTTAGAGCTGGCCACTTCTTGCTGGACCCATATGGGACTCGGCTCCTTCTGCCACCTCCTGTCGTAATAGCTTTATACACGCTGCCATTACCGCTGTTAATTCTGGCACAGGCTGCATTAGTGATAGTGGTACTCAAAGAGACAGGAGTAACCTGGCTTCCACCAACACTTCAGCGCTCCCCTCTGTTAGGAGTGTTAGCTGTTTTCCAATGCACTCTCCTACTTGCTGCAGACTTGCTTTCCCCTGCACTTTCGCCTGCTGTTCCCATTGTCCTACAGAGCCTAACGCTGACTGCAGGTCTGGTACTGTGTTTTGGCTACCTTTTCTTGGCACTGACACGCTTCTCTCACACAAATGTAGCTCGGGCAGGAAATGGAAAGGGTGAAGGAAAGGTGCGGGTTTTAGCACGGGTACTGGGCGTGTGCGCTCTTCTTGGGGCACTGTGCTGTCTGTTGCACATTTATGCCTGCTTGTGGCTGTATGGACTATTAGGAGACTGGAGGCGCTTTCGTTGGGCATGGTGGATCTGTCAGTTCTGGGTACGACTGTTGGAGCTCGCCTGGGCTTTCTGCCTGCTTCTGATGTCTTCCTGGGTCTTCTGGAGACCCAGTGGAGGAGCACCAAGACAGGAAGGAGCTGCTACAGAAAACTTGCCCTCACCCTCTCCATCATCAAACTCTACCAGCAGACATACATGCTGGGCAAAAATTGTGCAGAGCCTCAAGGTAAGGCAACAAAGGAAATCTGAAAGCAATGGGATTGGAGGGTCGAATAGTGGTGCAGTGGCTGGAGAGTTGCCCAATAACTGGACAGGACAGGAGCGACCAGGGGCAGACATAAGCAAGAGTCTCATACGAAACCGTGATCCACTCAAAGACAGCAATCATTTACGCAATCTGAAAAGCTTTGCAGGGGGTTCTGCAGGTTCATTGCTAAGGCTGCAGACACTTTCTCAGCCACCTCAGCGCTCTTTAAGTAGCAGTTTGGACAGGGACAAGGGGTCAGCCATCTCACTCTGTGATTTTGACCTGCGCCCTCCAACTCCAATTGACCTCAGCCGCAGTATTGATGAGGCACTTCATCGTGGACATCTATTAAGGGGTGAAAGTTTGTTTTATCCACTACGACCACCATCACCTCTTCCATCTCCAAACCTGTGGATGCGACGGAATAGTGACCCCCAAATCACATTGTCATTGAGCAGTGATGAGCACACATTGCTCACAGAGTCCTCCGCAGGTCTTGATCGCTCCATTCCTAGTGCTGTGCCCAGCCGACAAGTCACAGCCCCCCCTACACCCACTCATCAGGGCTTCCGTTGGGTCTCTGAGGCACAAGTGCCTTCCTCTTTGTCCTGCCCGGTCTCACTGCACCCTTCCCCAAGCATAAGCCGTGCCCTCATGCCCAGTGCAGAAAACACAAGGGCCTTTCTAACCCCTGACCTTGACAGTTCACAGTCAAATTCCAGAGGGGGGCGAAGTTACTTGAAAGTCGCTCGAAATGATGACTCAGCCAGTGTCAGCAGTGACATTATTGACCTTTGAACATTTTATGACAGACAGCAACTCCAGATTACAGAGCAAACACATTATAAAAATCATACATTTCATCATAACTTAGTCTTTTTGTTGTATAATGGCACTTAAAGGGCAAGAGAAACACATTGTTAAGTGGCGTCATCAGATTTTATTACATGGACTGAAATGTTAAGTGGAATAAGCACTGAAAATATTACATCAACACATTTTTCCTTCAAAAGTCTTGTTTACAGTAATGCACATACTATAAAAGTCTATGGAGCAAGGCATACCAGAGACAGAAATCTGAAGCTTGTATTCACTATTATTAATGTTTTTGTACAATGTAAATGTGTGTTATTTGATCTGTACTTTTTTTTTTTGATGGTGGAACTACTATTTTACTATTTTAGGCAAATTGACCCCTAGATGTGAATTCATGTCATTTCTGTTGGTGTAGTTGCTCCATGTAAAATACTTTGGCAAATAGTTACTTGTCTCCTGTTGTTACATGTAATATTTATGTTTTGTGGCTGTACTTTGCAGTAGTGTGTGTATTTTAATGTTTATTCTGGTGCAGTGCCTTGTCCCATAGAGCAACCTAAGTGCTACCTTAGCATGCATTGTGAAGAGCTGTGTCTGGATAGTGCCAGAACAGAAATTATACTGCATGTGCCAGAACATATTGACTTTCTGGCCCGTGCTTTGTACTTCCAGTTTATTCCTGCAGTGCATACTTAAAACATACTGAACTATTCTCACAACTGGAGTTATGTTTAGTAAAATAATTTTGATACAAATGACTTGTGAGAATAGCAGACCAGAACTTTGTTTGTTGGTATATTCAGCAGTTTAGTCAAAATTTCAACAAAGCTAGATGCTCAACACATTACTACTTTATTCAGTGCAGAGGAACTCTTATGTGAGCAATAAATTATAAAAAGCTGTGAGTGTAAGATTATGTATATACTATATTTTTGCTTGTGAATAATGATGCATTCTGATTACATTTAATGGATTTACTGTGAATGACAATCTTACTGCAAAAATATACTGACCCTGGCAAAATACGGACAAAAAATACAGTACATTTCTCCAGGCATATCTGTCTGTTGGACAATACAACAGGTACACATCCTGATTAATATCAGTGATTAATATGCTTTGTACCAAGTTTCTTTTTGTTCAGTTGAACTGATTTTTCCCTTTCCCCTTCATTTTTAAAATGGCAAGTAAAGGTTTTAATATTATTTTCATATTTGCAAATAAATAGGATGCTGTAAACTGTAGAGATTCCAGTCAGAGGTTAACAAATGAGTTTTGTTTAGTTACATTTTGGCAAATCAGTTAAAGAGTATGCTGTCAACTCACCCAGTGACAAAAGGTCTTTCCCCATTCATACTATTGTTTGAGTTGCCTATTCATTGTTAAGTCACACACAGCTATTTTAGCATTTGCATAGTGTTCTCTCTTTAAAAAAATCAGTGCCATAGCAGTAAACACTTTGGCAAACAGGCACTGCCTGTGCCTGTGCTGTGCCATATTTTGATAGAATTCTTTTAATTTTTTTCAGCTTCAGTCTCCTTACTATGCAAATTGGACCTTAAAGGATGCAGTGCTGTTGCCGACTGTGGAAAGCAGGAGTACTATTATTGATCACAGCAACAACAATTTATCAAACAATGATCAAATAATGCATTTTATCACATTATAACTGGGCAACAGTTTAATACTCGGAGCTGGCCTGCATGTTTTGACCATTTACTTATTTGAACATTTTTAGTGGGTCCTAGAATAAAGCAGACGATGTGTTTACAACAAATACAACACTATTCATTCTTAGTGAATTTTCCCCTGTATTTATTTGTCTCCATGTATTTTTGTGGTCAAGTTAGCTTTTGAATAAAACAGATGAAGTGCTGTCATTGACCTACTGTAATAAATCTGATAAGTATAATTATCGGACGGTGAGTTTACACACTAAGCTATCTTTCACAAAACATTAATCATCTAAATGAACACTGCTGTCTTTGGTATTTGCAGTAAGTCCACTCTTTTATAAAACACATTCACCACTTTTTGCAGAAATCTAATGGTGCATTTATACTTCACTGCAAATTACACTGGGATAGGGGAACATAACTGTAATTTATTTTTCACATAAAATATTCATATGCAATTGCTTATTTATTTAGTGATAAAAAAAAAAACTCAGTGCGGAACTTGATAGTGGTGTTCTTCATTTTCTGTTCATAGACTACATCAAACTGTTCATTTTGTGCCACAGTGAAGTGATTTTTCCAGTCTCCAACTTTACCTTTGAACCAAAAACAAAAAGATGAGAAAAGCATTTGAGTAAAAGGACAGAACTAAATTAGATCAGTGGTTTATTAACCTTTCCGCATGAAGGGTGAGATCTTGAAGTCCATGACTGGGATAGTGGAATAGTTGGTCATCTTGTTCTGTTTCATGATGTCGAACTGAACCTCTTTTGTTATTTTCTCCCTCTCTTCAACTGAGGTGGACAAACCCAAGAAAGAACACAAATGTTCCACCTCACGTCCTGTGTCCTAAGTAATTCGTACAATACACATTAAGCATATATATTAATTTTTACGCTTCATAAAAAGGTCACTCTATGAACAGAACTTACTTCAACCAAATCCTCATAGAACATATACAGTAAGTTAGAATAAGTCTGTTTTTTCTCCCACCATCCACTGACATGATCGAACCAAGAACCAAACACTTAAAGGGAATATTAAAACAATTCTTTAGTGGTTAATTTATTCATTCATGTAGGCTATGTAGGAGCTGCGCATAAAAGAGAAATTAAATATTTTTACTCCCACAATGATTTTATATCTATGTTATTGTAATTATATTTAAATATAAATATAAATATCTAAATATATTATCAAAATGGTTCTTTATTTATACCCATTGTCACTGACTAATAAAAGTTCATTTCATTACTTTACCAAATATTTTACCCACTCTTTCCTTCCATAAATTTCTGTAAGAAGGTGTTCCAGTCACCTGGTTCAGGTTCTCCCATGTTCATTCGATCAAAATGAAAATAGGAAACTGCATTGTCTTTTGCATTCCGTGCTAAATACACAACCTGGAAGAAGTGGACAAAAAAATGACAAGAAACAAGATTTGCATTAAATTCACTTAATTACACGACTAATGTAATCTTAAATAGAGGGAGTTAAGCTATGTCCCATACGGTCCCTATGCAGTGTTTACTGCTTCCAGAGGTGGGTAGTAACGAATTACATTTACTTCGTTAATTTACTTGAGTAAATTTTTGGGGTAACTAGTACTTTTAGAGTATATTTAAAGATGCTTTTACTCTTACTCAAGTACATTTATAATGAAACAAATTTACTTTTACTTCGCTACATTTGATGGCATTCCTCCGTTACTGAGATTTCATTTCATGTCTGAAAAAACTGCGGCTGTATCCGAAATCGCCCCCTATACCCTCAAATAGTGTACTATTTGAGGGGACATTCATTTTAAGTGGTGTTCGAAACCATAGTGGACGTTCTCGAGTGCACTCATTCAATCCCACAATGCACCGCAAAAACGAGTGTACAACCGATGTACACTCAAAGGCTAGAGATAATGCACTGCAAGAGTCGCGCCACAGGCAGATTGAATTCCCGTGTCTCGCCAAAAGATGGCGCATGCAGCTGAATCATCCATCTGTTCATTTTACAACGCGCTTGTCCACGGCGTAATACAGCGTACAACTATATGTATATATAGTATAAATTCGTTGTAAATTGATTATTAAATTGTTTAACTCCGTGACATAGTTCAAGATAAATGCTTTAATCTTACTACTGGAACTGTCCGTTTTAAATGATTGTTAAACAGCAAGCATACTATGCAAAAGCGGCAGTCCTTCCGGTGCACTCAGTGTCCGAATTCACTCACTCGTTTTCATTCACTCCTTCAAGTGTACTGTATGAGTGGACTTATGTAGGGAATAGTGAATAGGGTATAGGGGGCGATTTCGGATACAGCCTGCGTTAATGCTGGTTTGTGTACAGCTGTTACTATGGAAACCGTAATATTTCAGCGCTCCTAAAGCGCCCCCTCGTGACAATAAATTTTTCATTTCCAATATATTTTTTCAGCTGTTTATGGTCAAATGATTGCAATTATCGACCCATGTTTTTATGCAGCAAACACGGAGTTGTAAATGTAAAAAGTTAAGGTGCCTTCTAAAAATCCAAACAAGTACAGTAATATTTATGTTTTAAATAAATATAATAAATTATATACTCAATTTATCCCTTTTAATGTTATAAAGGATGAAATGCCACAGTGTAACATATTTTGTTTTTGTGTGAAACTGCATCTGAATTTTAAATCATGCCATTTTATGGCTTAATATTCTACTTTACATTGTCCAATCCAATTTTACTTGTGCAGATCTTAAAAAGGGCCATGAATTGCTTTAAATTAATATTTAAAAATATTCTGCAGATACACTAAATAAAATAAATATAATGGAATAAAATTACTTCAAGATATCAAGATATTTGTTTATATTTGTGTATTAAAAATGTTTTTGATTAGACTCCTATCTGATTTTATATATTTAAAAAAAGGTCTTTTTTTTTTTATTTGGGCTAGATAAATTAATTTTCGGGCTACCAAAATCTGAAGAGTACCTGCCCGAAGGGCTACCAGAGATTTTGCGAGCCATATATATAAACACCTTACTTCAGCCTATGTTTTCAAGGAGAGGTGTGCGGAAGCTTTCTAAACAGTTTGAAATTCAGGGTTTTCACTTCATATCAATCAGATCAGAAATAACTAGTAACTAGCTACTTGAGTACTTTTTCCATCGGATACTTTTTTACTCTTACTCAAGTAACTATAAGATTGTACTTTTACTCTTACTTGAGTAAATATTTCCATAAGTACTTGTACTTTTACTTGAGTACAGATTTTGGGTACTCTACCCACCTCTGACTGCTTCTTACTCACGGAGCAGGAGAGAGCTGTTAAAGTTTACTTAATGTAACAAAATTAATTCATAGAACACACTGCTATGTCTTCAAACACACACGAAAAAAAAAGTTGCTCATGTTAGAGATTGAAGTCTTGAAGCCAACCCGTGCTGCCAAAACAGCTTCACCTTTGCATTGATTGGAACACTACTGGAAGTGGAACACTACTGGACAGATGAAACACCACTCTTCTAAAACTTATTACACCTAATTTGGCGTTTTAATGGTGGTGTGGAGAGTGCTATAACACATCTGTTCAAAATCTCACACAGATGTTCAATTGGGTTGAGATCTGGTGACTATAAAGGCCATAGAATATGATTCACTCTTCATTTTCATACTCATCAAGCTATTCAGGGAGCCCGCATGCCCTATGGATGAGAGCATTGTCACCCTGGAAAGGACTACTTCCATCAGGATAGAAATGTTTCATACGATAAAGGTGAGTACTCAACAACATTGTATTGATTTAAATTGGACAAATGGGCAGACCATGCCAGCAAAATGCACAAAGCAACTAGATCTCCTGGACTTTCCTGTAATTTGTCAACTGCATATATAAGCTAAATAAATATTCCTTAATCAAAAAAGCATTGTCAGTGACCACACCAAACACTGAGGCATGAAAGCTTGTATTTTATGACACAGGCAAAAACATAGTTTTTTCATGCACCTGTCAAGTTTGAGATTTTGGGCTTGTTGTGTTTTTTCAGACTATTGGAAAGAAAACATCCAAAAGGCACTGTTAAGTGTTTCTTTTATAGCACTTTATCTATTTGTGTCAATACATTTCAATTACAATACATATTTTTAAAGGCCGTTTTCTCAAAATGAGTTTTTAGTTTTTCTCCTACACTGAGCCATAAATCTCCACTTCAGTAGCACTTACACAAACCAAAGTTTTCTCCTTTCTATATCCTGAAGGTTTTTACAGAATGATTTGTTCGTATACTGTATAATTTGCTTGATTTGCTTGAAAAAAAAAAAAAAAAAAATTCTGCCTGTTTTAAGTATTTTCTGAATTATGGAGTGACAAATTAGATAAACGAAATTCCTTCTGTAAAAACATTTGACTCTAATATGCCAAAAATTAAACAAGAATTTTAAAACTGACTTCATCCATTGTTTAGATTTTTGTACTAAAAATGTATGCAAATTAGTGCATATTTCATTAAATAATGCCTCATTTGCATGTTAAAACCTAACATTTTAGAAAACGTGTAATACAAAAAATGTTTGCAATTATCAATGTAATCAACCAACTAAGTAAGGTGATAACCATTAGTTCCCTTCCGAGGGAACTCTCACCGTGTCCACTAGGGGTCGCTATTGGGGAACGCCGCAGCGTGACTTGTGTCTGAAGAATGCATATAGAAAAACTACATGAAATGGCCGGCGACAGCGTATGACGTCACCACGGCGCGCTCGTCGCCGCTGGTGCGTCACTACCGGGCGACACAGTATAAAGAGCCACCGGTGTAAACACAAATCCTCTTCGCAGTCTTCAGCTTCTCTTTGTCTGAACGTGCATTCCGGTAAGATTTGTTTTATCTTTCCTATACTATGGCGAGCACTAGCAAGACGTTTAAGAGGTGTGCTGATCCTTGTCCGCGTTATTTAACGCCTGACGACACACACGATCTTTGCGTCTTCTGTTTGGGTGAGGAGCACTCACGCGATGTCCTCGAGGGGGCAACGTGTGTACATTGCGAGCGTTTTTCAATGAAAAAGCTCCGTTCTCGTCTGTCTCTCTTTTCGAGAAAAGATGAGCGTCCAGCTGTTCCCCACGGCTTAGGGCCTGCCGCTGCCGAGGCACGGAGGAGACTGACTTCGTGGGGCTCTCAGCTGGATCTGGCCGATGAGCTACAGAAAGGGCTTTCTTTTTCTCGCTCATCGGCCAGAGATGAGAACGAGCTCCTTGATCTTGATGACGCTATTTCTTTGACGTCGTCAGATCCAGGAGCTAGTGCTCTTTTGGGTTCCACCCAAGATGAGCAGGAAATGCTTTTTGAGGACGAAGAAGCTGAGGCTGAGTCTTCCTCTATTTCCTGCCCTGCGTATGAAGAGCTTTTGGAGGTCATGGATCGGGCCACGGCAAGACTTGACTTGCCTTGGGAGCGTACCAGAAAGGAGGCCCCGCGGGGCTGACTGGATGAACGCTACCTGTCTAGCCATCGCCTCCAGGCTCCGGTAAGCCTTCCATTCCTTCCCGACCTCCATTCAGAGATCGAGAAGGTATGGAAAAAGCCGTTTTCTTCCCGCATTTTTAGATTCCCTCTTGCTAATTATGCAAATATTGAAGGAATGCGGGAACACGGCTATGAGAGGATGCCCCCTGTTGATGAGACGTTAGCCAACTATCTCTCAACAGGCGAGACATCTTCTCTTAAGGCTCCCTCTTTGCCATCAGCTCCCCTTCGGGTTACATCTAGCTTGAATGGCAAAGCATACGCAACAGCAGGTCAGGCGGTGGGTGCGTTGCACACAATGGCAGTGCTTTAGGCCTACCAGGCCGACCTGCTGAAGGAATCCTTGTGCACCTCCTAAAATCCACATAAGTGGTAAGTTCACCAAGTTTTTGGTTCCTTCTAAAATCCTATACGGTATGGGTTACGCGGTCCTCGTTCCCATTTTTTGTGTTGGTTTAAAACCCCGGTCTCCCTGGGCCCAACTTCACTCGATATCACATTAGATATCTCCTGACCATCTGTTATCCAGGGTGTGTTATCTGAGGATAACCCCTGCTAGAACGGTCTCTGTCTTGGGACAGGCCTGTTAGTCGCTATTTCTGAGACTCAATAGTACTGGCAGTTCCTGTTCTAGTTAAGTCTAAGTATTAACTTAGCCGTTCCTCCGAAGGAACCTCCTGTTCCATCCTGAGCTGTGCTCTGGGTCCTTTGACCCATTCAGGTAAGTGAGTAACAGTTCAGGCTTTGGCCGGGGAGGTTACGTTTTGACAGCTGTCACCTCGTCCTATAGGGATAATTCTTTATAGAATTTACACTTTGTGCTCGCTATGATGCACTCCCTCAGCACGGAGACGTGGGTATAACCGTTCCCCAATAGCGACCCCTAGGGGACGCGGTGAGAGTTCCTTCGGAAGGGAACGTCTCTAGGTTACGTATGTAACCATGGTTCCCTGAGAAGGGAACGAGACACCGCGTCCCTACGCTTTTTTCCATGCTTCGGACGAGAAGCTTCAGACGATGAAGCGGATATGTGTTTACACCGGTGGCTCTTTATACTGTGTCGCCCGCTAGTGACGCACCAGCGGCGACGAGCGCGCCGCGGTGACGTCATACGCTGTCGCCGGCCATTTCATGTAGTTTTTCTATATGCATTCTTCAGACACGAGTCACGCTGCGGCGTTCCCCAATAGCGACCCCTAGGGGACGCGGTGTCTCGTTCCCTTCTCAGGGAACCATGGTTACATACGTAACCTAGAGACGTTATTGTTTTTACGCCACATCGCAGAGTGAAAAAAACAACAACAAAAAAAAAAAAACCTTGAGTTGAACTTTGAAACCTTTGAACTTTACCCTTGAATTCTGCTCCCAGAAGGACTTGGGCACAAGCTGAACAGGTAAATGAGTTTTGATGAGGCGAGGAGAAGTGGGCAGATTATCAGCCAGTTCTGTCCCTAAAAAGTAAAAAATGTGGTTCTAAATTAATAAAGTTTTCATTGTGGTTAAGACAAGACATACAGTAAATAAACAATATTTGAAGTTCATACTGTTTATATTAATTTATATTTAATGTGAGTTAAATGTCTTTAACTCAAGTAAAGCTGTGTGACTCTTGAGTATGGACTCAAATAAACTCCCGGGAGAGTTCATTTAAAACTGGGCTTTTTGCTGTGTAGACTTTACCTACTTTTTTAGTTTTTCTTAGCTGATAAATTCAGGTATTCTTTACTCAGATATATAGAATAGAATCTACCCAAACAAACTGAGTGCAAATTGTTACTTCAATTTACCTCATTTTATTGAGTAGATTCTATAGGTTGTTTTTTTACAGTGCAGGTAGTCCTTTGGATTTTTAATGCAATTTCCAAAAAATAAACAAAGAAGAAAATATTTTCACCTTAATTTTTAATTACTCCAATTAATGTTGTTAAAATAGTGTGAATGCTACCAATTTGTATACAGTACAATTGGCAGTACATTAAATGCACCTGCACAGTAAAGCCAGCAGAGGACCTCAGTGTGCTCTGCACATAAAGTATCTCTGAAGGACTACAGAAAACTGGTTCTGATTTGCAAGAAATGCAGAGATAACAGGCATTACAAAGCATGTGGTTTAAATCAATCTGTCACAGTATATAAATTACAGAATATGTGGAACAAAGAATCCATGCAGGGCTTTATAATGTGGAAGGGTGAATAGCAAAAAGTAAAAGAGTTAATAAAAATAAAAAATAAAACTTGAACACTCTTATATTGTGGTCTCTGACCTGATGGCATCACTTTAAAACATCCCTCCAGGAACGGCACTCTCATATAGATAGGCTGGGAGGTCTGGCGCTTTGGATCATCATTACCAAAATATAGAGGGTCTAGAATGTATGACACCCAGGTGGTACCTGGAAAATCAGGGCAGAGTAAAAATTATTACATGCATTTAGACTCTTTCTTTAGAAACATACCATACCATACCGTGAAGTCCCATTTTCTTATTGCATACTGTTGTGAGTAACTGGTTATGTTTAAAGGGTCATATACTGTGAAATACAATTTTGGTCACACTTTATTTTAAGGTCCAATTCTCGCTATTAGCAAATGATTAACTTTGACTTTTGCCTCAGTAAACTCATATTTTTTTGCTTATTCATAGTTAGTAAGGCTGTTTATCATATCCAGGTTAATTATATTTGCATTTGGACACGTCAATGTGCACCATATCTAGGGAGGACTGTATAAATGTTTTCAACAAAGATGTTCCTCCTCTAACTTGAAGTGATCGCTGAAGCAATATTTCTGCAAAAACAGCAACTTCACATTCTCCCCACCCCCATCCTTTGCACAAGGCCTAAATACTGTGACTCCTCACCAATCCTCCCCTTTTGCAGAGTGGGCAGAGTCAATGTCATGGATCTTTGTCTAAAACCAAACCAAAGACACAAGATGAACTCCTCATTAGAGTTAAGGAAATTGTCCAGTCAATGTATAGTAATATAATTATTAAAAGTAATATAAGTAAGAATAAATAATTTGAAAGAAATGTGCAACAGGATTCTGTGATGAATAGAAAGAAAATAACAGCATTTAAAAAAAAAAAAAAAAAACTTTTGTAACATTATTTTTGATGTTGCTTTTGATCAATTTAATGTTTCTTTACCAATTAAATCTATTAATTTCTTAATAAAATAAAATTAAATAAAATTAAAAATAAAATAAACCTACAAAAGGTTATGCAATGCTCTCACCTGCTTTGGGGTAAGTTGCGATTAGAATGTCATCAGGTCTTGCTTGAAAGTTTTTTACTTTTTCCCAGTTGTCAGTGAAGTAGTGGACCATAGAAACACCCTCAAAATCAAACAGCTCAGGTCGACTAGGTTTCATCTGTAGCGTTCAAAAGTGTCAGTTTTATTGCTAAAGCATCACTCATTGGGAATTCATCAGTGGTCATAAATAGTCAATGTCTATTAACAAGTTAGATTTCAGATGCCAGTTGCAAAAACAATTTACAGGTTATGTAGTAAGCATAGAAAAAATGTCATAACCTTTATAAACAGAATTATATTGAAAAATTATTTCATAATACTCATATTTCCAGTGTTGAATAATGTCACAAATCAACATGATAAACTTGGTAAATGGAGAGGCTAAAACTTAGCATACATTACCGTAAGTACAGTACTTTATATAACACCTTTAAAAACTGGTGTTATTACAATTTGTACTTGTTCTGGGAACTAGAGACAGGAGTTCTCTCACCCTCTTATCTCAACTTTTGTTACCCTCCTTTCTCCGCCCCTAGATAAGAAAGGGGTCGTAACAATCTATACTTTCAAGAAATCCATTTACGCACTAAGGAGAAGTCTGGGGTTTCCATTATGTTGAAACAGTGTTGTAAATTTTCTGCCCTTATCAAATGTTTCTTTCAGCTCTTCCGTGTAAATTTAATTCTGTGCTGTCACACTATGCTTATCCTCTCTCTCTCTCTCTCTCTCTCTCTCTCTCTCTCTCTCTCTCTCTCTCTCTCTCTCTCTCTCTCTCTCTCTATTTTGCACTCAACCTCAAATAACCGGTTATGCAAGTTTAGACAGACTTCCTTCTATTCACTTCTCCATAGACATAATGACAGATGGAATTTGAGTCCTCCTCCGACTCTTTGTCTCTTTCTCAAATTTTGAAAATGTTTTGGAGATGTCCTTATGACTAGCATATTCATATTAAAAGCAAAAAAAAAAAAAAATGTTTGTTCAATGTTTCAAATAAACTTGATTGCCTTTCGAGGGAACCTCTAACTGTGCCATCTAGCGATTGCTATGGGTGTAACCGGTGTCTGAAGCATACATCTAAACACAACAATAACATTGGCTGGCCACAGTCTATGACATCCTTACTCACGTGACCACAGTATAAAAGGGCGCTGGAAGAACATGTCATCCTCTTCTTCGTCTTTAAGGGAATGTTATGTTTGTAGAAGAAGTTGTAAGATGATTTCAGGCGCTAATGGGGATCTTAATAAATGAAATGAAATGAAATGAAATGATCATTCTTTCCACTATGGTGAGCAGCAGTAAAGTGTATAAGAAGTGTAGATCTGTGTTCTCGATTTTTGACACCTCATGACACACAATCTTTGCGTCCTTTGTTTGGGTGAAGAGCATGCTTGCGATGTCCTGGAGGGGGTAATCTTGCAAGTATCTTCCGATGAAGAAGCTCCACTCTTGTTTGTCCCTCTTTTCGAGGAAAGAGGGACAGCCATCTGCTCAGGACCCACCACTGCCGAGGCACGGAGGAAAGTGAGTTTGTAGAGATTAAGGAGTGGACCTGGCTGACGAGTTAAAGAAATGTCACGGACAAGCTGCTGGATGATGATGCAGTCTTGCTTACGTTGTCTGATCCAGCTAGTGCTCTGCTGGCTTCTGGCCAGAAAGAGCAGGAGATGTCTGAGGAGGGAAGAAGTCTAGACTAAGCTCTCTCAATCCTCCTACTTTGCGTAGGCTGAGATGTTGGAGGTAATGGAACAGGCTAAGAAGATGGTGCTGCGGGGTCATCTCAATAAGCGTTATTTGTCTGACCATAGCCACCCAGCTCAAGTTGAGGGGATGCTAGCTGGCTCTGTAGGTGAGACATCCTCTCTCAAGGCTCCCTCCTTGTTGTCCAAACCCCTTCAGTATGCATCTTGTTTGAATGCAAGGGCGTATGCAGCAGCAGGTCAGGCTGTGACTTCGTTGCACACCATGGTGTTGCTTCATGGTTCCCAGGCTGACCTGCTGAGAGACCTGGGTCATTCCCCTGACAAGATAGCTGAACTGCGACACACCATGTATCTTGCTCTCCTTTATGTCCTTCATTCCAAGAAGGTCCAGGTCTGAGCCTGAACAGCAAGAGGATTATGGCCTGTCCTGGTCTGAGGATCAAAGGCAGGCACATAAGATATGACTCATGCCCCTTAACCACCTCCGGGTAGATCTAGGAGAAGGTGCGAGTCAAAGGAAGGTAGAGAGATCTGAAGGAGGTGAAAACATCTATGCTTGCTGGATCATGTAGCCAAGTTGCTAAGCTTCTCAGAGTATACGCTTCGTGATGTGCTCCCTGAAATCCTGGCTGGATGTTTGCTTTGAGAAGCTGCCTGGACAGGACGTGCAACCCATGTCTCGCCCTGAGGGGCTTCCTCAGATGTGAGTTACGGTGTGTTCACACGGGGCGTCAGCGTCAACGCTTGACGGAAGGCGTGGCTGAAGTTTGGCACTGACGCCATGGTCATAGCAGCGTCAGCCAATGAAATTAGACCGTTTGCTGCTCCCGAACAGGACGAACGTGATTGGCTGTCGCCTGGCTACTGTATTTTCACTGTAAATTTTTTCCAGGATTTCACAAGATATAACTGTAATATTTCACAGTTAATTACATTATTACCACTTCACAGGTTTTAACTGTGATAATTCACAATATAATACCGTATTTAGACTTTTACTGTGAAAATAATGCAGGCGCGGGGCTTTTACAAGAAACTACTGTGAATTCCGTCTTTTTCGAGTGGCACTGGCAACTGCGGCAGCGTCATCAGAGCTGTCTGATGTGCGTGGTCTCATTCGGTGGATTCAGCGGTAAGTGTTTAAATGTGAAACTTTATCAATTTGATTACTGTTTTTTTTTTGATAGTGCATGTTATTTAAAAGTATGAACCAAATTAGCGTTAGTTGTAGGTTCTGTTGTCATGTTTTTGTAACTTAGCTGGAGCAGACTCTCCAAACCTAGAGCAGTCTAGGTTTAAGCGCGCAAATTTGAATGAACAGACGTTGGTTGTAGTTAGTGTTAATTATACCGTAAGTTAACTGAGACGTCTGGTTAGATACACCGTCAAACATTTAACTTTAGCTTTTCTTAAAGCTTATCTTAGTTAGTCTAACAGCGTTCTCTTTTCCCACAGCATTTCCTACGTTGACCGACGAGAAATAAAGTTAAAAGGTAAGATGTGGCCTTAATGTGGGTATTATGACAGTTATTCAACTAGATAAATTATGGTGTTGTGGATTTGGCCAAAGGTGGATTAAATTCATCTCAAATTAGTAACTTTATAATTTTCTTCCCTGCTGTGTGTGTGAAACGGAGTAACTGTTGTCTGTCTCGTCAACAGAAAAATGAAGTGCGCATGTCAATTTTTTTTTATTATCTTGTCTCTGGAATTTTCTACTGCCAAAATAAATGTGTTGCGCGGCATTTTTCCCGCTGTTAGACCAAGGTACACACATCTGTGTTTTGCGTACATTAATGTTGGTTATAACTTGACAGTCCAAAGTAATTGCAGTGATTTGTATCTGTATATACGTTTGTAATTATTGTCTTTTAATCGTCATCTGGTATTGGTGTTTGTATATATTTAAATACAAACCGTATAGTTTAGTTTCTAGTAGCCTACGCTACCTTACAGCTTAGTGACTGTCACTACAGGGTGGTGATGTAGCTTTCTAGCTACACTACACACTGTTCATTTTAAAGTTAATAACCCAAGTAGTCCTTAATAGATTCTATATTTTCACATTTATCTTTAACTAATGTGTACATATTGTTCATTACTTTTTATGTGGTTCAGTAGTGTTTAGTAATTTAGGTGTGGGTGATCAAAATACAGTATGTTGGTGTTATAAGGGCAATCTGCTAGCTACATCCAAAACTGCTAGTTTTGAAGAACTGAAGAACACAAGGTACAGATTATTAACTGTTGAATCTTATTCTACTCTTATTTTTGCAGCCTTGTGCCACAGCCACTGATGTAGAAGGGACTGTGATGCTACCAAGCACCCCTCGCTTGATTGTTCAAGGTAATGTTGATGTCTTCCTCATTTTGAATGTATTCTGTCAAGTCATCCACAGATTTGTTGTGAACAGTTTCATGTAGTAACTATTTTCTTTCAACCGATAGTTCCTACATGAAACTGCTTACAATAAGGTCTGGATTATCTTAAGTAAACCAGGTCATAATTTCTGGAAAGAGACATTGCTGTTGAGTTTTTCAAACGTGTTTGCACTTTGAGCACCACAAACAACGTTCCATATAGTCCCTTTATATACAAAAAAGTTCTGTTAAAAAGATAACCTGAGAGTGAGTAGTATGATGTATATATCTGAGTATGATGCTCATGTATTAATTTCATTTAAAGGATCTAAATGTAAACAAAAAGTTGCCTCTTTCCCTGAAGTCAACATAAACAATCTGCTATCACTCCCCAATTAAACAACTTGGTCTTAAAAAAGTTTTAAAATAATAATAATAATCTATTATGAAAAGGACAGATTTTTAATATCCAAAAGAAACTTTTAAGTGATAAGGTATGTGGTGTTGTGAATTATACTGTACACCTGCAACTTTATTTACTTATTTACTGTTCAACATTTGGAATGTATTGACATTTATCTTTTAAAGAAATGTAACACACAGTAGTTAGAATATGCCACAACTATTTTTACTCTAAAAAAAAAATAAAAATAAAAATCCTTTACTGAACAGTTGTCCATGATGAGTTTATCTGGTTTTGTTTCAGGTGACATAATGAAACCAAGGGCATGGATGCTGTCGTTGGAGGGTCAAGTGGTAATGGGACCTCACCTTGACTTTACAACTGGTCTGGCTGCTATTTTTTCCAGCTACTACACTTTTAATTTGAAGTATGCTGAAGATGCTGCTTGTACTCTGGAATTTATCCAAAGGTAATATCTACATTAATACTGTACTTGAGGGCTTGCTTTTTATTTGGTGAGTTAAACAAGGAATGCATTGTGTTTTGCAATCCGCTCAGGACCACAGCAGCCAAACGGTGATGATTTACCCTTTCTCCCCCTCAAACAAGTGGTGTGTTGCAGACTTAACTTGTGTGTCTGTGCTGGAGACCAGACCAGATTAGACCAGAGACAAAGCTTAAAAAAAGTCAGAAACAATTAGAAAACAACTGTGTGCTTTATTGTGAAAAAGATATAAGAAATGAAATGTGTTTATCACATCATCTG
This sequence comes from Garra rufa, assembly GCF_049309525.1. Lineage (NCBI taxonomy): Eukaryota > Metazoa > Chordata > Actinopteri > Cypriniformes > Cyprinidae > Garra > Garra rufa. The sequence goes on from NC_133375.1 coordinate 7,240,782, forward strand.
TGAACGGGTAATAATTCTAGGAGGAAGAGTACAAGTAGAAACAGCCATAGGGAGATGGACAGGCAACAGGCTCTTACTCCATCCTCTGCAAACAGTACATGTACTGTAAATTGTTGTGTGCGAATGCTTTGCCTGGGTAAATCACACACCTCTACTTTGTTGAAGGTCTATTCATAGACTGTGTGATGGAAATGTTTTTCAGTTCAGTTCCATTAATTTTTTTTTTCTTTTTTTTTTTCTGAATTACAGTAATGTCACCTTGTTAAAACTGAGCTAACTTTAGTTTGACTCTGTACTGCAACAGCAGTGACCCACTGAAGGTGGTGACTGGGAACTGACACCTTTTTCATCCCACTTGAATTAAACTAACAGCTTTCTTCTCTGTCTTTTTGTTCATAGGTGCTTCTTGGGCATCAACCCAGAGACAGGCACACAATCTAAGAGGCAGAGAGGTCACATGAACCAGCAAGTCTGCACTCTGATCAGAAAGCTCATGACTTCGAATGGATGTCAATCTAATGTAAGCTGTGTTCCAACTTCAGAACGGACTAACAAAACAGTGTATCTGTGTTAAAGGAACACACTGACTTTTTGGGACTTTATCTTATTCACCGTATCGCCCAGAGTTAGATAAGTCCATACATACCCTTCTCATCTCTGTGCGTGCCGTAACTCTGTCTGACGCACCCACTGTTAGCCTAGCTTAGCACAAAAACTGGAGGTAAACGGCTCCAGCTAGCAATAGCATACTGCTCCAAATAAGTGACAAAATAATGCCAACATTTTCCTATTTACATGTTGTGACAGACATCTTCTAACCGTATACATACTGGGAACTATATTCTCAGAAGGCGAAGCACTGCTACTTGGGGAGTGGTTTGCTCGCAGCACCTGAGAAGCCCCGTTGTGAGGAGCAGAGAGTTTGCTCAGAATTGGAGTAAATCACTCCGCAGAAGTAGCAGTGCTTCGCCTTCTGAGAATATAGTTCCCAGTATGTATACGGTTAGAAGACGGCTGTGTCTCATGTGACCTTGTTATTCGTACACACTGTGACTATACACATTACAACATGTAAATAGGAAAATGTTGGCGTTATTTTGTCACTTATTGGGAGCAGTGTGCTAGCTGGAGCTGTTTACCTCCAGTTTTTGTGCTAAGCTAGTCAAGCGGCTTGTGCGTCAGACAGAGTTACAGCACACACAGAGATGAGAAGGGTATGTATGGACTTATCTAACTCTGGGGGATACGGTGAATAAGATAAAGTCCCAAAAAGTCGGCATGTTCCTTTAAGCTAGATGTAGTTATGCAGTAAGAAGTTTACTGAAGCTATTAAAGGGTTAGTTCACCCAAAATTGAAAAATCTGTCATTAATTACACCCCCTCATGATGTTCCAAACACAAGAATTTTGTTCTACACAAATTAAGAACATTTTAAGAAATCCGAGAGCTTTCTGATCCCACCTATAGTCTGCAATGTTATAACCATTTTCAAGTCCGAGAAAGGTAGTAAAACCATCGTTAAAATAGTCCATGTGACTACAGTGTTCAACCTCAATGTTATGATGTGACGAGAATACTTTTTGTGCTCAATGCAATCACATGCATGATCGAGAACACATGACGTGAACAGCATCGGATACTGGCACAGAAAGGAAAAAATTGTTGAATATAGTCGATATTCTATTTTGTTTTGTTTTGTTTTGCTTCTGCGCAGTAAAAGTATTCTCGTTGCTTCATAACATTAAGGTTTAACCACTGTAGACATATGGACTATTTTAACAATCTTTACTACCTTTCCGGGCCTTGAAAGTAAAATAATTGCTGTCCATGGAGGATACAGAAAGCTCTCGGATTTCTTAAAATATCTTAATTTCTGTTCCAAAGATTTTTTGGGTGAACTATCCCTTTAATGTGTTCTATAGTGTCTCCTGATTCAATGTAGAGTTTAGACAGACTGCAAAATAAGTGTGTAAAATTCATTGTTTTTACGTTTATTTGAATTTAACATGCCTTGACGTCTAAAAACGTCAAATTTACAGTACTTTACAAAAGTTTTAAGTGTAAATTTACATTACTTGCTACTGTGTTGCATTACTATGCAATTTATCATGCAATTTTTGCTTAAAGGGTTAGTTCACCCAAAAATGAAAATTCTGTCAGTAATTACTCACCCTCATGTTGTTCCAACCCCGTAAGACCTTCGTTCATCTTCGGAACACAAATTAAGATATTTTTGATTAAATTTGAGAGTTGTCTAACTCCTCCATAGGCTTCTAAGGGACTGAAATTTGCTGGCCCAGAAAATGTATTAAAGACATCGTTTATATAGTCAAAGTGACTACAGTGGCTTAATCTTAAGTTTATCAAGCGACGAGAATACTTTCTGTGCGCAAAAAAAAAAAAAAAAAAAGAAAGACTTTATTCCACTATTCATTTCCTTCTCTCTGGGCCTCGGGTGAATTTATGTAGTATAACAGTGTAGCGCTTCTGTGTTGTACGTCACACGCATCACACACATGACCAGCGTCGGCCAATAGTGAGCCTATGTGTGACGTACAACACAGAAGCGCTGCGCTGTTATACTACGTGAAAAGACTCGAGGCCCACAGAGAAGGAAATTAATAGTGGAATAAAGTCTTTTTTTTTTTTTTTTTGCGCACAAAGTATTCTCGTCACTTGATAAATTTAAGATTAAGCCACTGTAGTCACTTGGACTATATTAAAGATGTCTTTAATACATTTTTCTGGGCCAGCAAGTTTCAAACCCTTAGAAGCCTATGGAGGAGTTAGACAACTCTCAGATTTAATAAAAAATATCTTCATTTGTGTTCCGAAGATGAATGAAGGTCTTACAGGGTTGGAACAACATGAGGGTGAGTAATTACTGACAGAATTTTCATTTTTGGTTGAACTGACCCTTTAACCTCAATTATGTTACTTTCAGCCCTGTTATGTGAAAAATAATAGGACTGGGTAAAAGTAACAGGAGTGATTAGAGTCCTCTGGTTTGTTGATTTAATATTAATTGATATAGTACTATTCACATGATTTTTTTTTTAATAGTTGAAATTACTTAAATTGTAGACATTTTAGGATTACAATGCGAGTACCATACTTACAGGGAGCCAGTCCACCACAGGGTAAATTAAACTTTTTGTCTTTCTTATCTTTTGTATATAGTGGATAGAACCCACACTCAGCTACGAGGGAAGGAGCGAGACACCTGCAACCCCCTATATTACCACCTTTTTGTCTTTTCTTCTATCTCTCCCTCACTCTCTTCTCTTTCTCCTTTCTCTTTTGACACACAATACTGTTTCTGTCACAAGGAGGGTCAGAGACGTGCGGATCCATTTGCAGCATTTTATTCAACAAAACAAACACAAAGGGGCAGGCAGAAATCGTGGTCAAACACAGGCAGAAGGTCGGGGCTGGCAGCGAGAATCAAACACGGGAGGGAGTCCAGGAATCAAAACACGGGAAAACAAACACGGGAAGAAACGCTCAGAAATGCAGCCGGGGCAATAAAAGACTTCGCGAGGAAGCTGTGTGTGTGAGTGGCATATAAGCTGTCCGTGTGATGAGCTGCAGCTGTGTGTGTGTGAATGAGCTGCAGGTGTGAGCAGTGATCAGTACAGTGAGAACCAGGGAGCAGGTGAATGCAGTGATTGGTGCAGTGGCTTGTGGGGGCTGAAGTCCATGAAGTGTAGTGCAAGAGTTAGTGATGACAGGACGACTCAATTCGCGACAGTTACCCAGTGTTAATCCCTGTTACCCATTGTTTTATTCCTGTAATTAAATTGTATTTTACTTCTAAAAAATAAAAGTTAAATCACTGTTTTTATCCGTTTTGTTTGGTCCATCATTTATGCTAAATCACGGTAATAGGTAGACATTCACAGTTATGTACAGTAATTCTACATCTGCTTACTGCTAAATTACAGTAATACATAGACACTAACTAATTTCACAGTTAAGTACATTAATTCTACTGCTGCTTACTGCTAAATTACAGTTATACATAGACACTAACTGTAATTTCACAGTTAAATACATTAATTCTACAGCAGCTTACTGCTAAATCACAGTAATGCGACGGCATAATTACTGTGAAGTCACAGTATACAGCTGTCATTTCACAATAATTTACTGTAAAAATGATACAGTAACTTACTGTGAAAGTCATGCAACTGGTAACCTGCAATTTATTGTAAATTTACAGTCAAATAATTAACAGTGTGCATAGAGCGATCCTGATTGGTTGATGCTTCCGTCGGCGGCGCTTCACTGGCGTTGCTCGCGGCAGAAGTTGAAAAATTCTCAACTTCTGCCGTGAGCAACGCAAGTGAAGCGCCGCCGACGGATCCACAATTCTTTTCGGCAATGCTTGACATCACCCATTCAAAGTCAATGGGAAGCATTGACACCGACGCCCCGTGTGAACACACCGTTAGCTACTCAACCATCATGCACATTCTTTGAGCTAGAGCTCCTCTCGCCAGGCATTGAGCAGCTCCACTCTTTAACTCCACTCTGTAGTTTGATAGATGGTCAGGCCTGTCTGGATCTCCCTGTCACACTGCCCTTAAGGTCGAACCAGTGAGTTCCCTCAGGTACAAGTGAGATGTGTTCTGTGGAAACCCTTCCTGAGTGCTATGGTTCTGAAAGCCCTGCAATTTGAGTGTCTCCTCTCGGTTTGAGAACTGGGTGCTGCGCTCCTTTAAATTATATGTGAGCATAATGCTCCGTAGCCAGTCCTGTGACTGTTATGATGAGTTGCTATATTCCCCTCATATGAACAGTTTTCTATGAGGTATGCCTTTTTCCAATCCACATACGCTCTGAGTATGCAGACTCCCACTTAATGGACTCACATAAGGCAGCTCACATAACTTGGTAGAATGAGGAAGTCTAAATATGTTTGTTTATTCTGTATATTTATACTCTATTCTTTTTCTATTCTGTCTGTTTGCTTTCTTTTAATTTATTATATAATTAACAAAAAGGAATATGAAGTACAGCAGCAATGGCCTGATTATTTCTGGTGAGCAATTTGTCATAAAAAAATGTAATCCCAAAAATCTTTACTAATAGTAAAAATAGATCCCAGGGGAAAAAAAAAAATAGATCAAAAATAAAAATTTAAACTACTTACAAAATTGCATTTTAGTAACAAATAAGTCAACATTTAAACCATTTTAAAGTGTTTATTTTTCAAAATATGTATAATTTGATTTTTTATGAATTTTAATGCATTCGGTCTTACAGTCTTTAACACAAGAAACACTGTTCACCTGATTCTAGTATAGTTCTCGATGTCTGCTGTGTATTCTTAGACTTGTGTTTCAGTTCAGTTTTTGTACATTCTTGTCAAGATCGGTTTGCTTTTCTCTTGCTTTTTTCTCTTGTACTCGAGTTAAAGCTTTACAATTTTTCACATAAATCAACCTATGAATGGCTTACTTACTGTCTATTTAGTTATAAGCCAAATGTCTTTAAAATGACTGCATTTATACTTCTGTCAGACACTTTTTAAGAGATTCAGAACTCAAGTATTAGATCTCAGTGCGGAACTTGACAGTTGTGTTCTTCATCTTCTGCTTGTAGAACTCATCAAACTGTTCATTTTGTGCCACAGTGAAATGATTTTTCCAGTCTCCAACTTTCCCTTTTGAAAAGAAATAAAAGCAAGTGAAAAAACAGAACTTAGAAAACCTCTTCAGATGATTAAATTTTTTTATTATATATTATATTTTATTATTTATTATTAACCTTTCCTCATGAAGGGCGAGATCTTGAAGTCCATGACTGGGATAGTGGAATAGTTGGTCATCTTGTTCTGTTTCATGGCATCAAACTGAACCCCTTTTGTTATTTTCTCCCTCTCTTCGACTGAAGTAGACAAACCCAAGAAGGAGCACAAGCGTTCCACCTCACGTCCTGTGTCCTAAAAAAACATGGTAAAATATATACTTTTGACACATTAAACACACTGATTTTACTCTCAATGAAAATGTTACTATATGAACTAATCTTACTTCTACCATATCCTCATAGAACAAGTATAGCAAGTTGGAATATGTCTGTTTTTTCTCCCACCATCCATTGACATGGTCATACCAAGGACCAAACACATCTAGGAAGAAATGTGTAATATTAAATCATATTCATTGTTGGTAAATTTCTTGATTCATGTAATGCAACTGGCCAGAAAAAAAAAATATTATTATTATTATTATTAGACTTTAACAATCGTTTTACTTACTCTTTCCTTCCATAAATTTCTGTAAGAAAGTGTTCCAGTCTCCTGGTTCAGGCTGTACCTTGTTCATTCGATCGAAATGAAAATAGGAAACTGCATTGTCTTTTGCATTCCGAGCTACATACACAATCTAAAATGAAAAATGAAAGAAAGAAAGAAAGAAAGAAAGAAAGAAAGAAAGAAAGAAAGAAAGAAAGAAAGAAAGAAAGAAAGAAAGAAAGAAAAAATATTAAAACATAAAACAGGACATTAGGATAAAGTACAAGTACTTTTGACTTTTCAAGTAACTTGTATGTACGGATGTTTATATTGTGTGCTATAACAGGTCACTATTTTCTTGTTTATCACTGTAAAGCTGCTTTGAAACAATCTGCACCGTATAAAGGGCTTTATAAATAAAGGTGATCTGACTTAAAAAAAAATATGTTCTAAAATGTAAAACTACACCTAAAATGTAAGAAATAATGTATTTATATGTAAAAATGTAATGTAATTCAATTTTTACAAATCATTTTAATTTGCAATGTATGACAACTGCTAAACATTTCACTTGACTCTTTAAAACTCAAAATAAAAATATGATGAAATAAAATGAAATTAAGAACATCTGGTGACACTTTCTATGAAGCCTGTATTTATAATGCATTACAAGGACATTCTTAATGCATTATAATGCATGCATAATGCCTTATAAACAGCATTATAATAGGTTATATAATTTTATAAATAATCATAGCAACAGTTACGATGCACTATAATACTTACCTTGTGTGCTTATAACTTTGATGAGTACAATGCATTATAACACCAGATGAAGGCTGCATTTATAATGCATTATAAGAGCATTCTTATATGTATGTTCTTATTATGCATTATAATACATTAAGAATGCCCTTATAATGCATTGTAAATGCAGGCTTCATCTGTTGTTATAATGGTAAGTATTATAATGCATTGTAACTGTTTTTATGATTATTAATAAGATGATACAACATATCATAATTGTGTTTATAAGGCATTACATGTGCACTATAATACATTAATAATACCCGTATGAAGGATTATAAATGCAGACCTATGCATTGTACTCATCAAAGTTATAAGCACAAAAAGGTAAGTATTATAGTGCATCGTAACTGTTGTTATGATTATTTATAAAATTATATAACATATTATTATGGTGTTTTTATAAGGCATTATGCATGCATTATAATGCATTAAGAATGTCCTTATAATGCATTATAAATACAGGCTTCATAGAAAGTGTTATCGAACATCTTAAGCCACATAATAGAATGATTATATGAAACGAGGTCTACATCATTATCATTCTGTGATTAATTGATTATTGATGTCACCTATACCGCATACCAACTGAAATGAAGCCCCTATACTTTACCTTTGAGTTCTGCTCCCAGAAAGACTTGGGCACAAGCTGAACAGGTAAATGAGTTTTGATGATGCGAGGAGATGTGGGCAGATTATCAACCAGTTCCGTCCCTGAAAGTCAAAATTAAATGTGTTCATAAAAAATGAATTACATTAAAATATTACACATTTCATTGTGGTTCAGCCAGGACATGATTTCATGTCACTAAATATAAGGTTTTTTGAATGCATATATGGAACAGTGAAATATGAAAACATTTTGTGTGTTTAGGTAGATTTGTTTAGACAGATTTGTCTAGACTGTCTAGAATGGTGTTTGCATACACACACTGTAAAAAAAAATTCACCCATTTCAACTTAGGAACGTAAGTTTTGTAGCTGCCTTAAGATTTTAAGTTATTTCAGCTTAAAAGCACAAGTCATTTCAACTCACGACTTTAAATCTTGCCTAGCGTTGAATTGCTTAATTTAAGTTCATTTGATTTTATAATATTTTCTGTTTCAACAAAAAATAGTTGATTTGTGAATCTTTTGCATCCGCTATTAATGTTGAAAAATCTTCAAACTACCATTGTTGTGATCAGTATTTGCTTTAGTTGGACTCTTGACTCTTTGTACTATAATTTAAAATTTTCATTGGAACATTCTTTTGTAACAATGTGCTAAAATACGTTGGTTAAGGCAATGGAAGCTAAGATCCACCGGGATCAGCTGATGATTTTGACTGTAATCATTGTAAGCTTTTAAAAAAATATTTGTTCATAATAAGTGTGTTTGGTTTTATATTTTTGTTTAGAACGTGAGATACTACAATGAGAGATTTACGCATTGCAGTTGATCTGTTCATCTTAATTAGTTTGATGATTGTCACCATTGTTGAGGTTTGTATGATGAGTGTTGATGTCTAAAACTTTCTGTACGTTGCCACAGAATTTTTGCATTTGTGATATAGGACATTTATATAAGTAACGAAAGATCATCAATTTTATTCAGCATTATTTTTCAGCTTTATTTTCTTGACAACTGTATTGACACCATCACAAATAGTAATCCACTCGAACTTCATTTTAAAACATCTCTTTTTTTGGTATCAGTGTTTACACTGATACACTATTGTAGCTATAAAAGACAGTTAACTTAACAAAAGTTAAGAGTCAAGAGCCCAACTAAAGCAATCACGGATCACAATAATGGTGGCTTGTTGAAATTTCAACATTTTTTTCAGCATTAATAGCTGGTGATATTAATTCAATGCCATTAACACTGACAAATCAACTATTTTTGACATTGATTCAATGGTTGCTTGCATGTAAAAAAGTATTTCAATTTAATTTAATAAGCTGAAACAGAAAATATGTAAAATCAAACTAACTTAAAGCAATTCAACACTAGGCAAGATTTAAAGTCGTGAGTTGAAATAAATTGTGCTTTTAAGCTGAAATAACTTACAATCTTAAGGCTACCACAAAACTTACGTTCCTAAGTTAAAATGGGTGGAATTTTTTTACAGTGCAGTCCCCTGCCTTTTCTTGACTTTAAAATATTGTGGTAGTTTATGTTGTAGGAAAAAGCTACACAAAAGCTGTTAATAATGTATGATCATTGTTTAAGTATACATTTACTGATGTACAGCAAAATCCCCAGTGTTAATTTAACACTGATATAAACACTGAAGCAGTGTTAAAGTTAACACTGAAGCAGTGTTGAAGTTAACGATATAATTAGGTGAATAACGAAGTGATGATTGATCATTATTAAAGACACCTGATGTTAATAAGCAGAATCACCAAAGGAGAAAACCAAAAATTTTCAAGCAACCACTATAGTGGTCAGTGTTTGCATTAGTTAGGCTCTTGACCCTTAAATATTTTAGGTAAAAATTTGGCTTGTTTGGCTGCAATTGCTGAGTGACATAATCATGGTAACACTTTATAATAATGTTCAGTTGTAAGTCTTTTATAAGTGATTAGTTAATGATGAAATAATCATTTACAAAACATTCACAAATGATAATTAATAAAAAAAAAAAAAAAAAATTAATTTAGAGTTTAGACACAAGTGATTCAAGTCAAACAATGAATATGATAAAACACAATCATCAACTGATGACACGAGCTTATGTCCGGCTGTTTTCACTCAAATACAGCAGCCAAACAAAATCTAGTATTGAAGATTTAGGGTCAAGAGCCCAACTAATGCAAACATTGACCACTATAATGTTTTTTTTTTTCCTTTGGTGATTCTGCTTATTAACATCAGGTGTGTTCAATAATTATCATCATCACTTTGTTAATCACCTAATTATCTCATTAACTTCAACACTGCTTCAGTGTTTATATGTGTCCAAAACTCAGAGTGTTAAATTAACACTGAGGATTTTGCTATGTGAATTGACTCATTTTGTTGGTGAATTTATAACTGATTATAACCATTATTTGATAGAACTGAGTAGAAATATAAAAAAAAAGACAAACTGCAAATATTCTACAAAATGGATAAAGACTCTCTTGCTGCTTTTCAGAAAGCTGTGAAATCTGCAAAGTCTAAATATTTCTCAAATTTAATTGCAAAAAATCATCAAGGTCCTAAAGTTTTTTCCTCTTTTATTAACCCTGTAAATGCTATCTCCAAACTATATCTGCAAATTGTATGAAAGTTTTTCATGATTTTTTGGTAACAGTTTATTTATTTATACCATTCAACAACCTAAATCTCAGTGATTACGGGCCTCACAGACATAATACATATACGAATAGAAAGCTTGAAATGTTTAATTTTACATAAACCAATTCAAATAAAAAACAAATATTCTCTTTTTAAGTAATCTGTATGAAAGGTAGAAGATGTATGGTTTCTCCTGTATCACTTCATTACAAACCTTACACCTGTATTTATCTTGCACTGTTTTTATTTGCACCTAACTGTTATACACCTATGCTATACACTACCAGTCAAAGGTACTTTTTTAAAGAAAAATAATTATCTAATATTGTGAAATACTAGTACTAAGTACTTAACTTGGTTACTCTGTATTATGGACACCTTAAAATGAAGTTTTATAGATTTTATTGGAAATAAAATCACTAAGTTCAGGGACCATCCAATAGCTTTAAATTGGCTACTGCTAATACTGGCCTAGATCTCTTAAAATTTGATTAAACAACTCCACAAACAGCTTTACCAGTCATTACTAATCAGACTGGCTTTATACTATGTCTGTAGAAGCACTAATTGAGAATTAACAGAGGTTTAGAAATTGATGTTTTATTGGTCAAGGGTGGGGGGAACATGATGCCACCATATTTGGGGGCAAGGTTTGCTTTAGTTAGGCTCTTGACTCTTCAATAACTTTGCAAGCAATTGCAGTATTGTTTTTCAGTAAACACTTGTGTATTGCTGAATCAATAGCTTGAAGTTCAGACTGTATGATTTTAGCCCCAATTTTGACACGCCGACAGGTTTTGAGAAATCGCCGACAAATGCCTAAAATCACAGGCAAATCGCTGCTCATTCACGCGAGTGACAATCACACAGTGTGAACTATCAAAGACGCGATCTGAGAGAATCGCCGACATGTCGCCGACACCCGTGAGATATTTGGCATGCTAAATATCTGGACCTGTCGGCGATTCAAAATCATGCCGTGTGAAAGGTGATCTGACTGAAAATAACATCGGCGATTAGCTACAGCCAATGAGACAGCAACATCCAGGCCAGCGGGAAATTGGGGGAGGAGTTACGAAGGTATAGACCACAATATCAACGAGCATAGTTTCGGCTTCTTTTCTTTTCGCACATGCAATGCACATGCAATTTGTATGACAAGCTTCTTGCGGGCTGCCATTTTTTTTAATAATAATCCCAGTCTCACGCGAGAACTTGCACGCCTGACCTCGCGTATGTTTGGTTGTGAGACGTAGTTTGCGGACCGGGGTCATGAGAAATCCAGTCCCCACCCGGAATCGGGTCTCCATTAAAACCCAGAGTGATCTTATTGGTTCAATTGACTACTAATGGGTATTATTTTTAGCACCTGATTACAATTCCTGCAAAATCACGTTATATTTAATATAGTTAGAAATGCGTTATAATGACCATTAATGTGTTTTAAATTGCATAGTAGAATTATGTTTTTAAAACATAATAGAACAGCATTTTACACTAATAGTAAATTATTCTCATTTTCTGAATATTCATTGACAATTAAAATCACTAAAAAATTGATTTACTATAGTGCATTATTTATCAGACGTTATAGTGCTATATTTAAATACGTTTTTTTCCCATAAAGAAATTATTGTGGTTAATTACAAATTTACACGTTATTAAATTACTTCTTATAGTATAATTACATAATTGTAGATGTATAATATGTATGTTGGTTTTTATAAAAATATAAAACATTTTTGATCAGGCATTACCGTCGGGATCCTAAAGGAGACCCGATTCTGGAGCGGACTCGATTTCTCACTACACCGGGACAAAGTTGTTGGCGATTCTTCCTATTGTAAAGTCATGCAGTGTGAAAAGATCTACGATGCGATTGCTTTGAAATTTGTGCAGTCTAAACTCGGCTTAACTTATGCTGTTTATAGCTCATTTGAGTGAACATAAAGAGGAGCCTTTCTTACTTGTTTTATTGACTGACCTTCAATTATTTCTGAACTAGGAAAAACTTATATCAAACAAACATCATCATAATGCTTCAGTATCTATAATAGACAGTTTTATGAGCTCAGGCTTTTAGACATGAACACTTATCATACCATCCTCAACAGTGGTGACAAAAATTAGTCATACTGCAGTGCATGATGGGAGTTTTTACTATATTGTCAAAACATGCATTAACGTTTTGTTAATTGTCACCATTGTTGAGATTCATATGCTGGTTCTTGATGTCTGTGTGTGTCAAAAGAACACTGTATTTTTATGTTTATACATTATATGGGTTTTAAATCATTCATAGTAGCTAATAGAGCAAGAGTTTGGTTGTGAAGTATGGAAGTGCATGTAAAGTAATAATTTACTTCAGATCAGTTCATAACAACTTATTATGTAAAAACAACAACAACAACAACAAATAAAAAACAGCTAAATTGTGAATCATTGATCATTCTGTGTTTAACACCACAAGCATTGTTTAAGAGAGGGCCAAGAGCCGAACTAAAGCAAACATTGTTCTCCATGATGATGGCATCATTTTAACCAATAAAACATCAACATCTGATCCTCTGTAATTCTCAATAAAAGCTTCTGTGGATGCATGACAGAAATAAAGTCAGTCTGGTTTATAATAAGTGAAGCTGTTGATGCTGTTTGTGGAGTTTTTTAATCAGATCTTGAGAGATTTAATGACTTTTTTATTTTATTTCAGTTGATTTCATCTGTGGCTGAAATCAATTGTAGTTCTTGTGTTTTTGTGTAATTCTGCTTGTTAACAGCAGGTGTTCATCACTAATGCTCAATCATCTCTTAATTGATCACGTAATTATCTCATAAACTTTAACTCTGCTTCAGTGTTAATTTAACTCTATTTATAGAGGGACCTAATGTTCTCTGAATAGAGTTAATTTTAATAAAAAAATAAAAAATATATTTTATTAAGTTAACTTCAATCTATTCTTAGTTCTAATCAGATTTTTGTAACTTTCCAATCTGATTTTAAATCTATGCATAGCACAGATTCTGCTTTGGGTTTTAATTTTACATTATAGCAGGGGAGGTGACGTCAGTCTTGCAGTCTTGGTCCAACCTTGATAAAAACTCACCTGCCTGTAGCTTTCTAGAAACCCTTAGTTCTCTTACTAGAGGGAACGAGTACTGCGTAAGAAGTATCTTACGCTAGGGGAAAATCCTTTTCTGCGAGATATTGAAGCCAAAAATTATCCTTAATTTTGAAATAATGTAAAGCGCGTTGCAGCAGCATACAGACATAGGCGAAACAGCTTGCGCGCCTATTGGCTGCTCTGCGGCAACTGCAGCAGCCTATTAGAGCGAGGCCTGACGCGACGCCAGATCCAATGGGGGCATTTCGCGCCCTTTGCGTCGCTTCGCGCCCTTTTCGTAGCTTCCCGCCTAAAAGGGCGTGGTCTAGGCCTATAAATATCGCTCATAGGCAGCTATTATCTGATTTTTCATCCTTCACGCGAAGCACACGCATCGCTGGAGCCGGATAGAAGCCGCCGTTTGACTGCAAGCATCTCAGCGGGACGAGCCACTGAAGCTGCTGGCCACGCCGCCTTCCGTGCCTTCCTGCTGCGCTTTCCGGCGCTAATATCCTTTTATTAAATAAGTGTGTGTTGCCGCTGCAATACACACTTCTCACAAAAGAGCAAAAGCGTCTTTCTAAAGATGTCTTCTTGCGGCTCATGTCGAGCCACACTCAGTGACGGGGACCGCCACGATATCTGCGTTTCCTGCCTGGGTGAGGAGCACGCGGTGAACGCGCTCGCTGAGGGCGGCTGCCCTCAGTGCGAACTACTGCCATTAGCGACTCTGAGGACTCGCGTGGCATCCTTCGCTGAACCTGCTCCCCCGCCCGCCGCGGTGTCGCGCCGTAAAAAGCGCCGTGCCCAGCGGGCTCCGGAACTCCCCCTCAGTCGACAAAGCTCGCCGGTTCGCCCGCCAGCTTCACCGATCTCGTCACCCCCCGTCTCGGAGGTTAAATGGCCGCGGTCTGCCGCCGTTTGCTTCGACGCTGCTGACGAAGGGACTGTCATGGAGGAGGAGGAGGATTCCTGCTCTATTCTGGCGTCGTGCAGTGAGGACTGGGAGAGCTCTGCGGACCTCGCTCCCCCCGCGCACGCCCCGTCAGGTACGAGAGCATCAATTGAAGCAGAATTGATGAGGATCCTCACACAGGCCACGGCGAGCCTTGGCCTCGAGTGGTCCTCACCAGAGCAGCCCGCTCACAACCGGTTGGACGGCTGTTTCCTGCCAAAAGGGGAGCGCGCTTCAAGCGCATCGAAACCGGCGCCTTTTCTTCCTGAGCTACATGAAGAACTGGCTAAGTCCTGGAGCGCCCCCCACTCTACGAGAGTGCGCCCTTCCTCTTCTCTTGCGTTCTCTGCTGTAGACGGCGCCGAGAAGAGAGGGTACCTCTCAATGCCGCCGGTCGAGGAGGCGATTGCAGCCCACTTGTGCCCGCCCTCCGCTGGACGGCGTGCCAAGTCGGCGCTGCCCTCAAAAGCCTGTCGCCAAACGTCAAGCCTGCTCCGCCGCGCGTACACCGCCGCTGGGCAGGCCGCGTCAGCGTTGCACACTATGGCCACGCTGCAGATTTTCCAGGCTGACCTCCTCCGAAAGCTGGATGAGGAAGGCTCTGAAGCGATCTGTGTGCCGGACCTAAGAAGCGCCACGGACCTCGCTCTCCGCGCTACAAAGTCCGCAGCACAAGCCATGGGACGTAACATGGCCGCGCTTACGACAACCGAGAGGCATCTGTGGCTGACGCTGTCAGAAATGGCCGAGTCCGAACGCACCGCGTTCCTCGACGCCCCACTCTCACCTGCTGGCTTGTTCGGATCTTCGGTAAAGAATTTTGCAGAGAGATTCGCAGAGGTACAGAAAGCGTCTCAGGCGATGAGGCACTTCCTGCCGAAGCGTTCTAGTTCTGCTGCCGGCCGTGGAAGACCGCCCGCGCAGAACTCACAAACCCAGCCTCAGCCTCAGCCCGCCGCAGCAGCTTCGCAGCGTCACCGAATGCAGGGCGCGAGACCGCGTTCTCGCTCTTCTGGCCGCCGTCCCGTTGGGCGCGGCTCGAGACCCAGAATTGAGCTAAAGCCGGAACCTCCGAAGCTGTCCTAGCAAAGCTAGGAAAAAGACGGTGCACGAGTCCCGCTGTCGCCGGACCCCCACCAAAGGTATTTGCTCGTTCAGTTCCAAGAAATGTGACTGTCCCAGTGTATTTTGCAGCCAACAAACCGGCTCTGTCGCCCGTTTGCCTGTACTCAAAAGCCGTTTTCACGGCTACCCAGATAAATCCAAAAAAGAGTGTATTTTCTGGTGTCCCGGCCACGGCCGATGGTGTTTCACGTGTCAGAATGCCCACACCTCAGTGCCCATTTCTACACACAAGCACACCCTGTCTCACAGGTCAAGCGCGCATAAAATCGACTCGTATCGATTGCGCTTCACAACCGGCCACGGCCGATGGTGTTTCAAGTGTAGTCAAAATGCCCACTCAGTGCCCATTTCTACACACAAGCACAACATGTCATACAGACCCTGCGCACATAAAATCGGCTCAGATCGATTGCGCTCCACATGTGATAGACGTGCCCACTTCACAGTGCCCACAGACATCACATCACGCACGTCAAAAGGTTTCCGTAAAAGCGAAACTAACGTGCATGCAGGCGAACGGTGTTTGCAGTGTTAAATGTGCCTGTTGCCACACGACCACATCCACACACAGACATAATAGTTCCCGCTATCAGCGTGCCCCACGCCTCGAATGTCACGAGCACGTCTCTGGTGCCACAGCACTCCGAAACCACTCCGTTACGGATAGAACGGAGCGCGTTTCGTATTCAACCTCTAGCTATTCATGCAAACGCATGGGAAAAGCTTCCAGGGGTTTCGAAATGGGTGCTGGACATTATAAAAGGAGGCTATTCGCTACAGTTTCACCGACGCCCGCGCCGCTATACAGCGCGCGTCGAAACCACAATGCAGACAGAAGCAGCACACCTGCTTCGAGCCGAAGTGACGAAACTATTGAGCAAAGGGGTCATAGAGCCCCTCTCTCAAACTCAAAGCGAAGGAGGGTTGTACAGCAGATATTTCCTGGTACCGAAAAAAGACGGGGGTCACAGACCCATATTAGATCTAAGGCAACTGAACAAAGCGCTGGTGAAGCGTCGGTTCAGGATGCTCACGACCAGAAAAATCCTCGCGCAAGTTCGCCAAGGAGACTGGTTCGTGTCAGTGGATCTGAAAGACGCGTATTTTCAAATACAGATAGCGTCACGTCACAGGCGATTTTTGAGATTCGCCTTCGAGGGCCAGGCATATCAGTACACAGTCCTGCCGTTCGGTTTGTCCCAGGCACCCCGTACATTTACAAAGTGCATGGACGCAGCGCTCGTTCCTCTCAGACTGAAAGGCGTGCGCATACTGAACTATTTGGACGATTGGCTGATTCTAGCGCAGTCTCGCTCAGTGCTTGTACAGTAGTGATGCGCGGGTCGGGGTTTTTTTCAACCCGCGGGTCCCGCAATTATGAAATTATTTGGCCCGCCCCAGCCCGCCCCGCAGTACTGTGTCTATTTTTACAACCCGCCCCGCCCCGCACCCGCGACAATTAAATAGACATACTATGCATTGTAATGCAAATGAAAACCGAAAGTGCTTTTCGCCCTTTAAACTGGCAACAATACTGTACGATTATGAATATGAACCATAAATCAAATCATATTAATAACAAGATAATCAGTGGTGTAACGTTAGTGGTGCCGGAAGAAATGTGGGTATATATGCTTCATTTATGAATATCGGTTTGAACTTTCTATTTGAACGCATTCGTTTACTGGATCCTTGGACTGAAAGGTTTAAAGGTTCACTGGTTTAAGGAAGTTCTGATCATGAAAATCTGCTTCTTTTTATTTGTAAGATATTGTGTTCGTTATTATGTACTGTTTAAAATGACTAGGGTGCAGGACGCAGCGGGCGCAATACATTTCAAAGCAAGCCGGCGCCACAGTCCTGACTACATCATTGCTGTCTTTATTGTGTGTTTTTAGCGAATATTTACATTCATTCACATATGACTGGATGTGGTTGACTGTCATGATTTTGGCTAATGCAGGATAATGCACATCAGAGGAGATTTAAATACGCATAGCACCAGGCCAGCAGAGCTGAATGTGAGTTCGCTTGATGCGCTTGTGGCTGGCAGCGGGAGCTGCTTGGCGCTTTCGTGACGTGACGTGTTGATAACCTTATTAAAGAACTTAATAAAATATGAAAATAGATATTCCCAAATATGTAATATAGGCTATAGGGGATTGCACGCAACATACATTGATTTTTTTAAATTTTATTTTGTTTTTAATGACCCGCCCCAACCCGCCCCGCAAATAAAGTGACAGTTTCTTTACCCGCCCCAACCCGACCCGCGGGTTACCCGCGGGGCCCGCGGGTTATGAGACGACCCGCGCATCACTATTGTACAGCATACGACCATGTTACTCGATCACCTCGAGGATTTGGGTCTAAGAGTCAATTGGGCGAAGAGCTCACTGTCCCCCAGTCAGAAAACTTCCTTCCTGGGCACAGAATTGGACTCGCTGTCAATGATAGCGCGGCTGTCACCACAGCGCGCAACAGACATTCAGCGCACAGCGGGCTCGTTCCGCTGCGGCGCGTCTGTCCCGCTCAAACAATTTCAGAAAATGCTGGGTCTCATGGCCTCAGCGTCATCAGTTCTGCAGCTGGGTCTGCTGCGTATGCGTCCACTGCAGTTCTGGCTGAAAGCGCGCGTCACGCGTCAAGCGTGGGCGCCCGGTCGGCTTCGTATCACGGTCAATCAGAAATGTGTCACAGCCCTGAAGCCGTGGAAAGCAGTCGACTGGTACCAGTCAGGTGTAAGCCTGGGGACTTTCTCGAGAGTAAAAGTGGTGTCTACGGACGCGTCAACCTCGGGATGGGGGGCTCTGCTCGAGGGCAGACCGTCTTTTGGCCAGTGGTCAGAACGGGAAAAGCTCCTACATATCAACTGCCTCGAAATGCTGGCAGTACGGAACGCGCTGACGCGCTTCTGTCCCCAAATAAAAGGAAACCATGTACTAGTCCGCTCGGACAACATGTCAGTGGTTTCCTATATAAATCGCCAGGGCGGTCTCAGGTCCAAAAACCTATACAGACTGGCAGAACACCTCCTGGTATGGGCTCAGCGCAACCTGCGCTCGCTGAAAGCAGCGCATGTGCCGGGGCTTCTGAACATAGGGCCAGACAGACTGTCCAGGAACAATGTTCCAGCAGGCGAATGGTCTCTACACCCACAGACAGTACAACTACTGTGGAAAAAATTCGGCAAAGCGGAAGTAGACCTTTTTGCGTCTCCGAACAACGCTCACTGTCAGGAATTTTACTCAAAAAGCAGAGACGCGCTGGCCCACGAATGGCCCCGCCGTCATCTCTATGCTTTTCCCCCCATCTCTCTCCTACCTCAGGTGATAGAGAGGGTCAGGGAAAAAGGATGTTCAATACTGCTGATAGCGCCGTTTTGGGAAAACCAGCCCTGGTTCCCAGCGCTGATGCAGCTGACGAGCACCGCCCCGTGGCCGATACCAGTGAGGAGAGACCTTCTCTCTCAGGCCAGCGGCTCGATTTGGCACCCTCACCCAGAGCTGTGGTCCCTTCATGTCTGGGCCACCAGCGAATATATGATGAACTCCCAAAAGGAGTATTAAACACGATCACGCAGGCTAGAGCCCCTTCTACGAGACGGCTCTATTCCTCAAAATGGTCAGTGTTTTCGGGCTGGTGCGCAGCCCGCGGCTTGTCACCCACTAACTGTGGTGTGATGGAGGTGCTTTCCTTCCTACAAGAGCTGCTGGACAAGGGCAGAACCCCGTCCACGCTCAAAGTCTATGTGGCGGCTATAACGGCGTTTTCGAGCGCAACGTTAGGTCAGTCAATAGGAAGGAACGATTTAGTTATTCGCTTCCTGAGGGGAGCTAGAAGACTAAATCCCCCCAGACCTCCCTCAGTCCCCGTATGGGACCTTTCTGTGGTACTAGAGGCCATGAAAGGTGGACCATTCGAGCCTCTGCAGACGATTGATTTGAAATACCTGTCTCTTAAGACTGTGTTTCTGCTGGCTCTCGCTTCAGTGAAGCGCATAGGGGATTTGCACGCACTCTCTGTGAGCGCGACGTGCATGGAATTTGGACCTAATGACTCTAAAGTCATACTCAAACCCAAGCATGGTTACGTTCCAAAATCACTCAACACACCGTTCAGGGCACAGGTCATCGCGCTGTCAGCCCTACCGGTCAATGATGAGGAAACGGACGCGAACCTCCTATGCCCAGTCAGGGCATTAAGAGCTTACGTGTCTCGCTCGTCTGCTTTTAGACAGACAGATCAGCTTTTTGTTTCGTTTTACGGGCGTCCCAAGGGACTGGCCGCGTCGAAACAGAGCTTATCCAGATGGATAGTTGATGCTATTGCGTTGGCATATGCTTCCAAGGGCAAGCAGTGCCCGCTAGGTGTCAGAGCACATTCCACGAGGGGCGTGGCCTCATCGTGGGCGTGGTCGAGTGGGATTGCCTTGCAAGATATTTGTACGGCGGCGGGCTGGGCCTCTCCGTCTACATTTATAAGGTTTTACAACCTGGAGGTTCCCGCCTTACAGGCCAGATTGCTGTCAGTCTAGATGTTCAGTGTTGTCTGACCTGATGTTATCAGCTCGGAATGCTGCGTCTACTGAGCACAGCTCTAGGGTCGACAGTGAAAGTAATAGCACAAGATGTGTCTGGGCAAACTGTGTGATGACCCTTATTCTTACGTCAGCTCAGGCCGTAACCCCGCCCTGTATGTACGTTTACTTAGCGTCTGAGTGACGCTGCACTATGTGGAAGAGTGCGGCGTTGCCCCTCCCTCTTCCCCGGACTCCCTGTGAGTTCTATAGGTGATTATGAACTGTATGAACCCCGGGTT
>NC_133375.1:7261598-7294128 GCF_049309525.1 Garra rufa
ACACAGGTGTTGTATGAATAGATCTATCTACCAGCCAACAAGTCAAGTCAAGTCAAGTCAAGTCAAGTCACCTTTATTTATATAGCGCTTTTAACAAAACAGATTGTGTCAAAGCAACTGCACAGTATTTAAACAGAACAATAGTGTGTAAGTAACGTATTATTGTAAATAATCAATTTTCAGTTAAAGGCAGTTCATCAATGAATTCAGTGATATCATCGTCAGTTCAGTTCAAATAGTATACGATATCGCTGGAAAGTGTCCCCAACTAAGCAAGCCAGAGGCGACAGCGGCAAGGAACCAAAACTCCACAGGTGACAGAAATGGAGAAAAAAACCTTGGGAGAAACCAGGCTCAGTCGGGGGACCAGTTCTCCTCTGGCCAGACGAAACCAGCAGTTTGTACCAATGTCCGATTGTAGAGAGCTCATCAGGATCCTGTGGTGTAGCGCCGATGGCCGTCTAGGTTGGCGAGGTCTTCATTGATGATCGGTCTCTGGAGCTCATCTGGTTGACATCCATGGCTATTGAAGTCATCTCCAGGTGGTGATCCATGATCTAAGCTGGGTGCGGACTGGATCCGGGGGACTGGAGTGACCATCTGATCTGGATACAGGCTGGGTCTGGCGGCTACCGTGACCTCGGAATAAGAATGAAACAGACTAATATTAGCGTAGATGCCATTCTTTTTACGATGCAACGAGTGCATCAGATGTTATGGGAGGTGTTTTCGGTTCCGGTTGACCTAATTAATGCAGCCTAACAATCCTTAACGGATTTGAATGTTAGGAATGCGTTAATGTTTTATGTGTAAGCCAGGTTAAAGAGATGTGTCTTTAATCTAGATTTAAACTGACAGAGTGTGTCTGCCTCCCGAACAGTGTTAGGTAGATTGTTCCAGAGTTTAGGCGCTAGATAAGAAAATGATCTGCCACCGGCAGTTGATTTTGATATTCTAGGTATTATCAAATTGCCAGAATTTTGAGAACGCAGCGGACGTGAGGGACTATAATGCGATAGGAGCTAAACCATTGAGGGCTTTATAAGTAATTAGCAAGATTTTAAAATCTATACAATGTTTTATAGGGAGCCAATGCAATGCTGACAGAACCGGGCTAATATGGTCATATTTTCTAGTTCTAGTAAGAACTCTAGCTGCTGCATTTTGGACCAGCTGGAGTTTGTTTATTAAGCGTGCAGAACAACCACCCAATAAAGCATTACAATAATCTACCCTTGAGGTCATGAACGCATGAATTAATGTTTCAGCATTTGACATTGATAGCATAGGTCGTAATTTTGATATATTTTTAAGATGGAAAAATGCGGTTTTGCAAATGCTAGAAATGTGGCTTTCAAAGGAGAGATTGCTATCGAATAGGACGCCTAGGTTCCTAACTGATGACGACGAATTTACAGAGCAGCCATCTAGTATTAGACTGTGTTTTAGGTCATTACTTGTGGAGGTTTTAGGTCCAATAATTAACACCTCTGTTTTTTCAGGATTTAACAGTAAGTTATTCGCCATCCAGTTTTTAATATCAGCTATGCATTCTGTTAGTTTATCGAATTGATATGTTTTGCTGGGCTGCGAAGAAATATAGAGCTGAGTATCATCAGCGTAACAATGAAAGCTAACACCATGTTTCCTGATGATATCTCCCAAGGGTAACATGTAAAGCGTAAAAAGTACTGGCCCTAGTACTGAGCCTTGAGGTACTCCATACAACAAACTGATGTTCTCAACACAAAACACTACGATGAATATCCCATGAGTATGTTTATACCTTTTGCATTGTCATTGTTTCACTGTAGCTGGTTGTAAAAGATTCTTAAATTAATTTTTAAATTATTGTTGTGTCTAATGTAGAGAGCTAATGTTTCAAGTTCTAATTTTAAACTAGTGTTTAAACAACTAGTAAACAACTGATCATGTGTTTGGTCTCATGTCACCAGATGTGTCAAATGACTGTTCCTCCTTTTATAAACAGGTTCCAGCTTGTATGCTTTCACAATAACAGTTTACTTACAGGCAATAAAAACTGCTAAATAAATACAAATTCTGTAAATAGGCCCAGTATAGCACAAGTTTGTCATGTGGCCAATCTGAAGGATTTGTGGGATATTGTTAACTTGTAGAACCACTTGTGTATTATCAACACAAGGAAGATACAAATGTAATAAGTGTTTTATTAACAAAAGGATAGACAAGAGTAACTAACAACTACAATGAATTGACAAAGTGCATAAGATTGATAAATGCAAGTGACTGAGTTGGATGTTATCAGCCGAGTTGCGTTGTCTTATGAAAGATAAAATGTTCTTTTTCTGTTCTAATACGTTAAACCTTATTCTGAACTCAATAAATAAACTAAATAGTTATTTATCATTAAAAGAGAGCTATACAAAACCTAACACAAATTAGGGCTTGTGTTATGTTTTTAGTTTGTTTATTAACGTTTTTACGTGCTTGACTGCTCTGGATTGTCATGAACAAGGACCTTTAGTCACTGTACTTTCATCCTACACTAATGGGACTTTTAATTATTGCTGCTCTGTGGATTTTGGTCAACTTGACCGTTGTGTGTCAAGGGATCACAGTTAAATCTCTGAGGATACAATACACTAGAAACCATCTGCTACAATGGAATGGTGTTTTATATTTTTCTGATTGTAATATCATTTATAGTGTTTCATAGTATGACGTTTCTACAGATTTTTGTTGGTTATGGACTGCTGAACTCTGTTGTGTCTGCACAACAAATTTACCTTCAGGTACTAATAAAGATATCTTGAATCTGACCTACATTGATATTCTGACAATTACACTAATGCCGTGGTCATTTTTGCTGCTATTTTTACCACTACACAATAACTGGCTGGCCAATAGAGGGCGCTAGGGGACTGCACTTATTTGTGTACTCATAAACTATATACCATATGTCCCCGCTGGCTGTCTCTGTTCAGCTGGAGAGAAATCGCCCACAGGAAGCAGGTCTATGTAGCAGTTTATCCAATTGCTGATTCATGATATGGGCCAAAAAACATATTTCAAGATATTAGATTATTTATTAGCCCTTTGGTCCTATATTTGGTCTTCACAATGTAGTTAACAAGTACGCACGCATGCACACAGACAATCTCTGTGTGCTAAAAGTCAGTGATAAATTCGATGATGTAATCTCTCTGTATCGCCTTTCTGTTCCTCACAGTCACACATACAGCACAATAATGCTATTAGGGGAATGTCTTTAAAATCTAATCAAGGAAATATTTTACCTTCTGTTGTCTTCTTTTTAAAGAACAAAAACATGCGGAAGCTTGCACAGCTTGTTACAATATTGAGTTCTAATCAGCCAATCACCATTATTTAGTTTAGTTCATAAATTATTATACGATGAGAATTTTAATATTTAATTAGCTTGGTAAATTTTGTACAGTTTTACAGTGATGCTTTTTGTAATTTTTTTTCAACAAGGGGGATTTCCTCTCATCCCCACTTAAATTGAGCCCTGATTATAGAACTCTAGATGCCATTGCTTTTAAAATACAAATGTACTTTTTGTCATGCTAATAAAGCACACTCTATTTGAAAATTGAGACAGAGAGAGAGAGTGAGAGAGAATACCAGAATTGTGATCGGGTGATGTTGTCGGGGTTGCCACCCTTTTGTGTGAGGTTGATTTGCATAGCTTAAAGTTCACAGTTAGAACAGTGTCTTTATTATGATATTTTCTATGCATAATTCTCTTTTCAAACTAATTCCAGATTAACCCATTGTGACATTGTGCTGAAGAGTCCAAACATGATTGTGTCATTTATGAAGTTTCACCCGTGCATTACTGTATACCTTAATAGATAAGCTGTTTCTCACATAGAACTCTTTGAGTGATTAGGCATTAGGCAACAGTTCTGCAGATATGGACAGGGTTTGCTGCACTTTGTTAACTGTGTCCATGAAAATGTTAAGTGATTAAGCATTAAGCAACAGTTCTGTAGATATGGACAGGATTTGCTGCACTTTGTCAATTTTGTGTTTATGGAAATGTGCATGTGAAGATCTATCCCTTGTGACTTTAGCCACATGACAGAACTTGTTTTTCTTCTGTTGGTTCTATAAAATGTAGAATCATTCACACTAAGGGAGAAAAAAGTTGTGTGTTAATGTTAACCTTCCTGTTGTCCAAATTGTCAAATAAACCAAATTGCTTAGGAATATTTATTACACCCCAACCATATACAAGGCTGTGTGCATTTACAGTGTACTTTCCAAAGAAATGCTGAAATATAAGGTAACTGCATGGTTTAAGGTTACATTTAGTGGGAGGTTCGGGGTTAGTACCTATATTGTAATTAAGATACATCAGATCAATATTCAGAACAAGACATTCACAAATTAGTTTTAAAAATCTTTCTAAGCAAACAATTCAGCAACTACTCTACTGTTGATGTCTAAGAGGGGTAAGTGCTACTAACTGGTGTAAAGAACTTGGCATTGTTGTTGGCATTGCTTTCAAAAGGGACTAAAGAGAATGTAACTATGATGTCTATGTTCCAATTAGTGTGTAAACAAATGGGGGAAACTTCAAAAGGTATTTTAATTGCAAAATATAGAAATTGTAATTTTTATACTATTGGTAGTCATGTTTGTTTGCTTGGACATTGTCTTTGTAAATTTTGGTTCACTGGCTGTTTCAAATTACCTTTGAAATATTTGGCTAAGTGTTACGGAACTTTGATGCTGCTGACAAACAGCTTCAATTTCCTGGAAAATAATTGCACAACTTAGAATGTTCGACAACCAATCAGAATCAAATAAGAGCCCCGTGGTATAATAATTCAATAAAGAACATGGACATAGTTTTGTTGGTAATATTTATTTAAACAATGTATTATCATAAAATGATACAGTGTTGTATTATACAGTAAAATTGAGCAAATAACTGCAGTGAGGTCAAAATTTTTCTTTGTTCTGTTATATCTAATGTACAAAGCCACTGTTGCTACTTTACCCTATTTTTTCAATATTTGAGATATATCTATGCATATTTTTGTATTTTTTTTGTCCATTAAAGGAAAAATGTAAAATGTTAAAAAATGTTATGTTTATATTGCAATTTGTAATGAAAAAGTATATATTGTACAGCTACAAATGTAGGTTTGAATAGACAATCAGTATGACATCAAACATACAAAACTGATAATCTAAATTTATTTATTCTATCTATTAATTACCTGGACACTCCATCATGGAAGTGTTGAAAATGTTCTTTATTGCATGTAAAACAGAAACATTTTAGGTGTAAATACGTTACCTATGTTTCTTTAAGACTGTGGCAACATAATAGTGAAGAATCTAAGCCACTAACAGTTTAAAAGTTAAGATGGCCTATAACCCTTATCAACAATTTGACTTTGAGCAACCAATTTAACCACATACATGGAAGTTTCTATATATGCTAACGTTTACAAGGTAGAGAGGGAATGCTTTCTAAAATGTATATATGTCAAATAAATACAATTGTGCAATTCCCTTGGATGGATTGACTTTAAATGCATTTTGTTGTGGTCTAAGTCCTACTTATAGTTTGGGTGTAATTCTGAATAGATGTTTGAAAGTATGCGGCAGTGTTCTTTTGTGGTTGGAATATTATGACATAAGATTTTGGTATGAAATAACTGAAGAGAATTCCATATATACTAGATATCTGGGCCATTGCATTCAGAAGCATGATGTACTTGCTTTTGATAGAGAGATATGCTGTGAAATATACAATCCAGCTCAGATAGTATAAAATTAAGCTAAAGGTTATTGATTTGGCCTCATTGTAATTTTTCGGCAGGTCTCTTCCCATGTATGAAAATATGAGACACAGGAGACCAAGAAACCAACTTATAAACACGACTACGGTAAAGGTTATAGCATTCCCCATTTCACACATGAGCAAAATTAGGTCTTTGAAAGTCCATGAGTCAGCAATGGGTTTGTCGGGAGAGACGGTCATCCATATCACACAAGAAATTAAATGAATGAAAGAAGAAAATGCAATGAAGAGCCACTGTCCATTGTGTTTTATCCAAAGGCTGTGCAAACTGGGAAACTGAGCAGCCATTTTAAAAACACAAATAATTTGAAAGGAACGGACAGTCAAACAGGAAATACAGATAGTAAAGAAAAATGCAAATATAGCATTTCTCAAGAGGCAAAATGCAGATGTGGGTTTTCCAAAGAAAAAGTATACACTTATGCTTGACATAATCAAACACATTAACATAAGGAGACACATGCTGCCCCCAGCAGACTTTACCACTGGTGTGTTGAAGTTGTAGGCAAAAAGGCAAAGTATGGCAATAAGGAGAACAATTAGGCATGTGGCAGAAAGCATGACAAGGACGGAGGAGATTTCTGCAAATTCAAGATAGACAACAGTACGTGTCTTACATGTCGTGCTCCCCTCATCAGACCATTCACTCTCTAAACATGGAAAACAGGTATAGGGGTCCCCTGAAAAAACAAACAAAGAAAAAACAATTCAAATAATATAGCTGCAAGCAGCAATTACGGGGCCAAGCACACCAAAGGGAAATAAGAAGCTAAGGATGGCATGGAACACCAGAACATCTGCAACAATTACTAAAAGGAAGCCATTTTAAGATGATTTTAGTCAAAATGACAGAAAAATAAATGTAGAATGCCTAGTAATATGATATAATGGCCTATCAAATCAATGTGGTGTGTTTAGTGTGAGGTGACAAAGGCACACACAAAGTTTGGTGTCTTTATGTCAAAGCTTTGCAGAGATAAAGCCTTAGAGTCATTTTGGCATCAAGCCTAAAATTTGTAGCGGAGCTATATGAAAACAGTTTCATCTATCAACACAAAATCCAAAACTTTTTGTCAGCACAGTCTGAAGATGATATGACTCGTTTTTTTTTTGTTTTGTTTTTTTTTTGAAAATCAGACGAATAGTCATGGTGGAGTTTGAAAAGTAGGTTTTCAACATTAATCAAAACGGCGGACAGGAAGTTTGGCCAACTATGGTATAATTGGTATCTATGTTGTCAGCATGACCTAAGGAATATTTTGAAACCAGTTTTATTATATTAGGCTAATGCAATCAATCATTTTAGCATTTTTGGAAATTTTATAATTAAAATTTAATGAATGGTTTACTACTCTTTACCAATAGGTGGCACTGTTACCAAATTGATGTGGCATGGTCAGAGTAATGTGATTTTTCGATGTTTTTTTGTCAGCATGGTCTGAAGCATGGTCTGTTAGTAGGTTTTTAACATAAATCAAAATGACGGACAGGAAGTTATTCCAATTATGACATAATTGGTGTCAATGCTCTTGGCATTATCCAAGGAATATATCAAGACCAGTTTCATTACAATAGGCTAATCTAAACAGAAGTTATTAAAGTGCCCCTATTATGCCTTTTCAAATATGATATTTCATGTAGTGTGTCATGTAGCTGTATGTGAACATAAACTATCTGCAAAGTTGTGACGCCGACAGTGCACTACAAATGAAGTTTTTGTCTAACAAAAAAAAGAGTCGGCTCACATTCGCCTAAACGAGTCGTCAGCAATTCGAATCTTTTTTCTGTAACGGCCACACGTCACGAACTACACATTTGCGTAATGTCTGCCCACGTTCAATTTCGCGAACAACTTGCCCGCCCACAAACAGTAGGCCTACCATTTTCACGTGGATTAACGTTACATCATGTCAAGAAGACGCCCTGCGCTGTGAGAGTGAATTTGTTTTATATGCCCTTCTGAAAGATGAAACTACCAAGAATGAGTGGTTAACATTAATTTTTTCAACACCTCAGCAGTCCAATGCCAATCTTGTGTTGTGTTCGCGTCATTTTACTGATGACTGTTTTTCCAATCTTGGGGAGTAACGTTACAACGCGAGATTCACCAAACGCTTGGTTTTAAAAAATGGATCAGTGCCCAGTTTATTTGGACCGGCTTGCTCCTCTGAACTTCTACCTGTAAGTATGATTAATAATTGATGATTGTATTTTCTAGCGATCGTTCAAAATACGTCTTTGTGTACGTTATGGTGTGTAACAACCCCGCACATGTCTTGGTAACCGGCTAACTTGCGTTTCTGTAGCTCTGTTGTTCAGCTGTGAGTGCAATGTAGTCTAAAAATTGTGATTGATGCAGCTTGACTGTCTGTCTGCCTTATTAGTAATGATAATGATAAACGATGGCTTAACGCAGTGTTATGGGTTGTACGTTACAGTGTTGAAGTTCACAACGTAGAGGTGTGCCCGGTTCGCTTACAAAAGCAAATTGCAAGCACTTTCCACAGTTATAATATGACACCCACTGAGAAACGTCCTGCTCCAGTCGTGCTTGCAAAACAGTTTCTTGTCGATGTGCCACTTCCACCGTTTCATCGTCAGACTCCGGCTCGAATTGATAGGGTAAAATCGAGGCTATCTTTTCTATGCATTAACAGGTCTCCACAGCTGTCATTCAGTTATGCCAATGGGCGTTTCGTTTTTGCGCTGAAGCGGTAGACCAATCCAAAAGGACTGCACCATCTGACCAATCACAGCGGTGAGGGCTCACTGAAAGGAGGGGTTTAGAGAGACTGATTCTTCGAACTGCTTCACACGAGTCGTTTACGAATCATTTAGAAACGGGGTAAAATTAAATCTAATTTTTGAGAAAACTAAAGTGTTTTTTGAACTTGCATACATGTAAACCTGTTTTAAGAGACTATTACAACAATATTAACTACCTTAAACATGGCATAATAGGGGCACTTTAACATTTTTCTAAATTACTTTATAACTTTTGACCACAAGGTGCTGCTGCACGTACTGAGTTTCGTAATGATACATCAATCTATTCATCTATTCACCGATTTTGGTAAAATCAGACAAACTGTCTAGACGAGTTCGAAAAAGTAGGTTTTTCAAACAATTAAAAATAGGGAAAAAAACTAAACCTTACAATTTTTTAATTTTGGTATTTATTCCACATGAGGCAAGGATTCATAGAAAATAAGGATTTTGATTTTGTGTCTTACGGTTCAAAAGTTCCCTCTCAGTCGGTCTCTTCGACGTCACGTCGGAGACCGACGAATTGGGATATCGCTTAGAGATACCAATCCTCTTCGTGTGTAAACTAAACGAGCCAATGCACATTGGCATGCATGATTGCATCCAGCTGTCGCTGATCACAGCGTGAGCATAAATACACAGCAGGTGCAATGCATAGACAGCATTTCGCATCGGAGCCGATCTTCTTTGAGAGAGACGCAACGAGCCATTCTACTAGAACTCTTACTGCGGTGTTGGCGGTACGGCGCGTCAGCGGTGGTGGTCTCCTGTGGGTGGAAAAAGCGCGCAGTCAAGGATTGCACTACCTGCCTTCTGTGTCGCTGCGGCCATCTCCCCTGTGTGCTTCAGCATTAGAGCAGTTTCTAAAAGAGTATCACGGGTGAACGTCTTTTTAAAGACGAGGCATTTGAAACACAATGCCGTTTCACCCGTGCGTTTCTGGATGCGGTCGTTACCTGGCGCCAGGTGATGGTCACGATCGCTGTCTGACGTGTCTGGGTATTGAGCACGCTCAGGCGGCGTTTGTGGATGAGTCATGCTGTCATTGCGGCGGCATGTCCATCACGGAGCTGCGGACCAGACTCCGCTTCCTGCAAAGGGGCGGGGTGCCAGTTCCTCTGCCCAGATCTACCGGCAGAGGGCTGACTGGTCTGACGGTGACGGTGGGGAATTTCCCGGCGGGTGATCCGCTGGGGGTTCCTCCTTCCACCGACAGCCCGTTCCATCTGGAGCTCCCAGAAGAGTGTTCGGGTCCTCCTCGTGAGGTACCGCTCATTACTTTTGGGGCTCCCCCTGACGACCGGATGTCAATCGCTGCATCGGGGGGTGAGCCAGACTTCTCGGGGGAGGACGATTCCGGATCGCTGCCGTCCACTGGGCGGTCAGCGGTGCCGGATACCGACCCCGAGATGATGGCTATGCTTTCCCGGGCCGCCGAGAGGGTAGGGCTTGAATGGAACCCTCCATCACGTCCCGACCCCTCTCGGCTGGATGACTGGTATCTTGGGGTGGCCCGCGCTGGTTCTCAGCGTCCCACCCCAGTGCCCTTCTTCCCGGAGGTGCATGATGAGCTTACTGGGACGTGGACGGCACCTTTTACTGCCAGAAACCGCTCCAGTGGCACGTCCTCCCTCACCACCCTTGATGGCGGACCAGCGCGGGGGTACGCGGCTGTCCCGCCGGTGGAGCGTGCGGTGGCGATGCAATTGTGTCCCGGCGCCGCTTCCACTTGGCGGGGCAACCCGTTGCTCCCCTCCCGGGCCTGTAGGCACTCGTCGGCTCTGATCGGCAGTGCCTACACGGCTTGTGGCGCTGCTGGCTCCGCCCTACACGCTATGGCGTTGTTACAGGTCCATCAGGCCCAGGCACTGAAGGACCTGTACGAGGGTGGTCACGACCCGGAAGTTCTACGTGAACTCCGTATCGCTACGGACCTCGCGCTACGAGCGACGAAGGTTACGGCGCGGTCTCTGGGTCGTGCGATGTCCACGATGGTGGTCCAGGAACGCCATCTCTGGCTGTGTCTGGCCGACATGAGGGAAGCAGACAAGGTCAGGTTCCTGAATGCCCCCGTGTCCCAGACCGGCCTCTTCGGCGACGCGGTCGAAAACTTCGCCCAGCAGTTTTCGGCCGCCCAGAAGCAGACTGAGGCCATCAGTCATATCCTGCCCCGGCGTGCTCCCGCTGCTGCCTCCACCCAGCCGCCGGCGGCACCTCGGTCTGCTCGTCGCCGAGGGCGGCCCCCTGCCTCCGCCCCCGCTCCACAGCAGCCTGCGCAGCAGCCTTCACGGCGGCGCCGTGGAGCCGGTCCCAGGGCGGCCGCCCCGCCCGTCCAGGCTCCCACCAAGACCAGTGGGAAACGCAAGAACAAGCGTCCCTGAGACGGGCGACCCAGAGATGGAGGAAGCTGCTCTTCGGGAGATGGTGATCGCACCACTCCCTCCCCCGGAGGAGGGCCGGGCGGAGAATCTTTTGTTTCCTTTAAAAAAGTTTCTTTTAAGAAACCCGTCATCGGCCTCACGGTCGGTGACACCCAAATTTTCAATAAAAGAGCAGTTTCTACTATCTCTGGGTCCCCAGAGGGGACAGCGGGTGTTGCACGGGTTAGCCCCGGGCTTCACCCCCTCTCCCCTCCCGCCAGCAAATGGCGCTGGGCGGTTGGAGAGTGCGGTAAGACGGACTACTCACGCACCAGCTGCCAGAACGCAGGTAAATGTCTTGCACACACCACACACAGACACTCTGACCCCGCTTCGGACCGGCATAGAGACGCCCGAGCGGGGTCCCTGCGTTCCACCTCGCTGCCCCCCCGCGGGTACGTCAGTGGTCCCGCTGGTCCCTCTTGTACGTTGGCTGGGGGCCTGGAGAGGGCTTCCCAGTCCGTCCTGCTGGCTCCTCCGGACCATCAGGCTCGGCTACGCGATTCAGTTCGCCCGGCGTCCGCCTCGGTTCAGGGGCATCCACTTCACTACAGTGAAAGTAGCAGATGCCCCTGTCCTACGGGCGGAGATTGCTACCTTGCTGGCGAAGAAAGCAATAGAGCCGGTCCCTCTAGCCGATATGAAGACAGGGTTTTACAGCCCCTACTTCATAGTACCCAAGAAAAGCGGCGGTTTACGACCGATCCTGGACCTGCGCATCTTGAATCGAGCTCTTCACAAGCTACCTTTCAGAATGCTCACACAAAAACACATCCTCAGATGTGTTCGTCCCCAGGATTGGTTCGCAGCGATCGACCTGAAGGACGCGTACTTTCATGTTTCGATCCTTCCGCGCCACAGACCATTTCTGCGGTTCGCGTTCGAAGGCAGAGCATATCAGTACAAGGTCCTGCCCTTCGGGCTGTCCCTCTCCCCCCGTGTCTTCACGAAAGTCGCGGAGGCGGCCCTTGTTCCCCTCAAGGAACAGGGCGTTCGTATCCTCAACTACCTCGACGACTGGCTGATACTAGCACACTCTCGAGAGCAGTTATGCGAACACAGGGACCTGGTGTTGGCACACCTCGCCCGCTTGGGCCTTCGGGTCAACTGGGAAAAGAGCAAACTCTCCCCCGTGCAGAGGATCTCTTTTCTTGGTGTGGAACTGGACTCGGTCAGCCAAACAGCTCGCCTCACGCAAGAGCGGGCTCAGTCGGTGCTGAACTGCTTGAATACGTTCAAGAGCAGAGAAGTGGTCCCACTGAAACAGTTTCAGAGGCTCCTGGGGCATATGGCAGCAGCTACGGCAGTTTTACCGCTTGGCCTGCTCCATATGAGGCCACTTCAGCACTGGCTTCATGGCCGAGTCCCGAGGAGAGCGTGGCAGCGCGGCACTCTCCGGGTCAAAGTAACCTCGGCCTGTCGCCTAACCTTCACCCCGTGGTCAGACCTAGCTTTTCTTCGGGCAGGAGTTCCCTTAGAACAGGTCTCCAGGCACGCTGTGGTACACACGGATGCCTCCACCACCGGTTGGGGAGCCACGTACAACGGGCAGGCAGTGTCGGGGGTTTGGACGAGCCCCCAGCTACACTGGCACATCAACTGCCTAGAGCTGCTGGCAGTACGCCTTGCCTTGAACCGTCTCAAAGGGCGCCTTCGAGGCAGACACGTGCTGGTCCGTACGGACAACACTGCGACCGTTGCGTACATCAACCGACAAGGTGGTCTACGCTCCCGTCGCATGTCGCAGCTCGCCCGTTCTCTCCTCCTCTGGAGTCAGAAGCATCTGAGGTCGCTTCGTGCCATTCACATTCCGGGTTTGCTCAACCGTGCAGCCGACGAGCTCTCACGAGCTGCGCTTCCCGGAGAGTGGAGACTCCATCCCCAGTCGGTCCAGCTGATCTGGAGACGTTTCGGGAAAGCTCAGGTAGACCTGTTTGCTTCTCCAGAGACGTCCCACTGCCAGCTCTTTTACTCCCTGACCGAGGGTACACTCGGCACGGACTCCCTGGCATGCAGCTGGCCACGGGGCCTTCGCAAGTATGCGTTTCCCCCAGTGAGCCTTCTCGCACAGACACTGTGCAAGGTCAGGGAGGACGAGGAGCAGGTCCTGTTAGTGGCGCCTTACTGGCCTACTCGGACCTGGTTCCCAGAACTGATGCTCCTCGCGACAGCCCCTCCCTGGCGGATTCCTCTGAGGAAGGATTTACTGACTCAGAGACGGGGCACCCTGTGGCACCCGCGTCCAGACCTCTGGAAACTACATGTCTGGTCCCTGGACGGGACGCGGAGGTTCTGAGTGATCTACCCCAAGGAGTGGTAGACACCATCACTTCGGCGAGAGCTGCATCCACGAGACATGCTTACGCCTTGAAGTGGAACCTGTTCGTCGAATGGGCTTTCTCAAGAAATGAGGATCCCCGAAGATGCTCGGTCGGAGTCGTGCTTACCTTTTTGCAGCAAGGGTTGGAGCGTAGGCTGTCTCCCTCCACCCTTAAGGTCTATGTAGCCGCTATTTCTGCAAACCATGACCCCGTTGAAGGAAGGTCAGTAGGTAGGCACGACCTGGTCGTCAGGTTTCTCAGGGGAGCCAGGAGGTTAAATCCTCCTAGGCCCCCCTCCGTACCCTCTTGGGACCTGTCTCTGGTGCTCACAGCACTACAGCGGGTCCCCTTTGAGCCTTTACAGTCAGTCGAGCTGAAGTATCTCTCTATGAAGACTCTGCTCCTGCTGGCATTGGCCTCCATCAAGAGGGTAGGGGACCTGCAGGCGTTTTCGGTCGACGATTCGTGCCTTCAGTTCGGGCCGGCAGATTCCCAGGTAACCCTGAGGCCCCGGCCTGGCTACGTGCCCAAGGTTCCCACTACTCCCTTCAGGGACCAAGTGGTGAGCCTGCAAGCGCTGCCCCCGGAGGAGGCAGACCCAGCCCTAGCTTTGCTTTGTCCCGTCCGAGCATTAAGATGCTACGTCGACCGGACGCAAAGCTTCAGGACCTCAGATCAGCTCTTTATTTGTCACGGAGGACGGCAGAAGGGGAAGGCCGTCTCCAAGCAGAGGATGGCACACTGGATAGTGGATGCCATCGCCTTGGCTTATCAAGCTCAGGGCGTGCCCTGCCCGCTCAGGTTGCGAGCTCACTCTACTAGGAGTATTGCATCCTCCTGGGCGCTGGCTCGTGGCGCCTCGCTATCTGAAATTTGTAGAGCTGCGGGTTGGGCGACCCCTAACACGTTCGCTAGGTTTTATAGCCTTCGTGTAGAGCCAGTCTCCTCCTGTGTTCTCACCTCAAACGGGTAGAAGCACTGAGAGGCACTGGCTCAGGTCGGCTTGCTATCTTCTCCAGAGTGTCCATGAAGACCCTGTCGAGTCCTCCTTCCTCGGCTCCAGACGTAGCGGAGCGTCTAGGCGCCAGGCCTCTCTCGATGAATCTTTAGAACCGATAGAAGGCTTAGGATACATGAGAGACTTAAGTGAATCCCATATGTCTTCCACGGTACCCACAGAGACCGTGTTTCCCCGGTAACCTTCTACCATCTTCACGAGGGTTCAATCACCTCCATTCTTCCATATGTCCTAATTGAGCCATATGCGTATTGCTCCGAACCTCCTGCGGGATGGGTGGGAGCTCCGCACGTTCCCAGTGCTCCAGCTTCACTAAGTAGGTAGTGCTATGTTATACAGTGACTGGTCTTTTCTGATCCGCCCTTGGCCTTAGCAAAAATTGGAGGCCAGGTGGCTTGCTCAGGACACTGGAGGGGGGCAGCAGCTGCGGCGCTTTGCTAGGGATCCCAATTCGTCGGTCTCCGACGTGACGTCGAAGAGACCGACTGAGAGGGAACGTCTTGGTTACGTATGTAACCCTCGTTCCCTGAAGGAGGGAACGGAGACGTCACGTCCCGTCGCCTCAGCTGCTGTACCACCGCTGTGCGGCCGGACCCAAGCTCGGCTCCTCAGCGAAATCCTGTCTATGCATTGCACCTGCTGTGTATTTATGCTCACACTGTGATCAGCGACAGCTGGATGCAATCATGCATGCCAATGTGCATTGGCTCGTTTAGTTTACACACGAAGAGGATTGGTATCTCTAAGCGATATCCCAATTCGTCGGTCTCCGACGTGACGTCTCCGTTCCCTCCTTCAGGGAACGAGGGTTACATACGTAACCAAGACGTTATCACCATAAAGAAAGTAAAACTGTGAGAGTGAGACTCCAAACTTGCTATGGTTAGTGTTGAGACTGTCCTGTATTAGTGTGCCAAATTACACAACTTTCCCGCAAGCTGTTCTATGGGCTGCCATAGACTTTCAAAGCGAAAGAAAAAGAACGCTAATGGAGACAATAGGTGCTTGGCCCCTAAATATGTATGTTAATTAATACAGTTTTGCCAGAAGCCATAATAATAGTAACTACATGTGGGAAAATATATACTTTTTTTTTTTTTTTACATTTTACTAAATGTACCCAAATTCCAGTAAAATATTGGTAATGGAATGGACTGAAGAAGCTTAAATACCAAGGTGTCATTGAGCACCATTTAAGGTACTTACCAGAATAATCCACATAGCTGTTACGTGGGCATTTTTTACATGTAAAACAGCAACTATGAAAACCTTCAGGTTGCCTTGAATATCCCGGTTTACATTCAACCGAGCAGTTTGAAAAGGGAACCTTTAAGAAATGGGAAAACATGTTATTAAAGTTATTTTTTTTTAAACTAGGATCAGTGTTCTCAAACAATTAACACAGCCAGAACACTATGTAATTTCCATGAATGGACTGAAAATGACAAAATACAAATTACATAACTTTCTTAAACTCAACACTCAAATCAGTTAACAGTAGGGTTGGGTACCGAAACGTATTGGCACCGGTACCCATATGACCGGTGTGTACCGGATCGAAACAGAATGCCACTTAAGTGCCTGAACTGTCTATTGAAATATTTGTCTTCTGGTGCTATGACACGGATGTAAGAAGCATTAATTTGTCAACATGCATGATCGCTAGTTAAATTTAAATAGCCTACTGCATTCATGGGGTGTCAGAATGATGTAAAAAAATATTTCCTGAATGAGAAAACTCACGTGAACGTCGGAATGATACAAATCCAAGACATCTTTGTAGTTACTGACCATTTTCACATTTCGAATTAAAAGCACAAATCATCGGGAAATAAAAGTATCCGAGAAGCGCATGAATGCAGCAACTATCGTTACTCTTGCTCGGACTGCAGCAGGTGGTCTGCCATTAGCTTAGCTAGCTACATTAAACACTTAAAGGAACCGTATGTAAGACATTTATGTCAGTTAATCATAAAATGGCCCTGACATGTCACTAGACATTAAGAAATCATGTTCATTTCAAATACTTATATCACTGACAACAGTGGTCCGGCCAGGATATTGTCATTTAAAAGTGAAAGCTGCAGCCCTCAACTGATGTTATTGTTGTCATTTTGTGTTTTGGCCTGAGGCTCCACCCTCCAGCTATCTACCAATCACGAAGTCAGTAGAGTTTTGTGATCCGGGTTGCCAGCTCTGTTACAGCTGCAGCTATACGAACGTGTAGGATAAAACATGTATAACGTTACGAAACCTAAAGACCTCGTTATGAATCCGAAATACGTCGTGACAAAGTCCGAAATAAAACAAGGATTTGTATAGGAGATGCCTTTGAAAGATGGAGACAGCTGAAAACGGAGAAGAATTTGAAGACAGACGCCAACGTTGCTAATTTTCTCTTGGACTGGTAAGATTCATCTATGTTTGGCTAACTTTGCTTCCGTACACAGTGGATTTTCCACAGTCGCCCATGCTAAATGCGTTGATAAAAATCTTTATATCGCACCACTAGCAGGGTATGAAAACAGGGTATGTTCCGAATGAAATGTGGTATTACAGTACATCTTTACGAAATATTTGGCTAATCGCCATCTGTAAATTTTTGTGATGCATAATTACTTCGCAAAACATCTCTTGTGAAGCATAAATATAATTAACAGAAGAAAAACAAATTACTGTGTAGGACTCGTCACTTGCCATTGGAAGCTCCTTGTAGCAGCCTACTCCTACAGCTTAGCTGGCAACCTCGAGTCGGAGGGGATACACCATTCTACAGTATTTTGAAAGTGATTGCAGTACCAGTTTTGGCCACAATCCTACATACGGTTCCTTTAAAATGCCAAAAACTAAATGTTCTAAAGTGTGGCTATATTTCATTATTGAGGGCACATGGAATAAACTTGAAAGCAGAGGGATGTACCGTGTTTGACAGTTTGCGGACATCAGCTGGCACTATCAGCAGGGCGCGATTTGCTCTAGTCTATGCATCCCTGCCTCTGCTGAATTATTTTTATTTTATTTAAAGCATCCCGTGAAGCTCTCCTACGTCCTGATGTAAATCATCTAAATCAAAATTTTCGCGATCGGCTTTAAAGTCCTGTTCTGAATCAAATGATTCACCGTACTTGCTTTTAAGTTTCGTTTTGAATCAAATGATTCGCGATCCGATTGGAGCCCTTCGAAACAGTGAATCATTTTGCGACGCAATGGTTTACTAATTTGTAAATAGTTTCAAATAGTTTCAAAAAGCTCTGTTTATACTTTGCTCACTTTTTCTATATAATTTATCCATTGTTTGAAATGAAATCATTACAATTAATAGGCCTAACTTACTATGTTTTTTATAAAATTGTGATCACATTAGACAGTTTTCGTATTAAAAACATTTCATGACGTGACACGTTACAGATTACACTAACAATTTGGTCAACCTCCCACCTGTAGGAAGAGAAAAATCATACCCCTTCTGCCCCCTGGTTTAAACTAGAAGGGAGACAGATCTGACCACTGGGCATGCGAACATCAATCTAACGTTATTTTTATCACACTGTACAACAACAATACTGTTATTTATGTATTATAGTAAGGGCTAAGTTTAGGGTTGGGGTAGGTGTAGACATTAAAAAAACACATTTTATAATTTCATTGTTAGTTTCCGGTCGGCGCTGTATCCCTTCTAGCCACAACTGCCCCCTGCCCTAGTCATACCAAAAGAATTGCTGAAATTTGAAGCTGTTAAATTATTGTAGTTGGGTTAGGTGGCTTAGGTTTTATTGTTGTTGTGTTTTGTATTTACTTAAATATTAATTCATACTTTAAACTTTTAATACATTTTTCATTTTAAAGAACTTTTTTGTCCAATAAAAAGATGTTCTTGTGTCTTCCATCATTTTGTGGCTTTTTTTTTAAATTATCGGTTCAGGCACCATTTTGGCACCGGTACCATTTCAAAAGTATCGATTTGGCACAGGTATCGAAAAAACAAACAAACGATACCCAACTCTAGTTAACAGACAAGTAAAAATAAAGCCATCTTCATTATTTCACTAGCATCAAATTAATATCTTATGCATGATAACACTCTGTCTGCCTGTTCTGTGCTCTTTTGATCGTAAACTGCAATAAAAATAAATAGCAAGGTTTTCCTGGGTTTGGGCCAGTGACCAGTTCCACCATGCAAGTTGGTTAGAAAATCACCTACATTTTGTGCTGCTGCTGCTTCCATCTTTTTCTCCATTTCTGAATCCATTTGTGAGATTTCTCCTCCTGGAGATAGAGGGTTTTCACCCACAACCTTTACGAAAAAGTTACTCTTCTCGAAACAACAGAAGAGGCCTGCAGAGATATTGAGGCATATGTGTGCCAGGCATGAATTCAAGTGAATTCACAGCATCCTTTCTTTAGGTCCATAGCTCAAGACAAACACATGAAAAAAAGACTTCCCCTTTGTGTCAGCTTTAGGGCTTTTTCAATATTGTACTTATGTAAGAATATGTAGTCAGCTGAGAAAGTTCATCAGTATGTGCACTTTGTGTTAAAATTAGTATGAACCAGTTTGCTAGATGGCTGTGTTAATTGTTTCGAGAGTATTATCATTTTTAGAAATATGTCAAACAGGCGAGAGAAACTGCAATCTACAAATGTTCAGATAAAAGCTCACCAAAAATAAACAAGACTTACAGAATCATTGTTAAGCCAGGGCAAGAGAGAGTTGTCAATGGTAAAAGCAGCTTCAGGATATGTATCATATGTGCCCACCATCTCAAACAGTGGAGGATTCACATCAGTGTGCCAGTGCACAACTGCATAACTGATGGTTGGATCATAGTTTTCATCGTATTTCACCTGGCGGCCATTGAGTGGAAAATCCAACTTTTTCATTTCTCTCATGAGCTGTTGTGAAGTGTTGTTAAATACAAAAGACAAATAATTATTAATAGTAATATTGCTATAACATGAATAAAACAAATTTTATTTTTTATTTATTGTATAGTACTTACACAACAGTATAAATAATAATACAACCTATATATTATAATATATAAATAATACATAAAAGTTGTTAATTATATTCATTCATTAAAACATTGCAACATATTTTCATTAATTAAAATTAATTCACTTACCATGTATGGCTTGGCCTTTGTGTTTTTTGGGCATTCATTCACGTCACACTGCAAAACATTGTGCAGTGCATGAGCTATGGTATATATGGCAGCATAGATGGAGAAGGAGAACGAGGGATTCTCGTTTATAATCTCCTCTGCTGTCAACAGTGGGCAGTATTCACAAACTTGATTGCATGTCTTACTCTGAACGTTACTCTCAGCGCTATAAGCATTGATTGTTCTCCTTTCTTTATAGATGAAGTTATCAAATCCAGGTAATGACAACAATCTTTCTGTAATGCCAATGACTGTGCCGATTTTTTCAATTCCTGGCTCTCTTGGAAGCTGCTGATTCATAGCCCAGGTTTCACTTGCAATCCATACTTTGTCTCGAATATTCTCCACTATGGCCGTTTTGATTATGTTGACTGCATATTGTGGCACAGCGAAAACAACAATGACATTGATGTTGAGCATATCAATCTTTTTAAGCGTTTGACTGTAGTTTGCGTCTAGGCTCAGACCCTCTTGATAGGCCAAACAAATGCCAGTATTACTTAAATACTTGTTAAACAGCTTTAGTCCATCTGAACTGTAATTGTCTTGGCTACCAAGAAAGGCAACCCAGTTCCATCCAAACCACCGTATGATGTGAATAATCATCTCTATCATATCTTTGTTGCTAGGGACTGTTCTTACAAAAGAAGGATACTGAAGTTTGTTGCTTAATGCATAACTAGAAGCTCCATAATTCACCTTTGAAAGAGAAGAAAACACTACATTAGAAACAACTCATTTAGCATTATATAGTAACTTGGTATTTTTGAATAAAGAGTAGACAATGTGTAAAAAATGTAAAAAAAAAAATAAATAAATAAATAAAAAGTAAATAAAAAAAGAAAAAAGTGTCACATTTACCAATGGTATAAGTCCCATTGTAATCAGTGGTGCAATAGTAATGGTTCTTGTGCTTCCATATGGCCCTGTTAAGGCAATCACTTTAGGCTGATAGTTGTTCAATTGTTCTTTGGGTTTTATTGAGGCATTCTTTGAGATAAAGCTTAAGAGTGAGCGGAAATTCTTTGTATTAGAACAATGGTCAAAAATTTCATAGCCCAGGGAAACATTGGGCAGAAGAGTGGTGGAATTATTAATCTCCTCAACAGCAAACCTCATCACTTGCAACATTTGATAGCCAGATGTGGAGTTAGTGTGCCTAAAAAAACAGCAATGAGGAAGTTAATAGCATGTAACTGAATATTCAGTTTAGAAATATGAAATGCTTCTTTGATGTAAAATACTGCGTAGCAATAACACTAGACTGGTAAGAGGTTATGCTTACCTGAAACATTCAGTGGTCTCCGGAGTGAAAAGAGGTGTCACTTGGTCAATTTCATGTAAAGCAAAAAGGCCACCCAATAAATAATCTCCCTCCAAGCTGAAGTCAGATGTTGAATGTGGCCAAGAAACTTTGAAAAAGGAACAATTAGTAAAGCACAAAAGGAAAACGCAAATTCTATTGAGAAGCATGGTTTAGGATGGACTGTTGGTCATGAAACAGGGATGTGCAGTGGCTATCCTTTTGAGAGAAGTGAGACTCATATAGAACTCTTAATTTGCTTAAAACACATTTCTATTTGCTTAAACCACTCTATTCACTAGTTTAAATCCTTATTTCCATATCAAAACTTACGATGCATATGTCAATCAGTTATTAAGTAGAGCATTACACCACAAAAATCTCCTTGTAACCTACATACATTTACAAATTAAAACTCTTGTGAAGCAAACTGTAACCTTCTGTGCTCTCAGCAGTAGTTTTATAGTTGGATCAGAGTCACAAAGGTTTCTCAGTTTAGAGGTGGTGAGGAAAAACCCTGATGTGTAT
Organism: Garra rufa; assembly: GCF_049309525.1. NCBI lineage: Eukaryota > Metazoa > Chordata > Actinopteri > Cypriniformes > Cyprinidae > Garra > Garra rufa. The sequence goes on from NC_133375.1 coordinate 7,282,944, forward strand.
ACATTATCAGATTTTATGGAGATTATTGTGGTGTTACATCACATTTTAGGTATACAGTTAATGCCCTCCCTGAAGGCTGAGAATGCTAAATGCTTAAATGCTGAAAAAGTTAATTCATAGATATTTTAACTAGGAAAAAATAGCAACACTATCTTCAGTTTCAGAAGGTTCTATACTGAATTAGAAAAAACAAAAACAGAAAAGTAATTGACATATGTTTTACATTTACATTTAATTTGCTTAACCCAGTTCCTGAATCAATTTAAATGCTTTTGCATACCTTACAATAATCTAAATATGTCACCCAACCAGTGTCCCTTACTGACACTGACCTTACTGATACTGAGATGTCTGAGAAAGGATGTTCTGCATAGGAACCAGATTTTCCATAATGTATTGTAATGCAATGTTTTATACTATAGACACTATAAATGTAAATAGATAGCTTCAAATAACATTCACTTTTTAGAAAGTCTATGAGTGTGAAAATAGTCATATCTCTCCTATAACCGATTGGTGTACTATTGCAACATAGAAGTCATCAAGTCACCGTTATAGCACTTTTTACAAAACAGATTGTGTCAATGCAGCTTTACAGTATAAAACAGGAAATTAGTGTACCAAAGGAACCAACATTTCATTGTTTTCCTCTGGTCAGATGAAACCAGCAGTTTAATTTCAGGCTGCAACAAAATCAAACAGTTCTCGTCTGGTTCCCATCTTGTGCCGACGACCATCTTAGTGACCAGGTCTTTGCTGGGGATCTGTCTCTGGGGCTAATCCAGTTGTCATGATCTCCTCTTATATTTAAGGCTGTAGAGTTCATCTCTAGGTGCAGATCCACCACCTGTTCTGGATACGGACTGGATCCAGTTGACTGCAGTGACCATCTGATTTGGATACAGACTGGATCTGGGTGGCTACAGTGCCCTCGGAATAAGATTAAAACAGACTAATGTTAGTGTAGATGCCATTCGTCTTATGATGTAACAAGTACATTGGGTGTTATGGAAAGTGTTCCTGGTTCTGGTTGACTTTAATTAATGAGGCCTTAAAATCCTTTAATGGATTTGAATAATAGAAATGTATTGGCAAGGTTAAAGAGACGTGTCTTTAATCTAGATTTAAATTTACAGATTATGTCTGCCTCCTGAACAGCACTAGGTTGTTCTAGAGGTTGTGCGCTAAATAGAAAAAGTATCTGCCGCCTGCTGTTGATTGTCAGGTTTTAGTCTGTTTCTGTTCTGTTTTCCTAGTGTTTTCCCCCCTCTGTCTCTAGTCCTTATGGTTTAGTCCTTGTCTCACCCTTTTGGTTTAGTCTTAGTTGGTTTTGTCTTGCCCATATTTGCATTTCCCCCTGGTCATCTTGTTATCTCGTTTGTTACCACGCCCCCTTTTCTGTGTATTTAAGTCGGTGTCTTATCACTCCCTGCCGTCCGTTGTTAACGTTACATGTGCTTGTTTCTTGCTCCCGGTTTTTGTTTGTTTGTAATCATTTTCAGTGTTTCGTTTAATAAACTTTATTTATTCATTTACTCTGGTTCTCCTCCACCCATTTCCATCAGCCGCCAAGCCAGCGTCAGCTCACAAGATGGCCGCCACGGCTTCACGCAAGATGGCTGCCACGCCAGAGTCTGCAAGCAAGATGGCTGCCACGCCAGAGTCTGCAAGCAAGATGGCTACCATGACAGAGTCTGTTCGCAAGATGGCTGGCACGCCAGAGTCTGTTCACAAGATGGCCACCATGTTACTATCTGCCCGCAAGATGGCTGCCACGCCAGAGTCTGCACGCAAGATGGCCTCCGTTCCTGAGTTCCCGGCCAAGATGGCCTCCGTTCCTGAGTTCCTGGCCAAGATGGCCTCCGTTCCTGAGTTCCTGACCAAGATGGCCTCCGTTCCTGAGTTCCCGGCCAAGACGGCCGCCGTTCCTGAGTCCCCGGCCAAGATGGCCGCCGTTCCTGAGTTCCCGGCCAAGATGGCTGCCAAGCCTGAGTCCTCGGCTAAGATGGCTGATGTTCCTGAGTTCCCGGCCAAGATGGCCTCCGTTCCTGAGTTCCCGGCCAAGATGGCCTCTGTTCCTGAGTTCCTGGCCAAGATGGCCACCGTTCCTGAGTTCCCGCCCAAGATGGCCGCCGTTCCTGAGTTCCCGGCCAAGATGGCCGCCAAGCCTGAGTCCCCGGCCAAGATGGCCTCCGTTCCTGAGTTCCCGGCCAAGATGGCCGCCGTTCCTGAGTTCCTGGCCAAGATGGCCGCCGTTTCTGAGTTCCCACCCAAGATGGCCGCCGTTCCTGAGTTCCCGCCAAGATGGCCGCCAAGCCTGAATCCCTGGCCAAGATGGTCGTTGTTCCTTAGTCCCTGGCTAAGATGGCCGCCGTTCCTGAGTTCCCGGACAAGATGGCCGCCAAGCCTGAATCCTTGGCCAAGATGGCCGTTGTTCCTGAGTTCCTGGCCAAGATGGCCGCCAAGCCTGAGTCCCCGGCCAAGATGGCCGCCAAGCCTGAATCTGCACCCAAAATGAAAAAACAAAAACAGATTTTTGTGTGGTTGTGCTAATTGTGTGTACTGTTTTGAAAACACGGGCCCTGTTTTGAAAATCGTGCTTAAGCAATCCACAAAAACTGTAAATGCAAAATTTTTGATCTAGTTGTCATAAACTGTCAATCATATATTCTACACATTTCTATTAGACTTTTTGTAAATTTGCCATGAATTATTCAAGTGAATCTTGACTTTCACTAATGAAGATAATATAGATCATCCAATGATAAAGCAGTTCTCTGAAATAGCTCAAAGGTACATCTCATGAACCTTCAATTAGAAAGCATATATAGACAGAGGACAACGCAGGAGTTTCAAATTCTGACAGTGGACTTTCTAAGTTTTATTTTCACCTTTGTGCCCATATTTCTTTCTCTTTTCTATTTCACAATGATGTTGTAATCAGTTTTTATTTTATTTTATTTTATTTATTTATTTATTTATTTTTTGTCAGACCACTAGTACAAGTATAACTGTGAATCCTATCCAGTCTTTTTCAATCAATATCCCACATACAGTAATGTGTAATTTTGAAGAGGAAGAGTAGGAGGTGAAAGAAGAAGAGGAGGAGAAGAAGGAGGAGGACAACGACAATGTGGAAGAGACAGAGGAAGAGAAAGGGCAAGAAAACAAGCAAACAATTTAGCCTGTGATGCTGGGAAGAATAATTATTTTTGTTGTTGTTTGCTGTTTTGTACTGTACTCTAAAGTACATTAAATTAAGGAATAAAATACTTGCAAATGCATACATTTGTTGTGTTAATCATGTGAAAAGTTTTTTATTTGTATTGTTTTCGTAGTATTGTTTTGAATTTATCTCATCAGTGTGTAAAACTGTGTTGTAGTGTGTGTGTTTTTGAGGATTTGTGTGTCATGTCTGAGAGCAAAATTTGGTTTTTCAGCAAGATTGAGTTGTTTTGAGTAGAGAGCTTCATTTTGACCTCAATATAGGAAGTTTGGGGAATTGAGTTAGGAGTTGTGGATTTGTGTTTAGAGTTTAGCAAATAAGAGGCATAATTTCAAGAAATGTGTTTAAGCAATTGAAAAAAAACTGTAATATGTGCTTAATTGTAACTAATAAATGGCTAATATTCTAGTAATATGCCTGCTAATAAGCAAATAATTAAGAAACCGTAAAATAAAGTGTTACCAAAAAAAAAAAAAAAAAAATCAATTGCAATAGTGTACTTACTTCAATGCTACAAGTACGGTAGAACCATCACTTCTACTGCAAAAGACTGGTTTGTAAGTAATCTTCCTGACTTATCTGAATTCCTCAGCATATCCAATAGCTCAGAAAAACTTGATGATGTAATAGAAACTATGGAATCTCTCTTTTCTAGCACTTTAGATACAGTTGCTCCAGTGCGCTTAAAAAAGATTAAGAAAAACAGTGTAACACCGTGGTATAACGATCACACTCGCGTCCTAAAGAGAAAAGCACGAAAAATGGAACGCAGCTGGAGGAAAACAACGTTTTTTTGTACTGTTTGGCGTGAATGTAACTTATCTTATAGAAAAGCATTAAAAACTGCCAGATCGGATTACTTTTCGTCTCTCTTAGAAGAAAACAAATATAACCCTAGGTATTTGTTCAATACTGTGGTTAAATTAACGAAAAATATAGCAGAAACAGGTGCAGACATTTCCCAACAGCACAGCAGTAATGACTTTATGAAGTACTTTACCTCCAAGATAGACACTATTAGAGACCATACAGCTGCCCGCTACAGTATTGTAACAATAGAGGTCTGGAGACTGACGTGTGGATCCATATGCAAAGCTTTATTAACAGACGTAGTCAAAACAGGCAGGGGTTCGAACACCAGCAAACAAGAACAACAAGGGAAATCCGAAAGAGTAATCCAGTAAACAGGCGAGAAGGTCAGGGCGGGCGACAAGATTCAAAAACAAGAAAACAGTCCAAGGTCAGAAAACACAGAAACACAGGAACTAGGAACTCGGAAGGTTAAAGACTAAACAAAGATCGGTCCAGACAGAGGGGAAAGGGAAGGCTTTATACCAAACACTAGGGTTCACATGACAGAAACAACCAATGGGTGGTGGGGGGGAGCAGAGGAACGACGGAGGGCCATGTCCGTGTGGCAGTGGGGAAACAGGAGCCCACCAGGGCGGCGCAGACAGAGCGGGAGCCCACCAGGGCGGCTTAGACGGAGCGGGAGCCCACCAGGGCGGCTTAGACGGAGCGGGAGCCCACCAAGGTGGAGCGGACGGAGCAGGAGCCCACCAGGGCGTAGCGGACGGAGCAGGAGCCCACCAGGGCGGAACAGGAGGCGCAGAAGCCCTCCAGGGCGAAACAGGAGGCGCAGAAGCCCTCCAGGGCAGAGCAGGAGGTACAGGAGCCCTCCAGGGTGGAACATGAGGCCCAGAAGCCCTCCAGGGCGGAACAGGAGGTGCAGAAGCCCTCCAGGGCAAAACAGGAGGCGCTGGAGCCCTCCAGGACTGAACAGGGAGCCGCGTCATGGACTGGGACCTGGGTAGAGCAGGGATAGAGGAAGCAGACAGAACAAGGAGAGAAGCAGAGAGTTCATAGGGGAACGCCACCTCCATACAAAGTTCTACAGCGGGTGCTGACACCTCTGGAGGCAATGGCGCAGCTTCTCGAAGCGGTGAGATCTCTGGAAGGCTGGGCGGAACCAGCGGAGACTCTTGTCCTGCCTTGGACTGTAAAGCCGGGTCCTGGCTTGACTCAGGATGTGAGGTCGGGTCCTGGCTTGACTCAGGATGTGAGGTCGGGTCCTGGCTTGACTCAGGATGTGAGGTCGGGCCCTGGCTTGATTCAGGATGTGAGGTCGGGCCCTGGCTTGACTCAGGATGTGAGGTCGGATCCTGGCTTGGCTCAGTATGTGAGGTCGGGTCCTGGCTTGACTCAGGATGTGAGGTCGGGTCCTGGCTTGACTCAGGATGTGAGGTCGGGTCCTGGCTTAACTCAGAAAGTGCTGCTGCTTGGCTTGACTCAGACAGTGCAGTTGTTTGACTTGACTCAGACAGTGAAGTAGTGTCTTGACTTGGTTCAGGAAGTGAAGTTGTGTCTTGGTTTGGCTCGGAGGGAACGGCTGAGAATTGACTTGACGTTGATGGAGCAGCTGTGACTTGGCTTGGCTCTGAGGGATTAGCTGTTTGACTTGACTCAGGGAGTGCTGCTTGACTTGACTCAGCAGGAACAGCAGCTGTGACGTGACTTGACTTGACAGGAACAGCAGCCGTAACTTGACTTGACTTGTCATGAGCAGTGACTGTGACGTGAACAGGCTGTCGCTTGGCTGATATGATACTGGCGAACGCTGGCTTGGCAGACGTGACGTTAGTAGGTGCTGACTTGGCTGACGTAGCGTTAGCAGATGCTGGCTGTGGCTTGACAGACATAGCGTGATCTGGTTCTGGAGCAGCAGACTCTGTGTAGGCTGGTGCTGGCATCAGGATTATGGCTTGGCGTGGGTCCGGCATGGCGGCCATCTTTGCGACAGCCTCTGGTCTGGCGGCCAACTTGTGCAGTAGCTCTGGCGTGACAGCCATCTTGGCCGGGAACTCAGGAACGGCGGCTATCTTGGCCAGGAACTCAGGAGAGGAAGCCATCTTGGCCGGTGACTCAGGAACGGAGGCCATCTTGGGTGCAGACTCTGGAAAGGTGGCCATCTTGCGAACAGGCTCTGGAAGGGCGGCCATCTTGCGAACAGACTCTAGAAGGGAGGCCATCTTGTGAACAGACTCTAGAAGGGAGGCCATCTTGCGTGTAGACTCTGGAAAGGCGGCCATCTTGTGAACTGACTCAGGAAGGGCGGCCATCTTGTGAACTGACTCAGGAAGGGCGGCCATCTTAGCAGTAGGCTCTGGCATGGCAACCATCTTTGCAGCAGGCTCTGGCATGGCGGCCATCTTTGCAGCAGGCTCTGGCGTGGCAGCCATCTTTGCAGCAGGCTCTGGCGTGGCGGCCAACTTTTCAGCAGGCTCTGGCGTGGCGGCCATCTTTGCAGCATTTACTGTGGGAACATTGTTGAACTCCTCTGTGACTCCCACAGTAACAGGAGAACCATTCATCAACAGTGCATAGTCAATTAGGTCTTTTAACGTGCAGTTAAATTCCCCTCCAGGTAGCAGCGATCTAGCGGGTTCATTAATCCCAAAACGGAACAAGTCCTTTAGCCACACCTCGTCATAAAAGCGTACTTGAGATGAAAACTTCCGGAACTGGTGAACATAATCCTTAATGGGGAGATTTCTCCGTCGTTGGAGCAGAAGCTGGTCGACTGGGTCAATGTTGTGATGCTGGTGAATAAAGCTGCTGGATCCGGGTGTGACCGATCGTTCTGTAACAATAGAGGTCTGGAGACTGACGTGTGGATCCATATGCAAAGCTTTATTAACAGACGTAGTCAAAACAGGCAGGGGGTCGAACACCAGCAAACAAGAACAACAAGGGAAATCCGAAAGAGTAATCCAGTAAACAGGCGAGAAGGTCAGGGCGGGCGACAAGATTCAAAAACAAGAAAACAGTCCAAGGTCAGAAAACACAGAAACACAGGAACTAGGAACTCGGAAGGTTAAAGACTAAACAACGATCGGTCCAGACAGAGGGGAAAGGGAAGGCTTTATACCAAACACTAGGGGTCACATGACAGAAACAACCAATGGGAGACAGACACATGGAGCAGGAGAACCAATGAGGACATGACACTTAAGGGCAAAGCATGGTGGGTTGAGTGAACACATAACATTAAACAGTTCAGGATGGAGTGCCCTCTACTGGGAATGACGTGCACTCCAGCTGGTGATTGTGACAAGTATCGCATCAGATAATGCGTTGTAGATCTCCTGAGGAACAATTCCACTCATTGCCTATTATAGGAGAGGAAGAATTGTATAAAATTGTTAAATCATCTAAACCTACAACATGCATGTTAGACCCTATTCCATCTAAGCTACTAAAGGAGGTACTTCCAGAAGTCATAGATCCTCTTCTGAATATTACTAATTCGTCACTATCATTAGGATATGTCCCCAAAACCTTCAAACTGGCTGTTATTAAACCACTCATTAAAAAACCACAACTTGACCCCACTGAATTAATTAACTACAGACCAATTTCGAATCTCCCTTTTCTGTCAAAGATACTAGAAAAGGTAGTATCCTCACAATTATGCTCCTTCTTAGAGAAAAATGGTATCTGTGAGGATTTCCAGTCAGGTTTTAGACCATATCATAGTACTGAGACTGCTCTTATTACAGTTACAAATGACCTGCTCTTGTCAACCGATCGTGGTTGCATCTCCCTATTAGTGCTACTGGATCTTAGTGCTGCGTTTGATACTCTTGACCACAATATTCTTTTAAATAGACTTGAAAATTATGTAGGCATTAATGGTAGTGCGCTGGCTTGGTTTGAATCGTACTTATCAGACCGCCATCAGTTTGTGGCAATAAATTAAGAGGTATCATTTAAATCGCAAGTGCAGTATGGAGTGCCTCAAGGCTCAGTACTAGGGCCATTACTTTTTACGCTTTACATGTTACCCTTGGGAGATATCATCAGGAAACATGGTGTTAGCTTTCATTGTTAGGCTGATGATACTCAGCTCTATATTTCTTCGCAGCCCGGCAAAACATATCAATTCGATAAACTAACAGAATGCATAGCTGATATTAAAAACTGGATGGCGAATAACTTCTTACTGTTAAATCCTGAAAAAACAGAGGTGTTAATTATTGGACCTAAAACCTCCACAAGTAATGACCCAAAACACAGTCTAATACTACATTGCTGCTCTGTAAATTCGTCGTCATCAGTTAGGAACCTAGGCATCCTATTCGATAGCAATCTCTCCTTTGAAAGCCACATTTCTAACATTTGCAAAACCGCATTTTTCCATCTTAAAAATATATCAAAATTATGACCTATGCTATCAATGTCAAATGCTGAAACATTAATTCATGCGTTCATGACCTCAAGGGTAGATTATTGCAATGCTTTATTGGGTGGTTGTTCTGCACGCTTAATAAACAAACTCCAGTTGGTCCAAAATGCAGCAGCTAGAGTTCTTACTAGAACTAGAAAGTATGACCATATTAGCCCGGTTCTGTCAGCACTGCATTGGCTCCCTATAAAACATCGTATAGATTTTAAAATCTTGCTAATTACTTATAAAGCCCTCAATGGTTTAGCTCCTCAGTATTTGAGCGAGCTTCTATCGCATTATAGTCCCTCACGTCCGCTGCGTTCTCAAAATTCTGGCAATTTGATAATACCTAGAATATCAAAATCAACTGCCAGTGGCAGATCATTTTCTTATCTAGCGCCTAAACTCTGGAACAATCTACCTAACACTGTTCGGGAGGCAGACACACTCTGTCAGTTTAAATCTAGATTAAAGACACATCTCTTTAACCTGGCTTACACATAAAACATTAACAAATCCATTAAAGGATTGTTAGGCTGCATTAATTAGGTCAGCCGGAACCGAAAACACCTCCCATAACATCTGATGCACTGGTTGCATCATAAATAGAATGGCATCTACGCTAATATTAGTCTGTTTTATTCTTATTCCAAGGTCAAGTCAAGTCAAGTCACCTTTATTTATATAGCGCCTTTTACAATACAGATTGTGTCAAAGCAACTGCACAGTATTTAAACAGCACCATAGTGTGTAAGTAACGTATTATTGTAACAATCAATTTTCAGTTAAAGGCAGTTAATCAATGAATGAGTCACCGTAGCCACCAGACCCAGCCTGTATCCGGATCAGATGGTCACTGCAGTCCCCCGGATCCAGTCCGCACCCAGCTTAGATCATGGATCACCACCTGGAGATGACTTCAATAGCCATGGATGTCAACCAGATGAGCTCCAGAGACGGATCATCACTAAAGACCTCGCCAACATAGACGGCCATCAGCGCTACACCACAGGATCCTGATGAGCTCTCTAAAATCGGACATTGGTACAAACTGCTGGTTTCATCTAGCGAGAGGAGAACTGGTCCCCCGACTGAGCCTGGTTTCTCCCAAGGTTTTTTCTCCATTTCTGTCACCTGTGGAGTTTTGGTTCCTTGCCGCTGTCACCTCTGGCTTGCTTAGTTGGGGACACTTTCCAGCGGTATCGTATACTTTTTGAACTGAACTGACGATGATATCACTGAATTCATTGATGAACTGCCTTTAACTGAAAATTGATTATTTACAATAATGCGCTACTTACACACTATTGTTCTGTTTAAATACTGTGCAGTTGCTTTGACACAATCTGTATTGTTAAAAGCGCTATATAAATAAAGGTGACTTGACTTGACTTGACAATTTTTCTACTATGGTGCTTTTATCTGAATAAAAATTTTCTCAATCATCACAACAAGAAGTATTTAGTATGAAGTTGGAAAAATGGCATACAGAACCATTTTAATGTCAGAATATAAATACTGCTTACACAAACACAATACATAAACATAAACATTGGGAGAGTAAAAAGATTTGATGGCTTTTTTATGCGCAACCCCTACATTGCTTGAATTTTGTCACCAAATTTGTCACTGAAGAATTTGTTTCAACATCCAAAATTTCCCAATAGAAGTGTTTGGACCTTGGTTCGACCATATCAGTCGTCAGACTTATTCCAACTTAGTGTATATGTTCTATGAGGATTTAGTTGAGGTAAGTTTAGTATATAAAATTACATTTTAGCAAACATATTTGCATAAAATCAGTAAGGTGGACCACTTGTGCTCCTCTTGGGTTTATCCACTTTAAAATAACAAAAGGGGTTCGGTGTGACGCCATGAAACAGAAAACGATAACCAACTATTCAACTATCCTAGTCATGGACTTAAAGATCTCACTCTTCATGCAGAAAGGTTAACAAACCTAGCCTGGGTCTTCCCATGCTGCCTTGCGCGCAGCGCTATTTTATTCACACTGCTAGGCAGCCTGGATTCCATGAACCAAATTTTCACCTCAGATAGGGAACCAATCACAGAACGGGGAGGGAGCAGCAAGACGATGACGCCTTCTGTGCGACTCACCGAAGCAGTTTGTTTATAACTATGGATCCAGCATTGCAGCAGACGCGAAGTTATCTTTCGATGCAGCCTTTGGCCGTGTTCACACTTGGCGTCTTTTTTCAAACTGCTAGCGTTTGTTTTACATTATAACCCTATGGAGTAAACCGTCTTGAGTGCATTCTTAAACGCCACCACTGGCGTCTTTTTCTGCAGCTCAGAGCGTCTTTTCAAGTTGAAAAAAGTTCAACTTTTCTGAAGAAAACGCCCTACGTCAAGCGCTTTTTTGAGAGCTGACCAATGACAAGTGAGTAGCTAGACCTGCCATTTCCATAACAACAAGAAAAAATGGGAAAGGTGCCGTTTAATAGACTTTTTTTATTGTTGTTGTAGGATTTCAGCGCGAATCAGACAATTTAGGAGATTCGATTAGAAGTTAAAACACTTCTACAGACTCAAATTCCACAAGAGGCCCCGTCATAAATCTGACGTTTGATAGCCTGGCGCCAGCCCGCCAGCTTGAAGCAACCAAGTAACTACAGGCTTAAAACTAGGAACTTGCAACATTAACACAAAGGGACCCTTGCTGATTGTGAAATTTGGAGCAAATAATCAAGATTAATGGTCAAAGAAATGCA
>NC_133375.1:7294628-7311232 GCF_049309525.1 Garra rufa
GTATGTGAATAAACTTTCTGAAATAAGGTCACCATTCCCCTTTCTTTAGCAGTGAGTTTTTCTGGGCCTGATTAAGATCTATGAATTTCATTTTCAGTTGTATGGTATGAGTTGTACTGTTCAGCATGTGTTTCTTTATTCCAGTTTAAATTAACATTTCCACCAATTTTAACATAATACTTAGATTAACTATCAATAGCAATCTTGGCTTTTTTTTAAATTCTGGATACATTTTTAAAGGGATAGTTCACCCAAAAATGAAAATTTGATGTGTATCTGCTTACCCCCAGGGCATCCAAGATGTAGGTGACTTTGTTTCCTTTTTCTGAGGAAACAAAGTCACACTGTTTTGCAAAACAATACACACAGTTTACAACCTACGACACAGCATTCAAAACAACCAGCTACAGAAATTTTTGGGTGAACTATCCCTTTAAGGACTGTTGATTTCTTAGGTTTACAGTTTTTTCCAATTGCTAACACACTAAAATGACATGCACAGCACAATTATTTAAACTGACACACAGAGAGCAAAACTTCTTCTCAAGTCTCCAAAAGTCTAAACACATTTTCTGCTTTACACACATTTTGCAATTCAAAATGACACTTTTTACAGTTTTTTCCAATTGCTAACACACTAAAATGACATGCACAGCACAATTATTTAAACTGACACACAGAGAGCAAAACTTCTTCTCAAGTCTCCAAAAGTCTAAACACATTTTCTGCTTTACACACATTTTGCAATTCAAAATGACACTTTTTAAATGCACTGAAAACAGTTCTGTGCATAAGACACAACAATCTGACATAAAGTCACATGCTTGCCATTTCAAAACACTGCTATTCAAAATTACACTGCATGAGCTAATTGGCCAATTACATGTGCCACCTGGCCAAACACCTCAATGGTTAATTGTGAACACTTCAATCAGGATGTAAGCACTATAAAAAGACCACAGGTGAGAACCTTTTTTTTTTCTTTTTTTTTTTTAACTGTAATATATTTTTTCTGAAATTTTATTTTGCAGTCTACTGTTTTTTGTAAGAATATTTTTGTTCAGTCCCATGTAAATATATCTGCTGTGCATATGTTGCACTGACTTGTTTACTGTAGTGAAAAAAATATCAAATAAAAAAATGTTGCAACAGGATGTGTGTGTATCTGCATATTTCTGTGAATGTGAACAATCTGATACATATTTTAGTATTATGGCAAAGCATACTAAAGATGGGGGTGCTTTCCATTATGCCCAAGAGTGTGTAGTTGGTTAGGCAAAAATCTGGTAATATGAATGAAGTGTGTGCCATTTCATGCAAAAGTTTGATTTTGATAATGCTATGTGTAGTTTCGGTTGCAGTGCTTCATTTTACAGGATATATGAGGTATTTTGCAGTTTGGGTGTGTGGTTTTGTGAATTGTGTTAAGTATTTTGATAAAACCAGACCAGTTTGAAAAATTGTGTGTTAGCAATTGGAAAAAACTGTAAATGCACTGAAAACAGTTCTCTGCATAAGACACAACAATCTGACATAAAGTCACATGCTTGCCATTTCAAAACCCTGCTATTCAAAATGACACTGCATGAGCTAATTGGCCAATTACATGTACCACCTATCCAAACACCTCAATGGTTAATTGTGAACACTTCAATCAGGATGTAAGCACTATAAAAAGACCACAGCTGAGAACTTTTTTTTTTTTTTTTACTGTAATATATTTTTTCTGAAATTTTATTTTTCAGTTTACTGTTTTTTGTAAGAATATTTGGTAACACTTTCTATGAAGCCCCTATTTATAACACATTATAAGGGTATTTCTAAGGCATTATAATAAATGCATAATGCATTATAAGAAACCTTATAATATGTTATACTATCTCATGAATAATCATAATAACAATTATAATACATTATAATACTTGAGTATTTGAGGTTATAACTTTTAAGATTATGATCATTTATAACACACAATGAACGGCATATTAAATCTTTTTAATTTATAATGGACTATATTATATTACATTTATTTTTTTACATTATATTACGTTTTATTTTGATGGTCCCCTAAGTCTATTGACTATAAGCTTAAACTTTCTAACTACATGCCAACTAACACTCCTTAGAGTATTACAGTTTTTCTCAATTGCTTAAACACATTTCTTGAAATTATGCCTCTTATTTGCGAAACTCTAAACACAAATCCACAACTCCTAACTCATTTCCCCAAACTTCCTATATTGAGGTCAAAATGAAGCTCTCCACTCAAAACAATTCAATCTTGCTGAAAAACCAAACTTTGCTTTCAGACATGACACACAAATCCTCAAAAACAAACACACTACAACACAGTTTTACACACTGATGAGATAAATTCAAAACAATACTACAAAAACAATACAAATAAAAAACTTTTCACATGATGAACACAACAAATCTATTCCTTTGCAAATGTTTTATTCCTTAATTTAATGTACTGTAGAGTACAGTACAAAACAACAAAATAATTATTCTGCCCAGCATCCTGTGTTTGGTCTGGGACAGGCCAAAGAACCTCTTCAGCATCACAGGCTAAATTAGCCCTGGCCAGGCAGCAGGAGTAAAATCCTCTTGCATGCCTGATCCAACCCTGGCACTCATCAACTAAAATATATGAGACTGCTTGTCTTCTTGCCCTTGCTCTTCCTCTGTCTCTTCCATGTTGTTGTCATCATCGTCCTCCTTCTCCTCCTCCTCTTCCTCTTTCACCTCCTACTCTTCCTCTTCAAAATTACACATTTCTGTATGTGGGATGTTGATTGAAAAAGACTGGATAGGATTCACAGTTACACTTGTACTAGTGGTCTGACAAAAAATAAAAAAATAAAATAAAAGCACACAACGTCATTGTGAAACAGAAAAAAAAAAGAAATATGGGCACAAAGGTGAAAATAAAAATAAGAAAGTCCACTGTCACAATTTGTAACTCCTGTGTTGTCCTCTGTCTATATGCTTTCCAATGGAAGGTTCATGAGATGTACCTTTGATCTATTTCAGAGAACTGCTTTATCATTGGTTGATCTATATTATCTTCATTAGTGAAAGTCAAGATTCACTTGAATAATTCATGGCAAATTTACAAAAAGTCTAATAGAAATGTGTAGAATATATGATTGACAGTTTAGGACAACTAGATCAAAAATTTTGCATTTAGGTAATGATTTATACGATGAGCTAATGACTTGATGTTTTGAGGGGTAAGAATATTGCACAGAGAACTACAGTATATAATACATTTTGAGCAACATGACAATAGCAACTGATAATGTAGGAAACTGCAGACAAATGTATATTTAATTTCTGATCTGAGAAATGCACCAAAGTGACTGAGAAAAACTTTTATCCTTTTATCTCCATCGAAGGTTCTGATTGGTGTGTGCTAAATTTTGACTCCTAGTGTTTCCAGTTGGGTAATTGTGTGCTAATTGAGCTCAAACTTCGCAGACTTGAGTGAACAATATTGAATGCTTGTGCTTTCTAAATGACCTCATGGTGTAAGCACTGAGAAATGTAGGGATTTGTGTGTAGAGTTTTGAAGTAACAGTTCACCAAATATAACTCATGTGTCAAAGCAGGGAATAGTGTTTATAGTTTAGGGAAATGGGTGTGCTTTTTCAAAAATGGCGTTATAGTTTTGAAATTTTAGTTCAAAAGACTGGTTATAGTGTTTTAGCAATTGAGAAAAACTGTAGTAGGCTTAGGTTATGGTTGGGCTAGGTGGAATGTTCATGTACTTGCAAAGTTACTTATAATACAACATAATAGTTTGTCTTTTGGGGAAACATCGAAATTTAGTGTTAGCATATATTCAGCATAATAACAATTACTGCTAGCTGACATGGAGTTACAGAGTTACTTATCAAAAGCTGTCTGAAGGGTACCATCAAAATCATCCAACTGTTCATATTACACATTTATCTAAACTGATACCTGATCTTAGGGTTCTTTGGGAAATATTATAATTACTTATAAGTGGTCTTTGTATGCTTTAAGTAAAGTGACATGAGAAACATGGCAAGATATGAGACTTATAATATGTTATAACTATGAGGAGGTAATCATTCTCTTAAAAGCTATAATCACAAAAAAAGTATAAATTATAATACATTAAAACTGTTCTTATGAATACTCATGAGATGATATAACATATTATAAGGTTTTTTTATAATGCATTATGCATTCATTATAATGTCTTAAGAATACCCTTATAATGTATTATAAATAAGGGCTTCATAGAAAGTGTTACCGAATATTTTTGTTCAGTCCCATGTAAATATATCTGCATATGTTGCACTGACTTGTTTACTGTAGTGAAAAAAAATAAAATAAAAAAATGTTGCAACAGGATGTGTGTGTATCTGCATTTTTCTGTGCATGTGAACAATCTGGTACAAATTTTAGTATTATGGCAAAGCATACTAAAGATGGGGGTGCTTTGCATTATGCCCAAGAGTGTGTAGTTGGTTAGGCAAAAATCTGGTAATATGAATGAAGTGTGTGCCATTTCATGCAAAAGTTTGATTTTGATAATGCTATGTGTAGTTTCGGTTGCAGTGCTTCATTTTACAGGATATATGAGGTATTTTGCAGTTTGGGTGTGTGGTTTTGTGAATTGTGTTAAGTATTTTGATAAAACCAGACCAGTTTGAAAAATTGTGTGTTAGCAATTGGAAAAAACTGTAACAGAATTATTTTACAGTTCACTTAAGTATATACCAGCTTCCCCAAATGATACACACACATTTCATTACATTATCATACAGTAAAATATAATGTATGATACATTATCAATAGAGTGACAATATGGCATGAGACAAACTGACCATTTAATTTATCTGCAATGGCAACAAATGTGCATAAACACTGAAAAATATGACGTGTCTATGCGTGTAAAAAATATAAAGATGTAACATATACTGTGTCATTTTCAAATACTGTGACCTGGTCATGGAAGAAAAGGTGTTAATCTACTATCTGATGTGGTCACATAATTTGATCTATATGACTAATTCTGGTTCCTTGGCAAAACGGTGAACAAAGCAGAATGGTAGGGCTCTGACATGATGTCATTACAGTGTGTGTATTGCCTCAAGAAGAGTTGTTAATTTATGTTTCAGACCCAGTTTTTGTACAGGCAGATAAAAGCAGAACCTTTTCTTCATGCACACTGTTGTACAGTTACAGTTACAGTTAACACATTAAAACTGGAACCTGAAACATTATCACCAAAACCTGAAACTCATGTACCAAATAGTTTAACCAAGTCTGCACAGTTCCTACTTTACATTTAGTTTTCAATTCGATATCACACTGTTTTGCAAAACAATACACACAGTTTACAACCTACGACACAGCATTCAAAACAACCAGCTACAGAAATGGTCAATCACAATGCCAAACACACAAATTGGTAGCACATACTCCTCATAAGTTTAAACAGTATGCATTTGAATCTAGAAATCAAGATTTCACTTAGAAATCAGAGCTTTAGCGCTATAATAAAATACAACCTTTTTGCTATCAAGGGCCATTTACATTTTTGCATCATCCTTTACGGGCCATACTAAATTGTATTTAAACTCCTACTTTTTAAAAGATGTTACAGTTTTTTACAGACGCTAGGACACATTTCTCAATACTTAGGTCACTTTTGCAAAACTCTTCACACAATTCTCCTAACCGACTTTCAGCTTGGCAAAGCAGTTCATTTCACATTCAAAATGCACTACAACTACCAAAACACTTTATTCAGGTCTCAAATAAACTCATTCTTCCAGAACACTAGCAAAGGTTGACAGCCGACAAACATACTTTGTCACCCACAAAACAATGACCTAAAAAACACTAACAACATGTAGCATTACACAGTGTTTTCTTGTGTAAAACAAGGACACATCTCTGTTTATAATTGCAATATATATTGTTTATAAGTGCAATATATGTTACTGGAATGAATCAGACATGATGCAGAATTCGTCAATATTTTATGTTGTTTATTTATTTTTATTTTTTTTTGTACTACAGTTTTTTACAGACGCTAGGACACATTTCTCAATACTTAGGTCACTTTTGCAAAACTCTTCACACAGTTCTCCTAACCGACTTTCAGCTTGGCAAAGCAGTTCATTTCACATTCAAAATGCACTACAACTACCAAAACACTTTATTCAGGTCTCAAATAAACTCATTCTTCCAGAACACTAGCAAAGGTTGACAGCCGACAAACACACTTTGTCACCCACAAAACAATGACCTAAAAACACTAACAACATGTAGCATTACACAGTGTTTTCTGGTGGAAAACAAGAACACATCTCTGTTTATAATTGCAATATTGTTTATAACTGCAATATATGTTACTGGAATGAATCAGACATGATGCAGAATTTGTCAATATTTTATGTCGTTTATTTATTTATTTATTTTTTTTTTTTTGCACTAAGTAATTCCAAAATACAAGAATTTGTATACACACCATCCACTGATACAATAGTAATGCTAATCGCATTTTCATATTTGAAATATGTTTCAAGAAACAGTTTTGAAAACAGTAAGCATGTGCAAAATGTCCTGTACGTACAAAGATTTTTGTCAGTTGTTGTGTCTGAGTGAGAAAAGAATTCATGAAATTTGAGAGATGTAGTCACTGAATGCATTTTGTGCCAAAACAATGATAATTGATCCTCAGTTTAGCCTACATAGACTTCTGTTGTGCTCACTGTGTGAAGAGTTTTGCAAAAGTGACCTAAGTATTGAGAAATGTGTCCTAGCGTCTGTAAAAAACTGTAAGTAATTCCAAAATACAAGAATTTGTATACACACCATCCACTGATACAGATACAATAGTAATGCTAATCTACTGCATTTTTAGATTTGAAATATGTTTCAATAAAATATTGCTGCTGAATTTTGCTGTCTTATTCAGTTTTGCATTATGTTATTGTTTTGAACATAAGTTTAACAGTTTTGAAAACAGTATGTAAGCACGTGCAAAATGTCCTGTACGTACAAAGATTTTTGGAAGTTGTTGTGTCTGAGTGAGAAAAGAATTCATGAAATTTGAGAGATGTAGTCATTGAATGCATTTTGTGCCAAAACAATGATAATTGATCCTCAGTTTAGCCCACATAGACTTCTGTTGTGCTCACTGTGTCAAGAGTTTTGCAAAAGTGACCTAAGTATTGAGAAATGTGTCCTAGCGTCTGTAAAAAACTGTAATGCCAACAGCAGAACCATCTTCAAAATCTGAATTCTTTAAACACTTACTTTAGAGGCTCAAAAGAGAACCAGATTAACTTTCCAGGACAATAGATGGGTCCAATAAGGAGCCATGACGATATGGATCTCACACGTCCAAAAACGATGGGGCAAATTTTCAAATAGACGTTACTTTATTAACAAACTGCATATTTGAACTATAAACAAGTACGTTCTCACCTGAAAACCTCTTAAAACTTCATTCCGTGAGGCAAAAAGAGTAATATTTATAAAATGATACAGGATTTAGGTGTCCGCTATGACACTAGGATAAAGAAAAAACAGACCCAGCTAGAACAAAATTTTGTTCACAAACAAATTTGTGAAAAAGGGCATTCCTGTAGCGATACTAGTAGAATATCTCACGGTTCTCAACCAATCAGATTTGAGAACCAGAACGAACTGTTAGCCCCTTCCACTAAACTAGCATAACCACACTGTGCAAAAACTCTGTTTTGATTTTTTTTTTAACACACTGACAATCACCATAATACACTAAATACAAATATATTCAAGGTTCATAGTGTCACACACACAAATGTGTGTATATACATATACATATATATATATATATACACACACATGAGGCACATCCAAATATACAGTATATATAATGTGTGTGTGTGTGTGTGTGTGTGTGTGTGTGTGTGTGTGTGTGTTTGTTTTTGTGACATATCAGGACACAAATTTGTGTAATAACATGGGTATGACATAGGTATTACAAGGAGAGGGTGACTTATGAGGACATTGTCCATGTCCCCACTTTTTAAAAGGCTTATAAATCATACAGAATACGTTTTTTTGAGAATGTAAAGATATGCACAGTCTCCTGTGAGGGCTAGGTTTAGGTGTAGGGTGATAGCAAATATTGTTTGTACAGTATAAAAACCAAACGTCTATGGAATGTCCCCACAATTCACAAAAACAAACATGTGTGTGCACAAAAGTGTGCACAATCTCCTGTGAGGGCTAGGTTTAGGTGTAGGGTAGGTGTAGGGCGATAGAAAATACGGTTTGTACAGTATGAAAACCATTACGCCTATGGAATGTCCCCCTAAAACATGTAAACCCAACATGTTTTGTTTTCTTCACTCTTTTGCCTGGTATTTTAGTCAGCTGTGTAAAATTTTATATTTAAGATACTGAGGAAACATACAGACAGACAAATCGACCACCATCCACAATTTACAAATCGACCACCATCCATAATTTCCATGTGGTATTCCATATGCAGGTGGGAAAAGAGTGTGGCATAATCATCGGATTTGGATGTGCCTCGTGGCCTTCAGCTTTTGAATGCAGTCAGTGTTTATAGAACATTTGATGCCTTGCTGTATACATTCAGTCATGGTGTTTTCAACTGAAAATAATGAATACATTTGATTAGATCTGATCCCTCAAACTTGCCAACCACTGCCTAGTGAGTGGATCCCTGCTTTGCTTTATTTATGTATGCCTGTTTGCAGTCAGTCTTGACTTTTTATTGCGTGGTGAGCTATGGTTCAGAAACAATTTTCTTTTTGGAAATTGCTAGTAAATTTCCCAAGTAATGAAATGTATCACATTGAATTTTGAAGTAGAAAGACTGAAATAGTATTTTATTGTATCTTTGTATCATTTACAACTTTAGAAATCTTAGAAAACCACTCTCTGTGTGTTTAAAGTGATATTTTGCATCAGTTGATTTTGATGTGGTGTAATGCTCTATTTAACAACTGATTGATGTAAACTTTTTTTTTTTTTTTAGTTTAGAAATGGAAATTGTCCTTTGTATCAGTGATTATAGTGGTTTAAGCAAATTGAATTGTGTTTTAAGCAAATTCAATAGTTTTATATGAGCCTGACTTCTATCATTTACCATTACGGATTTCAGTTTCACAACCAACGGTCCACCATAAAACATGCATCTGAGTAGCATTTGCTCTTTCCTTTCTGCCTTATTTAATTGTTTGTTTTTCGAAGTGTTTTGTTTAGAATCTGAGTTCAGCCTGAAGGGAGATTACTTATTGGGTGGCCTTTTTTCTTTACACGAAGTTCAACATGCAACACCTTTGTCCTCCCCAGAAGCCATTGAATGTTTCAGGTAAGAAAGTATTTTTTGTTGCAGCAGCATTTCCTCAGTATTTAGTTTTGTCACATTTCTAAAACAAATATTTGATGAAGTGCTATTCACTGATATTTTCTAGACACACTTTCTCAGAATCTGGCTATCAGATGTTGCAAGTGATGAGGTTTGCTGTTGAGGAGATTAATAATTCTACAAGTCTTCTGCCCAATGTTTCTCTGGGATATGACATTTTTGACCACTGTTCTGACTCAAAGAATTTCCCTTCAGTCTTCAGTTTTATCTCAAAGAATGGCTCAATAAAACCTAAAGAAAAACTCAACAACTATCAGCCTAAAGTGATTGCCTTAACAGGGCCATATGGAAGCACAAAAACCATTACTGTTGCACCATTAATCGCAATGGACTCTATCCCATTGGTAAATCCTTTTTTTAACAGTTTACTTCCTTTTGTTCAGAACTACCAAATTATTAGATAATGCAAATTAATTGTAATGTTTTCTTCTTTTTCAAAGGTAAATTATGGGGCTTCTAGCTATGCATTAAGCAATAAACTTCAGTATCCTTCCTTTGTAAGAACAATCCCTAGCAACAAAAACTTGATAGAAATGATTATTCACATCATACGGTGGTTTGGATGGAACTGGGTCGCCTTTCTTGGTAGCCAAGACGATTACAGTGAAGACGGTCTAAGAATATTTAACAAGTATATTAGAAATACTGGCATTTGTTTGGCCTATCAAGAGGCTTTTAGTCAAAGGGCAAACTACAGTCTAACACTTAAAAAGATTGATATGCTCAACATCAATGTCATTGTTGTTTTTGCTGTGCCACAATATGCAAGCAACATTATCAAAGCAGCCATAGCGAACAACATCCGAGGCAAAGTATGGATTGCAAGTGAAACCTGGGCTATGAATCAGCAGCTTCCAAGAGAGCCAGGAATTGGGAAAATTGGTACAGTCATTGGCATTACGGAGAGATTGATGACATTACCTGGATTTGATGAATTCATCTGTAAAGAAAGGAGAAAAATCCATGCGTATAGTGCTGAGAGTGACATCCAGAGTAAGACATGCAATCAAGTTTGTGAAAACTGCACATCATTGACCGCAGAGGAGATTATAAATGAGAATCCCACATTCTCCTTCGCTATCTATGCTGCCATATATACTATAGCTCATGCATTACATAATGTTCTGCAGTGTGACATGAATAAATGCCACAAAGATATTACAGTAAAGCCATACATGGTGAGTAAATGCATCATAAGATGGTAATGAAATTTTTCATGAAATGTAATAGCATTTATTATGATATTACTGCGTAATAATACTGTTTGTACTTTTTGGGGGGCATTTTAACCACACTGCACAACAGCTTCTGGAACAAATGAAAAAGTTGGACTTCCCACTTAACGGCCGTCAAGTGAAATATGACGATAACGCTGATCCAGCCGTCAGTTTTGTGGTCGTACTTTGGAATACTGAAACAAATCCTCCACAGTTTGAGATGGTGGGCACGTATGATACCTATCCAGAAATTACTTTTACTATCAACAACTCTCTCTTGCCCTGGCATAACAATGGTTCTGTAAGTTATCTTTTTGGCAAGTATTTATCCAAACATTAATCTAAACATAAAACTAAGTTTGATTAATGTTTATAACACATTTTACCATTTCACAAAGGTTCCATTCTCAAACTGCTCTGTTGAGTGCAAAGAGGGATTTTCGAGGGAACCTGATGGATTTCATAGTTGCTGTTTTCTGTGTAAAAAATGTCCACGTAACAGCTATGTGAATTATTCCCGTGAGTACCTTAAGCAATGGATGACAAAACATTGGCATTTCAGCTTCCTCAGTCTATCCTACCACCACATGAGGGAACGATAAGGGAATTTAAAGTTTAGCATGTACCAAATGATAATTCATCTTCTAATGCATTTAAATATTTAATAATGTTGCTGTTGTAGTCAAAAATAGGGTAGCAAAATAGTTCATTTACAAATCTTGCAGCTACTTTTTACCATGGCAGTTTTACGTGTGGTTATCATCACCTAAATAAATTATACTATGGAAGACCAAAGATTTTAAAATATATTCAAATAGAAAACAGTTATTTTAATTTACAATAAAAATCTTACTGTTTAAAAACTGTTGATTGGTAGTGTATATAGGGTGATATCAGGTAAATTCGGCCATTTAAGGTTTGAGTGCCATATCTCCTTAAAAGTTAACAGTCAATGAATGGAAATAATTTCAAACTGTTGCCATAAAAGTTGTTGACATTTAGCAAATAATTTTATTGGACTGAGGTTGCTAAGGGGGAAGGGGCAATGCCTCATTTTGAGACCGCGCCAGAAAAAAGCAAGGTAAGTGGCCTGACATATCTTACTTCTCAATAATAAGGATGATAAATCAATAAAAAACAAATTCACATTTAGAAATAATGATTCATAACCCACATCTTGATGGCCTCTGTGAGATAAAATGCTGATTTTGCTAATAAATTTGCTAATAATCTAGATTTTTATATTTTAAAAAAGCAATTTTAGTTTATGGCCCGATTTGCCTGAATGTGTTAAGATAAAATGAGCCAATTATTTCAGTTAAAATGGGCCACCTTCTGAGTTGAGTTTAAGCAGAAATTCTGGTGGTTCCTCTTATTAAACATTATTTATATTATTTATATATTGTATTTTTGCATTCTGACATACCTTTTTCACATTTTACCTTCTAAATGTGTTTGTATTTGCATGTTAGTGAGGCATGTGTATGTGTACACACAAACATAGTTGTGCACACATGGGCTCACTGAAAAGACAATGGGCGAAAGAGGCATTGTAATAATGTTAGACTATTTATTACAGACAGCATGAAAAACAGAAAGGATCAGGAAGGAAAAAAGAAGGTCAGAAAGGAACATTAAGGAGATAGAAAGGATGTCTGCCAGGGATGGGGCAAAAAATACAATCAGGTGGTAGGTGAGAGGATAAGAGAAGCATTGGCCGAATATAGGGAGACAGTTGAGAGAGGCCTAAAAGCAAATGTGTGTTTTCTCAATGGCGTGAAATTTATGTTTTAATGCAATTCAAATTGATGTTCCAATGTAATTTAAATGCAATGTTATACTGCTGCATTATAAAATTAAATATAGTTACATTTGTTTGTTTTGTTTTTTTCAGAAATTTCACTTTGCATTTTGACTCTATTACAAAAAATGTGGGGCATCAGTGTTTCAAAACCTGTAGGGCCTGAACAACCCAAAAATATTAAAAACAGTCCATATTATACATAAGAACATAGTTAAATGTCATATATGGGTTTTTTGTTAGTATCCCAAGCGATTAACCAAAAAGTAGCCCAATTTACATAAACACACACATACACAAACACACAATTGTTTTAATGAATCACCTTCTTATAAACTGCACTGTTACCAAACTGCCACTCAAATAATTTTGAATAGATTTTCACAAATATTCCCCATCATGCATTTTATTATGAGGTTTATTTTAAAAGAAAAAATAGGATAATCTGTTTTGTACTGTTGAATTCATGATCACAGAAGTCTAATTTTGTCTGTATTACTTTCATATTATTTTGCTGTTTTTAGGGGACCCCTATACCTGTTTCCTGTGTTTAGAGACTGAATGGTCTGAAGAGGGCAGCACAACATGTAAGAGACGTACTGTTGTCTATCTTGAGTTTGCAGAAATTTCATCCGTCGTTGTCATGCTTTCTGCCACATGCCTAATTATTCTCCTTATTGCCATATTTTGCCTTTTCGCTTACAATTTCAACACACCAGTTGTGAGGTCTGCTGGTGGCAGAATGTGTTTCCTTATGTTGACCTGTTTAATGATGTCTACAATAAGTGTGTTCTTTTTCTTTGGAAAACCCACAATTGTACATTGTCTCCTGAGAAATGTCATATTTGCATTTTTCTTCACTGTTTTTGTCTCCTGTATGGCTGTCCGTTCTTTTCAAATTATTTGTATCTTCAAAATGGCTGCCAAGTTTCCTAACATGCACAGCCTTTGGGTAAAGTACAATGGACAGTGGCTCTTTGTTGGATTTTTTTCTATCGTTCATTTAATTTCTTGTGTACTGTGGATGACTGTCTCAACTCCCAAACCCTCCAGGGACTTTTTAACTTTTAAAGACCAGATTATACTCAGCTGTGAAATGGGGAACACTGTAACTATTAGTTTAGTTGTGTTTATAGGTTGGTTTCTTGGATTCCTGTGTCTCTTATTTTCTTACATGGGAAGAGATCTGCCAAAAAATTACAATGAGGCCAAATCAATAACTTTTAGTCTCATTTTGTACTATCTTAGCTGGATTGTATACTTCACGGCATACCTCATTCTCAAAAGCAAATACATCCAGCTTGTTAATGCAATGACACAAATATCCAGTATATATGGAATTCTCTTCAGTTATTTCATTCCAAAATCTTACATCATAATATTTCAACCTCAAAAAAACACTGCCACATACTTTCAAACATCTATTCAGAATTACACCCAAACCATTAGTAGGACTTAGCAAAGATCATTTAGGGTTGAGTGAATTAAGAAAATGGGCCTGCTATACATATTTTTATCTAATATATGTGACCCTGGACCACAAAACCAGTCATAAGGTTAAATTTTACAAAACTGAGATGTATACAACATATGAAAGCTCAATGAATAAGCTTTCTGTTGATGTATGGTTTGTTAGGATAGGACAATATTTGGCCGAGATACATCTATTTGAAAATCTGGAATCTGAGGGTGCAAAAAAATAAAAATACTGATAAAATCACCTTTAAAGTTCTCCAAATTAAGTACTTAACAATGCATATTACTAATCAAAAATTACATTTTGATATATTTATAGTAGGAATTTTACAAAAAAATCTTCATGGAACATGATCTTTACTTAATTTCTTAATGATTTTTGGCATAAAAGAAAAATCAATAATTTTGACCCATACAATGTATTTTTGGCTATTACTACAAAATACCCCAGCGACTTAAGACTGGTTTTGTGGTCCAGGGTCACATATAGTTTTATAACAATATACAAATATTTTATTGCCTGAACCGAACTTTGCATTGTTTATTAAAAAAAATGTTGTGAACCTTCTAGCTTGGAGTAAACTCAGAAACTTGTGGTTGGTTAGATTAGTTATTATTTTACCTTTGCAAACCTTGGGTTTAGTGTGGATTAAGATATTGATTTAAGATAATTGAATTAGTTTTATCCAAAAGCTGCTGATTACAAGCCAGCATCAAATAAACATATTCATTGCCATACTTCTTCTTCAAAGCCACTTGTCATTTGTTATGTCTGTTTTTGTTAGTGCTGTATGCGGTGTGCCAGTGGATATTTCACTTCAACATGCTGACATAAGCCTAAATTGTGATTAAAACAGCCGGTGATTAAAATAATAGTTCACCCTGTCATTATTTTTTTTTAACTCTCATGTCGTTTCAAACATGCATTTCTTTTTTCCAAGTAACACAAAAGAACATTATTAAAAGTGATAGCCAGGTATATTCAAATAAATCCTCATGTGGCTCAAAATCAAATTTGTAAATCACAGATTAGTAGTAAAAAATATAGTAGTAGTAAATACATTTATAATTCATGTAACATTACAGACCAATATATATTTTTCTTTAATACACACAGTTCTTCTATTATATAGAAAATTTTGGATAAATGAAAACTGAATGCTGTGGATTAATATTATTTATAAACCCATTGCAGGTCTACTTAGTTTAAATGCTAAACAAACCCCCAAACATTAAATTAAAGTGTTCAGAATTATTCGGAAATGGGATATTTAGAACTGGTACTAAAGTCTGCAGGACACTGGACTTCCAGGGGTGGAGTTGAAGAGTCCTGCATTATAATTTCCTACCAGTGCTCCATTTGGCCACTTGGTGGCATAATTCGACATATCTTTCAAAGTCAGGATTTTGTTCCTGATTCATAAGCATATCTATAATGTTTTTAATAATTGTATTTTTATAATGTATTAATGATAAATTAATCATTTCTAAATTACACTGCCCTCTAATTACACTGAGACACCCTAGAAAAGTAGGGTTTTGGACAATATTGGCATGAATCCTTTTTAATTTGTGATAATTTTACATAAATAGTTTATAAAAAAAAAAAGCTTACATTTTCAATTCATCAAAATATCCACCATTAGCAGCTATTACAGCTCTGCATAATCTGGGCATCTGAGCTGTCAGTTTATTCAAACATTGACTTGATATATGACTCCTGAAGGATTGCCCAAAGATGATTCACACTATGCTGACATCGTCCAAAACCACACTTTGCCAGGGGTGTTTCCAAACTTTTGGAGGACACTCAGGGCAGTCTAAGTATTTTATTATTAACAGACCAGTTAGAGTTGTTCATAAGATTATTTAGAAAGTGTAACTAAATGATTAATAAACTTTAAATGCACATTTCTACATATTATTTAGACATACAATAATAGTTACTCAGTGTGTTAATAAATGCTTTATTAACACATATTCTTACTGTAATTCATGATTAATTCAGGTGGGTATAAAACATTTAGTAGTTTTTGTGAGCTCATCTAAAGATTATTTATGCCTCGTAAAACTTTTACCAAGCATATTTAAAGGCTCAGCTATCTTCTAAACAAAAAGAAAACAAACAACAGAGTGATACAGAACAAGATATTAGGGATGCACCGATCCTTATCGGTCGATAACTTGCGTGTTTTGTCAGTAAAGCCGGTTCTGTAATCAGCGGTAAATGCCATCAGGTGCATGATTTCACGTTGAGCAGCTCGTCAGTGAACAACGGCTGTGTGTAGTATATACGGCTCAACGTGAAATCACGCACCTGATGGCATTTACCGCTGATTACAGAACCGGCTTTACTGACAAAACGCACAAGCTTTATCGGCCGATTGGTATCGGTGCATCCCTACAAGATATATTTATTATAAGATGCAAAAAAAACAAAACTGTACAACCGTACACTTGAAAAATAAACCTCTGCAATGTCATAGAAAATTAAAAATTTCTGTACACCTCCAGAAAACATACCTTAGCAGTAACATGAACCAAAGTCTCTGAAATATGATATAAAGATTTTTTTTATAGTTTGTTGAATATACAGTATTTGATTTTCTGTTTCAGCTAATTGTCAGTCTTCAGTTTGAAATGTAGAATTTATTTGAAATTTACTACACTTGGC
>NC_133375.1:7311732-7368886 GCF_049309525.1 Garra rufa
GGAATACCAGTAGATTTTGACCTTGTGGGGACATTTCTCAGGTCCCCATGAGGAAACAGGCTTATAAATCATGCACAATGAGTTTTTTTGAGGAAGTAAAAGTATGCACAATCTCCTGTGAGGGCTAGGTTTAGGTGTAGGGTAGGTGTAGGGCCATAGAAAGTACGGTTTGTACAGTATAAAAACCATTACGCCTATGGAATGTCCCCATAAAACATGTAAACCCAACATGTGTGTGTGTGTGTGTGTGTGTGTGTGTGTGTGTGTGTGTGTGTGTGTGTGGACGGGCGCATCACTGATTTGTTGACTCCTCCCTCTTTTTGTGACAGGCATCAATGTATCTTGCTGCTAGTAAGATACAATCTTGTTTTTCACCTAATAAATATTGTAGTTGTGTTTTCTTGTTTAACATTTTAAAGTCAGGGCAAAGTGTTTCAAATTTTGGATAAAATTTTGTTCTAATTTCTTGATAGTTAGGACAACTGGTGAGGAAGTGTTGCTCTGTCTCCACTTCCCCACGATTACAGTATGGGCAGATGCGGCTCTCTTTGGGCAGCCAGTGCTGTCGATATCTGCCCGTCTCTATAGTCAGATTATGATTGCTCAGTCTGTACCTCGTCATCTGTCTTCTTAATTTACAGTTTTTCACTGTACTCAGATAATCTGCAGTTGTGTAATCTCTATGTAGGGCCAAATAACATTCAAGTTTACTTTGTTTTTCTGTCGTTTCATTCCAAAAGGATAGATAATTTTCTTTGTGTGCTTTTATAATTTGGTTGGGCTGAATTTTGTGAATGGACATTTCATTGTCCTGATTCTGGATGTTGTTAGTCATGTTAGTTTGTTTTTGCAGCTTCAGGAGCATCTGAATCAGGGGACTTTTTTTCAGGGTTCGCTCCATGGTTTTTAAGGGCTTTAAAATGGTAAGAGTTGGGGTCACTCATTTTTAGGTGTTTCCAAAATTTGATGGCTCGTTTCTCAATGCGCATTAGTAGAGGGTATTGGCCTAATTCTGCCCTGCATGCGTTGTTCGGTGTGTTCCTCTGTACTCTGAGAATACTCTTACAGAACTCAGTATGCAGAGCTTCAATCGGATTTTTGTCCCATTTTTCAAATTCGTGATTTAGGAGAGGACCCCATACTTCACTGCCATATAATGCAATAGGTTCTATGACTGATTGGAATATTTTGAGCCAGATTCTAACTGGTATTTCAATTTGAATAGATTTTTTGATGGCATAAAATGCCCTTCTTGCTTTCTCCTTCAGTTCATTCACAGCCAAATTAAGCTTACCAGTTGCACTTATTTTCACCCCAAGGTATGTGTAGTTTGTGGCATATTCAATTTTGGTCATACCAAGGGTGAAATTGTGTCTCTTTCCCTGACATGTGGGTCTTTTCTGGAATGTTAGTACTTTAGTTTTGTTAGGATTAATAGTCAGGGCCCAGGTCTGACAAAACTTGTTCAGAATGTCTAGGTTCTGCTGTAGACCCTCTTCTGTTGGAGACAGCAGAACCAGATCATCTGCAAACAACAAGAACTTTATGTTGCAGTCATGTAGTGTGAGGCCAGGTGCTGTTGATTGTTCTAGGAGTTTCGCCAATTCATTGATGTAAATATTGAAGAGGGTCGGTGATAGTGGGCAGCCCTGCCTCACACCTCGTTTTTGAGTGAAGAATTCTGTTTGTTTATTTCCAATTTTAATTGAACACTGATTGTTTGAATACATTGTTTTAATAATATTGTATGTTTTACCACCAATACCTGATTCTAGAAGTTTTGACAGCAGACCTTTATGCCAGATTGAATCAAAGGCCTTTTGGAAATCTACAAAGCAAGCAAATATTTTGGTTTTGTTTTGGTTAATGTATTTGTCAATTAGGGTGTGAAGGGTGAAGATGTGGTCTGTTGTTCTATAATTTGGTAAGAATCCAATTTGGCTTTTGCTGAGGACATTGTGCTCTGTAAGGAAGTGTACAAGTCTTGTGTTGATGATGTTGCAGAACAGCTTCCCCAGATTACTGCTTACACAGATGCCTCTGTAATTGTTGGGGTCTGATTTGTCTCCACTCTTGAATATGGGCGTTATGAGTCCTTGATTCCAGGTTTCAGGGAAATGACCAACACTCAGAATAAAGTTGAACAGTTTTAGAAGGGCCAATCTTAATTTGTGATCTGTGTTCTTGAGCATTTCGTTGAGAATGCCATCTGGTCCACTTGCTTTTTTGTTTTTTAGGGTCTGGATTTTATCAATCAGTTCTTTTTCTGTAATGGGGTAGTCTAACGGGTTTTGATATTTACCAATTGTATGTTCCATATGAATCATTTTTTCATATTTCTGGGTTTGTTCTGGGTTCATTTTAATTTCACTATAAAGTTGTTCAAAGTGATTTTTCCAGGTGTCTCCATTTTGTATGGCTGCTTGTTCATGATGTTTTTTATGCAAGTAATTCCAGTTTTCCCAGAAATTGTTAGAATTTACAGATTCTTCAATAGTTTTTAGTTGATTTTGAATGTACTGTTCTCTCTTTTTTTCTGAGTGTACTTTTATACTGTTTAAGTTCTTCACAATATTGATGGCGTAAATCTGAATTGTTTGGTTGTCTATGTTTTTGATTTGATAATTGTCTTATTTTTTTCCTCGTGGTTTTACAGCCTAAATCAAACCATTTTTCATTTTCTTGTGTGGTTTTATGGATTTTCTTAGAGGATGTGAGTTTAGATAAATTGGCCAAATATTCAAATATATAATTTATGTTCTCTACAGCTAGATTGACACCATCTCGATTGTGAGGATAAATTCTGCCTAGAAAGTTGTCTATAAGTAAGCATATGTTTGGATGGCCAATTGCTGTCACATATTTTTCTGTGCTATTTTGTGCCCATCTGTAATTCTGTCTAATGTTGTATAGCTTACTGGGCTGTGAGTGTAAGTTTGTATTTGTTGTCCTTTTTAGGTAAACCGTAATTTGACTGTGGTCTGATAGGGGTGTTAGTGGTTTGACTGTGAATGCTCTGAAAAAGAATGGATCTCTCTCTCTCTTTCTCTCTCTCTCTCTCTCTCTCTCTCTCTCTCTCTCTCTCTCTCTCTCTCTCTCTCTCTCTCTATCTTTCCATTTTTTGCATCAGCGAACCCATTCATTCTTTTAACAGAACACATATTTCGCGCGCCAAAAATACGAAGCGAGGAAAATTGACGGGCCGCCCCCACCTTTTCAGAAGCTGGTGCTGGTGCTATACTTTAACACAGAAGCATAACCATAACAACCCTCTATCGTATTACAGCCGCTAATAAGACATTTTGAAAAATTTGATTTGTTGTTATGAAACTAGTTTCCTTGTTAAAGACATTTAATAGTGGCTTATTTATAGCCACCTGATGTTCGCTTCACGTCTCTTTAGATGACTGGAAAGATTGAGCAGTAGTATCGAAAATATAGCAGTAGCTATTGGAGAAAGACTATTTGTGGATTTTCCAAAAGAGAGAGTTCCATATTTGAAAATAAGTATGAGTAACAATACAGAGAATTGTGTACCTGTTTGCCCATGGTTCATGGCATAGAACCATATTTGATTCCCTTTCTTTTTTGCGTTGAAACGAAGGCAGTGTACACAAGTCGTTTATTCTTATACAAATGAGTCTCAAGTTCTGACGAGTAAATGGCAGATGTTTTGCAATTCAAGGCGCATCCATAGACAGGATTTAGGGCTTCACAATGAGGGGGCTCGTCTTTTGTTAAGCCCTTGTGTTTCTTATTGAAAAGCTTTACAAAGGGTTCATCCTTCATGGAGTTTTAAAGTTACTTTCCACTAGTTCATTTCAGCCCTTGAGAAAACCTAAAGCAATGTTAATGTTCCTCTCTTCTCCTTTGAGACCGAGATCTCAGTCCACACAACCAAACACAGGGCATTGTGCAACTGAACCAAAGCCTTCTGAATAACTTGGAGTCTATAGAAATTCATTATAGAACCTGTTTGATTAGCCCAATTCAAACAGATCGGACGCGTGGCATTTTACAGTGACACAAATTGTGGGCTGTAGACTATACTTTAATAAATATAGCTGATACCAAAATTGGTATTTTGTTGAACTTTGCGGGAAGCCATTTGTTTCATTTCGTTTTTTCCTTTTCTTTTTTAACCTCTGAATAGTAAAGGCGGTCCTCCGATTTGTTTCGCTCTTGGTTGACCCGTTCCGTTGACATTCAGTTAGAATTCCGAAGACACGCCGTCATCTTTAGCATGAGCTAAATTCGTTCAGTATGCCTATATTTTCAAAATAGAGTAGGCTAAAGAAAAAGTAAAAATTAGGCCTACTAGAAAGAATAATGTAAATATTCAAATTTAAGGTGCAAAGTGTCCATATATTTATACAAATATAATATAATAAAATTATATAGACATATAGAATTTAACAACATAAAGAAAAATGTATATTGATATTACATGCACTGTGAAATAAATAAATAAGATTCCATATTGCTTCTTCACATGTGTTTTGCCTTCACGTACTGGGTTTTGTTTTACAGTTAAAGAAAATGTCCATAAAATTAACGGTTATGTCCCTATTTTTTCAGCAGTAAATTTCAGTACATTTTTGTTTTTTTCCTGTAGAACTCATCTGTTCAATATGTCCTGCAAGAGTTGTTTGTTCATACAATTAACGGATAATATTACAGCAGTATATTTCAGTACATTACTAGTACATTTTCTGCTTTTTTCCCTGAAAAAGTCATCTGTTCAAATTGTCATCGTTCTACACGTGGTAGATATTTTTTTCTATCTGTATATTGTCTGCATTTATTGTTTCTTTTGTAGTTCTGTATTTATATGCATGTATTTACATTCTTATTTTTACATTTACAT
Source organism: Garra rufa (assembly GCF_049309525.1). Taxonomy (NCBI): domain Eukaryota; kingdom Metazoa; phylum Chordata; class Actinopteri; order Cypriniformes; family Cyprinidae; genus Garra; species Garra rufa. Next base: position 7,316,600 of record NC_133375.1, read on the forward strand.
TTACATTTTTTCTTTTGTTGAGCTTTAAAATCTACATCAGTTTACAGTCTCACTATTAACACGCTGGTTAATAGGTTAATCTGTTATTCAGAGGGGAAAAACATCATGTGATTTAAGAGACCTAAACATATTTATCACACTCATATAGAGTGTTTACACAATAAATAAATAAATAAATAAATAAATAAATAAATAAATAAACAAATAAATAAATAATAAATAAATAAATAAATAAATAAATGACTAAATAAATGACTAAATAAATGACTAAATAAATAAACAAAAATCCTGAATTTTTGAATTGTGTGTGTCTGGCTTCAATTTAATGCATAGGGCCTAATTGTGAGTAGAATGTGGCTAAAGGGCTAATGTGGTGCAACATGTTGAATTTAAGCGTGAAAACAGCGTGATAACCATCATCGATGAGACACAAAGGAGTGAAGCCATGCGCCATGTACCTAACTGCTGTGCTCCAATTTCATACCGATTTCGCGCTACTTTGCAGAACAGCACTGCAGCGTTTTGAAACAATTATTCGGTGAATTACACACAATTTAATCTGAGATTAATATATGCTTAAGTGATTTCCTGTAGCAACATAATCAGTAAGCACAAACAAATCAGTAGGCCTATATTTCATTTATTCATTAGTAAAAAATTACTTCACTTAGAGTTATGTCTAATGTTAGACTATAATTCAGCAATCGGTTTGACTTTTTTTTTTAAAAGTTGCAACTCTTAAATCAAGGTTCTCTTTTTCCATAATTGCAGGAAATTGTCATACAGTCTGTATGAAGAGGTCTAGTCTTTATTTTTTTATGTGGAATTCAGTTTTTCTCCGAAACATGCACATTTTTGTAGACCAGGCAGACGTTAAACTATGCGACACATATTAAACGTTGTTATTATGCTTAAATGCTGAGTAAGTTTTGAAAATGTGCAAGTAGTAAAAGACAACGTCCTACGGCAAATGGATATTGCTCACAATTTGCCTAATGCGAAGTCAAAGACTTTCTCAAGGACCCACTCTATTGATGGGGAAGTGTGGAAAATCAGGCGGATAGGGTCCTCGAGGAGGCGTTCCTCTGATTCTCCTCGCTTTGCTTTTTGAAGGGGAGCATCTGTGACAATTATTCTTTTTTTAGACAATACGTCCAAACTATAAAAAAAATAAAAGGTATAACTTTTCGGTTTCGGATTCTATTCAAACATAACATAAGCTATCATTTTATGAAAAAAGTGCGCATAATCGTACACCGAATTATTAACCTGTTGCTACTTTGAGAATACACTTTTTTATTGTTTATTTCCAAGGTGCTTGTGCTAGTGGCGAATACACGTTCAAGTTTTAATAGATAGGTCGCTTACAGGTTCTCCAATCTCCAACACACAGGGCGATTGTTTAAGACGTTAACCAGTTTATACCAGTCTTAACAATTTCACTCCACATAAGATTGTCTCGTTATTTCAAAGCAAACATGATAGCTTTCAAAGAAAATTCATAAATAATAATAATAAATAACAAAAGGACAGCACACTGCCACAATATGACAGACAACGTTTTGACTATTTCGGTCTTCATAAGTCAAAAACATACAACTTTAAATGGCTAATAATAGTAATTAACCTACCCATCAATTAAAACACCCTCGCGAACACACTGGAAGGACTAGCTTTTATAGGTCTTGTCTTGCTCAAATGTAGCCTACCTGATTCAGTACCTTGGACAACGACACCACAAGCCGTATTGTGCTGCGCTGCGTTTATCAAAAGCAACGTGACCTAAGTTGTTCTTTACAAAAATGTTGTTCACACTAAGAAAAAAGGCTCTTTTAAGAACTGTCAACTGAAATGTTCTTTGGGGAGCCCAAAATGTTCCTACTATTGTGTCTGTGTTGCCATACCCCTAAGAATCTGCCAAAAAGATTGATCTGATAATATATATATACATTTATATAAATATAGTCCCTTACATTACACGAGATTTAAAAAGCTAAATTTATTAAATAAATAAATAACTTTGATTTTTGACAGTTGTACGCGAGTGGTGAAGCTATTTACTCTTAATAATAATAAAAAAATATTCGTCTTACTAAAACAGTGACTATATGATGTTGAGATCCAGTTTTCACATGGACCCACAAGAGATGCAGTTTGCAAAGTAGTATATTTAAGACGATGGAGAACGACCGCTGTGGGATACCAGCCACCATGACGATATGCTTATTAGAGAGGTAAATTGCCACTTTGTTCGCTCATTGAGACCTCTGCTGTGTGGAACCGGAGGATGAACCGTGAAACCAGGGACGAATAGTTTCAATAGCAAGTCGCAGCGTAGCATATGGTGCTGCAAGCTCACCGAACGCTGACACCAACAAATTGCAGGCTTCATACTAATTTTCTCCGGAGGCAAATTTCATGCCACCCACGCGACTCATCTGTGTGGCTTTTTGTGGTGTTTTGTTTTTCAGTACATGCTAGCATTCTAAAGCTACGTAGAAATGTAATTACAAAAAAAGAGTTGAATAAATAAAAATAAGCGGGGGAGAAAAAAAAAAGAAACCTGTGCAAAACACTAATGCCAAATGATTTGGCAGTTTCATAAGTCTTTCGATGTTAACTCAGCCTCAGGGATCAACAAGTTTCACTTTATTAGTGAAGACATTTTTGTTTACTAAATATATCTGGACTTTGCATATACTTATATTGCTTTTATATACAGCTATTAAAAATACTGTAACCTAATCTTAACCCACACGCTAGAAGAAAACATTTTGCAAAATAATGTTTTCAGCGATATTGTCAATTAGCTCACTTCCGTACAAACGCACATGCGCACATGTGAATTTTTTAAATTGCCTAACCGAACAAAGAATAGTCTAAAAGAAAATTATACAACTGGTTTATATTTAATGTTTAATCATTTGTGACAGATGAAAGAACATCTCACTAAAATATATAGTAGAATTAGGCTTAATTGTTATTTAGTTTGGAATCGAGAATAGCCACACATTTTGAAAGAATGCGATAAGAACTTTAATCAATAATCGCGATAAGTAAATATTCGCTGCTAAATTTGAACTAACGGTGTTCTTAAGTCTTCGTTCTTAAACAGATTTGTTGCTTATTCTGTGAGCTAAATGACAGATGCTTTGCAACTCAAAGAGCCTCAGTAGACAAGATGTGGTGCTTAACAATGTGAGGGGCCTTTTGTCTTTCGTTTCTGATTGAATGGCTTCACACAGCTTCCATCCTTCGCCGGGTTTTAAGTTACTATCCACTAATTTATTTTAGCCCCTAAGAATACCCAAAGCAATGTTAATGTGCCCTTCTGTTTTTTTCCTCTTAGCCAGTAACCTTAGTGCACACAGCCAAACACAAGACCGTGCACGTCTAATTCAAAGTAAAGACTTCTCAAAGACCTGTGGTCTAGTCTATAGAAATTCATGACATACAATGTTTGATTAGACCAAAATAAATAAATAAAAGTATTGTCGCGTGGCATTAAACTATTTGTAAGAAGTATTATTTAATAAACAATGTGTGGATGATCAGCATTTTATAACATGAACATTAAGTTTAAAGCTTGTGAATTATACTTTGTGGAAGTTATTTATAATTTAAATAAAAAAGTTTGCCCTGCTCACATGTGGTAGATCACCTGCAGGGCACATAGCAAGTATTTTTCACTGTAAAAAGGCAATATTAAAAGGAAACACTAAAAGAATCTTTCAGAATACAAAAACAACCCTGCATCAGAAACGTATTGCAACGGATTTATTGATGTTGTACTGGCAACATAAAAAAAAAAAAAAAAACACCTTTGAGCATTTATTTCAAATGTATTTTACTTGTGATGACAGTTTTGACTGTTTTATATTGTTGGTATATATTGTTAATGTTGAGCCCAAGAACATCAGGTGAATCTCTTTTACCGCCATGCTTTTTGTATTTACATGTCAACAATGAATGGTAATCCTTTGGAAAAGGAACGTTTATTGCAGTAATTGTATAATTACTTCACTAATTGTTGTTAACAAGCCATAGAATACTTCAGTCACTACAGGATCTTCTAACTAAGCGCGCATAATAAAAGGCAGTTAAGGTTAATCAGTTACAGATGGAGAAAAGTGAAAGCACTTCCAGGCTTTTGATAAACATGCGCTTAACCTTTATCGCGGTCTCTTATTATGCCAAACTCGAGCACAAATTGTTTCTGTCTTGTTTCTGACAAGGTGGAGGAAACTGTGAAATCTCTTAAGAAACATGGAAATAGTGTGATTTTTCCATCTAAGCTTTGTTTTATATGTGCTATATATTTCATCTGATCTAAAACTATAGACTTAGGCACAGTTAACTAAGTAAATGTATTTGCTGTTGAAAATTAACTGCCAATACAATGGTGGTGCTTCTGAGCGTGAGACTGACGTGTAAATCAGCTTCACAAAGGAGAGCTGATTTGCTCCGATTTCATACTGATTTGTGCTATTTTACGCTGTGAAAAGAAAAACAACTGCGGCGAATGAACCAATTTTTTGGCCATTACAAACAACTGAATTTTAAATGCTAAAAACATGTTAATGTGACCCGCCTGTCTCTTAGTTAATAAAAATACGGAACAACAGAAAAACTATTAATTTATAATAATAGTCTATTGTATGTCTTCTAAAATAAGAAATACAACAAACTAAATAAAATAAAAGCTAAAATAACCTATATAAAATACAAACTAGTTCTGTTGTAGCCTATATATGCGTCTTTGGTTAACACCAATGCGGTATAGACATTTTCTGACTGAAAGTACCAGAAATAAATAGACCATAGGCTACTCTCTTTCAGTGTATTTAACGTAATCTTATAAACACTGTACACTTCTTGCAAAGTTTGGTGCAATAATATTATGTCGCAATAAAAAGGACTGGAATCATTGAAAGAAAACTTATTTTAGAAGACATACAATAGACCTGGAAGATCAATCGCTTCTCTATACATATATATACTGAAGTGTTTTTCATTGCCTTCTAAAGGCTCTTGACCGGAGCTGCTGAAATGGTAATGTGAGTCCATCCCGGTGTCACGCCATTTGTTCCCTCTGTATAAATAAAGCCATTGTATAGTGGGGCCGTCTCAAGTGAAAAAAAAAGGTCTTAAAGCTATCAATGGAGATTCATTCATCCTGTCGCGTGTCACGTTTTTGAAGTCATTCACCGTTTTTTTTTTTTACTGCGCATGTGCAACAGGACATCATTTTGTTCAAAGAAAAAAAAATGCTATTCCTTCAACAATGTGTATACAATTTTTGATAAACAAAATAAAGTTACATGGAATTAAAATATCCTGAACACCATGCTGTGGCATGACATTGGCACGAGGCTGTGTTGATTTCCACCTAACTGTTCATAATTGTTATGTGAAACTAGTTTTTCCTCAGTGGAAAGTACAGGGTCTTTAAACCTTTTTTTTTTTTTTTTTTTTTTTTTGAAAAACCCTGCATGACATTCCTAAGGACAGGCTCCATTGACGGGGAAGTGTGGAAAATCAGGCGGATAGGGCCCTCAGACAGGAGGCGTTCCCCTGATTCTCCTCGCTTTGCTCTTTCAAGGGAACATCTGTGAGAATTCTACTTTTCTTTGAGAACATGTATGTTATCAAGCTTAAAACTTATAGCTCTACTTGTACCATGACCGTCTGTATTCTACAGACAACCAAAGAATCCAAGACCGTTTTGGCAGTTTTAGAAAATGTAGCTTTGGTTTGTAGAATATTGACGTTTTAATTCAGTAAAGGTTATTCCCCTTCCTTATTGGCAGAAAATCGCTACGTTGTGAATACACGGAAAAGATTTCCACGGTGCTGCCTGTCTCAACATGGCGTGAAACTTGAAGAGAAAGGAATGAATAGTCAGAGCTAATTCCTCTACATCTCGACTGGTTATTTGTAACGTTTTCCATTTTACGGTGTTTTTATTGAACTCTCTATACATTTTCACCTCACACGATGATGTCTTAGACGAGAGCTTGTTCGTTCATTTCTATTTAAACTAATGCAATTAAATATAAGATAATATATAAGAAAAAAACATAAGATAATATTATTATAAGGGTTAGCCCATGTTGAAAAGCCCCAGTTTGCAATTTCAAATAAAATTAATTAGACATGGAAGTGACATGAGGAAAGTTAATTACATATTACGCCAATACGAGCAAATAATAATAAAAATATTTTATTTTAACGTGTATTTTCCTTCTGATTGTAGAATTTATAAGTATTATGGTTTATAAAAGTGAGTAGCACCAAAGTCAATCTTAGGCTCCTTTTTGTGAGAACAAAAGCACAACCAGAAGAGCAACTTCACGCTGATTGGGTGTTCAGCAGAAACTAAATGGATGCTCTTTTTTGCGCACCAATGATGTGAGCAGTGCATTGAGATGTTAAGTAAGTCTCTCTTTATAAAGCAGGATACTGGGAAGAATTCCTTCACTCTAACACAAGGAAACTGGATAATTCTTCTGGGTGTCTAAGAGCATCACGCATTTAAGGACAATGCCTGCAGCATCAGACAGAGTGGTAACTGCGAAAACTCAGAGCGTTAAAAAGGTGCATAGAGTTATGAGTTACATTATTTTTTCTAAACAGAAAATCTAGAACTTCTTTATCCGCGGGTGTTTATTGTATTTTAAATATATATATTTTTTCTTTCAGGTGTCCAAACCACTAATGGAGAAGAAAAGAAGGGCACGTATCAATAAATGTTTGAATCAATTAAAAAGTCTCCTGGAGAGTGTCTGTTCGAACAATGTAAGTAATTTAAATGGATTTAATCTTCTAAAATTGTTTGGATTTATTAAAATTCTAACATTTAATATCTGTCTCACACATAACTGATCTGTTTATATTTGCATATTTTTCAGATCCGCAAGCGAAAATTGGAAAAGGCTGATATTTTGGAGCTGACGGTTAAACATCTGATGCATGTGCAAAACACCAAAAGAGGTTTGTTTGCCATCCGCATTTAAAGAATTATTATTTATTACATTTCCATCTTAAACGTGTTATTGGAAAATAATAACTAAATAATGATTTCTAAATCTAGGAATGAACACAGTTTGTGACTCTACTGAATATCGAGCTGGCTACAGAAGTTGTCTCGCCACTGTCAGTCATTATCTTCTCGCATCGGATGCAGACAGAGACTCCCGCTCCATCTTGCTGACACATCTTACTAGCGGTCCCAACCACGCCAGAGTTCCTGATTTCAGTACTGCGGAGAGCGACCCTACACAGGTTCTTGCAACAACAAGTGCGCTTTGTCGATCACTCAAGGTTTCGCTTAAAACAGACGCTCATTGTTCCAACTTGCAGCCAAATTCAGACAGATATTACTGCTCTATGCCGAAGAGGACTGAAATTTGTGATATGGACAAAATATCATTTAACGCACAGGCTGGGACCCATGGATCCAAGAAGCTCCAAACCGCACACTTCAGTCTTAAAAATAGTACAAAGGTTGATGAGTGCTGCAATTTTTCCGAAGCCTTGAAACAGAGTTATTGGCGACCTTGGTAAATCTGAAGAACTTTAAATGCAACTGTTTTAACACTTAGACTTTATAAAGTAGCTCTAATTTTGCCTCTCATGCACTGTATATGTAGATCCTATTTTTTTTTTATATAAATGATGACAAAAGTTTATTTTAATAATAAAAGATTTAAAAATACAACATTGGATTGAGTTTGCTTATTATGTAAACGGACATATGTGTGTGACTGGATGTAGACGTCAGCTGTGGCGGAGATCTAATCCGTGCCTTTTACTTTGTAATGTAATAGAATGAAATATGTACAATGCACTGCATTGTGTTGTACGATCATTCTTTATGAAAAGTAATCTTTATTTGAGACAGGCCTACTGTTGACTCAACATGTGAAAAGGCTAAATGATGGCCACCATGCTTTCCAAAATCCAACACCTCGACCTCACTGTAAAAAAAAAAAAAAAAAAAAAAAGTATATATATATATATATATTCACCGATCATATTTAATTGTGCTCAGTCAATCTATCAAGTCGAAGTGAAAAATCGGTACTGACTAAAGAAATCCTACAGACAAATAACTGTAAACTCTTACCCGTTGGTAAGGTGAATTCAAATGCGGGTGCGCGGGAAAGTAAGCGGAGCCGAACCAACAGACGTCGAAGAACCAAATAAATAACACTATCAAAAGAAGACAGACAGGCCTACTCATTGTCACAAGTTTGATGACGTTATGGTGAGTGGTGGGAGGTGTTAACAAGCTGGGTCTGGTCTGGCGAAGAGCACTTACAAAAATTCACCATAGCTGAACACGTAAAAAAATATTTAAGTTAAGACGGGGGTCTCTAAGCTTTGAGGTGTGGCGTAGAAACACAAGAATTTCATTCGCACTTGAATAACAGCAAAGTTAAAATAACCAGCTTAACTTAAATCATTTAAGTTAAAAAATGGTTATTATAGTAAAACACTGAATCACCTATTCTTTTTTTTTATTTACTTTGACAATTTAGTTGAATAATTTAATAACTGATGACAGACAAAGCAGAATCCCAGTAAAATAGATTTTTATGTAAAAGTAGTGTACATTTTTTCTATGGCTTATACACTGATGTATAAATATTCACATATTAAATTGACCATATAATCTAATTTATAGAAATAATAAATAATAACCCCATGAATTACAATAAGTTTAAAATGTAAAAATAATAACACTAGTCACAACATGCCACCTGTGGTCTTCTATGCCAATTCTCTGGGATACACAAAAATAATAGTATAAGATCACTATTTTCCAGAGACACAAATTTAGACAACTTATCCTCCAAACTGTTTTGACTGACTAAATCTCACAACTGTCAATATTCAGAGGAAATGAGCAAGTTAAAAATAGTGTAGCCGTTCATCAAAATTGCTGAGATGAGATTTTTTGGAATCTATTTTCAAGAAAAAAATCATTTGGGGGTGGGGTCATCTTACCCTAATTACCTACCTTGGTCAATGTTTTATTCTTTTTCTTGAAGACACTGATAGCAAGAATAGAGAAATGCAAACATGGAACATGCTTTTCTTTCTTGTAACATACAGATATGTTTTTTTTTTAAGTCAACAGGCTAACTTGCTGTGCGCACACAGGAAGTTTTCACTAATGTAATGGATTACTCAAGCCTGTTATTAATAAAGGGCTGTCCACATTGGCCATACAGTGCATGTAGGTTATCATTATTTGTGGTGGGGTTAAACAATTGTTTCCAACAATAATCAAGAGAGATAGGTGATGTAAGACAAAATCAGAAAAAATGTTGGAAAATGAACTTGGAATTGAGAGTTTCACAGAAGTATTTACAGTTTATGTATCACCTGCTCAGTCAACACTACTGCACTACAATTTCAACTATAAAATAAATAAATAATGGCCATAAAACTATTTGTACATGCATGTAAGGTTGTAGCAAAGAAATCTACTTTAAATTAATTTACTCACCTTTTGTCACTGAAATAAATTCAGTTTATTCCATCTTGCATGACAGCATCCCAACCTCAGCAGGGACATACTGGAAATGAACCTGTTTTAACCACAAACTAGTTTACAGTATAAAATATTGTAAATGCAGAATGACTTCAAAATGCAAAACTTACCATAAAAAGTATTATTCACTGGAGTAAAAGTGTGACTTAGCTATTATTGTATATACAGGTGCATCTCAATAAATTAGAATGTCATGAAAAAGTTCATTTCAGTAATTCAACTCAAATTGTGAAACGTGTGTTAAATAAATTCAATGCGCACAGACTGAAGTAGTTTAATTATTTGGTTCTTTTAATTGGGATGAATTGGCTCACATTTAACAACAACAACAACAACAAAAAAAACAATTCACTATCTCAACAAATTAGAATATGGTGACATGCCAATCAACTAATCAACTCACAACACATGCAAAGGTTTCCTGTGCCTTCAAAATGGTTTATCAGTTTGGTTCACTACACAAACATGGGGAAGACTGCTGATCTGACAGTTGTCCAGAAGACAATTATTGACACCCTTCACAAGGAGGGTAAGCCACAAACATTCATTGTCAAAGAAGCTGGCTGTTCACAGAGTGCTGTATCCAAGCATGTTAACAGAAAGTTGAGTGGAAGTAAAAAGTGTGGAAGAAAAAGATGCACAACCAACCGAGAGAACAGCAGCCTTGAGAGGCTTGTCAAGCAAAAACAATTCAAGAATTTGGGTGAACTTCGCAAGGAATGGACCAAGGCTGGGGTCAAAGCATCAAAAGCCACCACACACAGACGTGTCAAGGAATTTGGCTACAGTTGTCGTATTCCTCTTGTTAAGCCACTCCTGAACCACAGACAATGTCAGAGGTGTCTTACCTGGGCTAAGGAGAAGAAGAAATGTTGCCCAGTGGTCCAAAGTCCTCTTTTCAGATAAGAGCAAGTTTTGTATTTCATTTGGAAACCAAGGTCCTAAAGTCTGGAGGAAGGGTGGAGAAGCTCATAGCCCAAGTCCAAAGCTTCCACAGTCTGTGATGATTTGGGGTGCAATGTCATCTGCTGGTGTTGGTCCACTGTGTTTTTTTCCCAAGATATTTTAGAGCACTTCATGCTTCCTTCTGCTGACCAGCTTTTGATGCTGATTTCATTTTCCAGCAGGATTTGGCACCTGCTCACACTGCCAAAAGCACCAAAGTTGGTTAAATGACAGTGGTGTTAGTGTGCTTGGCCGGCCAGCAAACTCACCAGACCTGAACCCCATAGAGAATCTATGGGGTATTGTTAAGAGGAAAATAAGAAACAAGAGACCAAAAAATGCAGATGAGCTGAAGGCCACTGTCAAAGAAACCTGGGCGTCCATACCACCTCAGCAGTGCCACAGACTGATCACCTCCATCCCACGTCAAATTGAGGCAGTAATTAAAGCAAAAGGAGCTTCTACCAAGTATTGAGTACATATACCGTAAATTAACATACTTTCCAGAAGGCCAGCAATTCACTAAAAATGTTTTTTTTTTATTGGTCTTATGAAGTATTCTAATTTGTTGTTAGATTAAAAGAACCAAAGACTTAAACTACTTCAGTCTGTGTGCACTGAATTTATTTAATACACAAGTTTCACAATTTGAGTTGAATTACTGAAATAAATTAACTTTTCCACAACATTCTAATTTATTGAGATATGTATAAGATATCATCTACATGCTAGTTGAAGGTGAACTATGTTTTGAAAAAAACATTCAGCTTATGAACAATTTGATTAATCAATAAATGATCTGACCAACAAGGTACGTAGGGCTTATTATATCATAAGCAAATTATTGTTAATTACAAATTGGCACCTATTCAATTTCAAAGATGACCGAATAATCTATAAAAAATAATAAATAAATAAATAATTACGTAAATGAAACCGTTTGCCTGCAACCCAGAGAGCACACTGATGGAGTTGTAGAGGTTGCATTTCTCCAGAGATTTCTCCACAGATATATATTTGTGGGTTTATTAAATTGTTATTTGTTATTATTGTTAAATTGTTATATATATATATATATATATATATATATATATATATATATATATATATATATATATATATATGTGTGTGTGTGTGTGTGTGTGTGTGTGTGTGTGTGTGTGTGTGTGTGTGTGCGTTTATTGCTTAATGTTTGGCAAAATTGTGCTATTTTACACAATCATGCCATTAAGCACAGTCAAGCTCATTTGAACTAACCTGAAAGAGAAAGAGCGTGAGCAAGAGAGAGATTAGTGCATTTTCACGAGTGCATCGACACAACACAATCCTTGTAATCTCAGAAGTAGTTTCAAAACTCCATTAAATTACATTTTAATGTATAATATAAACTTGTTTTTAAACTGAACAGGTCCGGTTGCATTCATAATTGAATTATTCACAATACCCACTGTGCTACTGCAATAGTGATCATTCTCACCATGAATGTAGGCTCAAATTTGTGCATCAGTGTGAATTATGTTTCAGTGCTACATACCATTCTAGATAAATGTGACATATGTCATATATAAGTGGTTATATAAAACAAGCCTTAGGCCATTTCAAGTTGATCTTAGTTAATATATATATTTTGTCAGGTACCAAATCTTTTTACACATTCATTTTAAAGCCATCTCAACTATGATGTTAAACACGGCTGTCTTCAAAAGCCAATGAGAAACAATTTAAGGGAAAAAAAACCTTGTACAACTATCCAGAGTATAGGAGGAGGAAGACTCGTATTGATGCCCTTAATGTGGTTTAGACTAAGGGGCTATCTGCAAGTTCCCATATGAAATATGAAGAATGTCTGAGTGGATCACATGTGAAGCTGCCTATGTATCAAGCACCATTTGATATTTCAACACCAATATCTGGCTGTATGAAATGTACAAAAGTGCATGCTGGCAGCAAGCATGGATTTGTTTTGTTTTTATATAAATATAAATGAACAAAAACAAAGAATGTAAAAAGCTGATGTCTTGGGATACGTGTGGAAAATCTGGTCATATACAGCATAAAATAATACACCAAATATCCAATTCTGACTTAGTGGTTTTGTCTACTATAACAAATCAAATTGCACTAGCTTTCAAAAGGTCTTACTCTTCACATGACAAAAGATTATGTCACTTATTTTGTAAAAAAGTGCATGTCAACTGCAGGCTGTGGGTGTTTTTAAATAGTGTCACTTTTCATATCATACTGTGTTACGGGCTACCAGACAGATATGACTGTAATCATGAGAATAACAATGCATCGGATATACATTTTCAATCATCACAAAGCACTTAACACAAACTCATTTAAAACATATCTGTGAAAAGAAACATTTTAGCCTACTGGCAAACATGTCTGGATCTACAAAGAATACCTTGTGCTTCAAAAATATGATTTCAAACGAAATAACAAAATATTTTTTTCAGTTTACTTAAAAAAATATTAAAAACATGCCACACCACCAGAAACAACAAAAACACATTTAAAGAGTTAAAAGCTCTGTGAGCTAAACTGTTGTAAAGAAACGCTATATAACTTACTTAAAACTTACTGCTAACCTTTTGCACAACCAAGTTGACCTTTGAGGTTTTATTAAATGAAGGGAATAAAATGAATGAGAAATCTCCAAAGCCAACTTTATATATATATATATATAATATATCAATCCCCCCAGCCCCTTATATTGCTACCTCTTCCCCTATGCTATGAGACAAGGGCAATTTGGCTAAAAAATAAAGAAACATATATTGTTTGGTTAAAATTATGAAAGTATTTTTGAACTCCCAGTTCTACTTTGGGGAGGGGGGGGGGGGGGTAATAATAATTATAATTATTAGATATATTTTATATGTAGATCTACACAAAGTGATGGAACAGCCCCTTACTTCTTGTAAGTCACGGGCCTCAGTATAAAGCTCATGTGTATGAGCAGAAGGCCTTGTGCTCATTTCAAACTGTGAGTGTTAAGCTCAGGATCCTTATCTGCTGCTCAGCTTCCCTCACCTTGGAGGCCCACTGACCCCACTAGCCGAACCCATAATCCAGTCCTGGATCAGCAACACATAAAAAAAAGAAGAAAAAAAAAAAGAGAAAGCAACAATGATGTCAAATCCGTCAGATCTCAAAGATCCCAGTTCCTAGTTAACAAAAACATTCCACTTAGTCAATGTTTTAATACTAATAAGCATATCAGGGACTATTTTAAAATCCTCATAAAACGGTTGCTTAGTTTGTGGATCCTATGGAGGTCATATAGCCTGACGATGCAGATTGTGAGCTTATAAAACTATTTGTGCTTCCTTTGCTTTCCCCTTTAGGCAGGTGCTTCTGGTCCACCCAAGCAGTTGCATCTACCTGTCCTGTCCTAATACTTGAAGAAGACTGATCCCCTGTCCGAGAACCCTGTCCCAACGGAACAAGCTCGGATGCACGCTTGGCATCGTGACTGTGCTCAAGGCATCCCTTAATGCCCGAGCCTTCGCTGCCGCCACTCCTGCCGTCGTTCCCGTCCTTTGCCCTTCTCTGCAGATCCTGAGAGCCTAGCGTGGCTCCTTTGCTGTGCTCATAGCAACGTCTCAACGCTTGAGGCTCGCGCTCAAAGTGCGTGAGTGGGAAATGTGGCAACAAGACAACGTGCTGCTCGAACGTCTCTGGAACCAGAGAGATCGCAGAGGCTCTCCGCGGGCTCCTCATTGGACTAGCCAGTGGTGTCTCGTCAATGAAGTTAATCACTTCGTCGCGGCTAAAGCACTTGAAATCGTCCTCATAACGCTCGACTCGTGGAATCTGCTTGAGCGAATGCATGTCCTCGGATCGTCTCCTTTTGCGGTGTTGGTGGCTCTCCTCGTGGTAGGACGCCGGGCTGCTCCGACGTCTCTCGTGGCGTGGCGAGCTGTATTGCGGGATGCCAATGATGTCCTCTGTGGAGCCCCAGCGATGCAGGTAAGACGGGATCTGACCGGTGGTCCACATGTCGGTTTCGTCGTGGGAGTATCTTCTTGTAGGGGGCACCTGGAGTAACACACAAATGAATGAACCAGGACATTTCTAAAAGCTAAATTCCAGCTCAAGCTAAGGACCTAAAACACGTTCTCAAGCTTTTGCATCTCTAACAATGCCAGAATCAATAGAATTTTGTTAACTATAATGCCTGTTTTCAATTTAAAGTATTAAATATTAATAGATCTTCCTGTTAATAGGGTAAACATATTTTGTTTAGCTTATGATCACTCATTCTACAAACAGATACTCACATTCCACATTGTTCTGAGAACTACACAGGAAAGACATAAAATGAGTTTTTAGTATTTTAAAAGAATTTTAAGTACACTATCCAAAGCATACAGCACAAGCCTAGCATGAAAGCAACTGTATTGGTTAATGCAGGAATGAGACAGCAGCTTACAAAGAAGCCCTATATGCATTATGAAGACTGATAAGTTTACTATACTCTGGCCAGTAGAGGGAAGCAAAGCATCATTAAAGCAATGGCATTCATTTTTTGTAACGGTTGGGTAGTTGGATTTCTTTGAAACCCCATACACTGTAAAAAGTTTTCACCAGATTCAACTTAAAAACCTAAGTTCAGCAGCTGCCTTAAAATTTTAAGTTAAATCAGCTTAAATCTACAAGTCATTTTAACTTATTACAATAAAAATGAGTTGATTTAACTTGTGAGTTGAAATGACTTAAGTTGATTTAACTTAATTTTAAGGCAGCTGCTAAACTTAAGTTTTTAAGTTGAAACTGGTTAAAACTTTTTACAGTGTAATAATGATCTTATCTATTTTAATTATACTACAGGACCAGCAAAAACATTTTTTAAACATTTTTTTTGTCACTCAGCTCATTTAAATAAGTCTATTTGATAAAAGCTTGTAATTTTGTTTGTATTTTTATATACTGCCCATTGATAAAACATTGCTTTGTCTCACAATTGTTAGACAGTGTTAAATAGTATTGTTTGGCAGCCTGAATGGCTTGACAGCAAATACACTAACAGCTTATACTTCCCAATTATTATGGCATTCCAATACGCAATGATGATGATGCAAAACACTGGTGAATTTGAAAAAGAACACTGTTTCTATAGAATTACTAGCCTAAAATCATCAGAAAGTGAATAATGTTCTAATGCAGACCCATCAGCTTTGAGTTCTTTATCAATACGCATCAGTGTTTTTTTTTTTTTTTTTTTTTTTTGCCAAACGTCTTTCGAACAATTCTAACACACACACAATGTTAATGGTAGTTTTATAAACTTTGAAGAGAACTTCAAAAGTTGTTTCGTGCAATGTATATAGCAATAAAATCAGCAATGGAAAGCAGTCAAGCACTGCAGATTGCCTAACAGAGCTTTGGGAAGTGTTCGGCGTACACATTTATGGCATATTCTCCACATTTAACCTCCAAGTCCAAATTTTCATTTCAGACAGGCATATTTTTAATTGTTGGTTAATAATTTGCACACAGAGAAAAATGGATGATATGTAAAAGGTCAATGAAAGTTACATGTGGAGGTTACATGTGAACGCTTATGGGCAGTATGTGAACTAATCATTTGAATGTAAAAATGTTAAAAGTTTGAAGTGAAGCATTGCACAGCTCTACAACTTACTGCCAGCATGTTATGTTAATTACCTCGTAAGCCTTTATAGTTCCATTTCCTTGTGGAAGTGGTTCAAATCATTGGATTGATTTTTAATTTTCTTTATTTTACATTCAAAATAACTAAATTTAGATTGTGCCATGAAAGTATAAACTCCAAACACAGATCACACATCAACTGTGCCTCTAATATGCAACTAAAAAAATGTATGTGAGCCATAGTATCAATATCAAGGGATTTTTACAACATACTGAGCTTGTTTTTTCACTTATGGAAATTTGCAATGACTTCAAACTTTTAACTTTAAAATATAAACTGAAAAGCCATCACAGTGGCAGTCGTCACATGAGCCCTGCAACAGTACAAAAAACTACATAAAAATACCTAGATACCACTGGGGTAAAGAAACAAAAGTGTTTGTTAGATCATATTTTCCTTTTATTTTCCCCCACACAAAACAAGAATCTCCAATTTCAAATTTTAATCTTTAAAAATTCAATAGGTCAACATGAATGTAAAATTACTCCAGTAATTGTTGACAATAATAGAGTAACTATAAGTTTTTGCAAAGACTAAGGTGGAGGGCCATTGCAGCATGCACATTTGTAGTTAAAAATAAAGAAAAGATCAATTTAAAAAACAAAATCAATAGAAATATACCTGCAAATAGTGCATTTTATCTTCCTGAAGCTCCCTCAATGGATAACCCTGGGGGCCCCCCCTTTCTAAGGTTGAGAATTCGTACTTGGCAATACGGTCTACCGTCATGATATCACCAGCAGAGCTATAGTCAAACGGTCTGTCAAATATTAAGTCCGGATGAATGCCTCCATCCTGGCTGTTTTCTGCAAATGCAGAAAGCATATATATGTATCAGGATTAAAAATCAGTGTGCTCAAAATACACAGACAGACAGACAGACAGACAGACAGACGAATAGTTAAAAAAAAAAAAAAAAAAGAAGAAGAAAAACAATTCCCTCTTATAGGTTTTCGGTGTCCACCTTAGAATTTGAGAGGTTGTAAAAAACGGCTTCATGTGAAATCATTAGGATTCACTGAAGTGTCTCGTACTGAAAATCACGACTGGCTGTCACTGTTTACTAATTATTAAGTGCTATAGATTGCAGCTAGAGCAAACGGTCATTTAAACAAATTCCCTAAAATATGTTTTGAGGGGTACAACCTATTTCTTTGTTAACTTTAAAAACAGTTGTAGGGCAATGTGAAATGCTGGTCTTAAGGCAAAATGGGGGCACACAGCGGGGATGACAGATGAGATTAGCTATTAGCACAGGCAGCTTAGCATGCATTTGAGTGAGACACAAGTACAAGAAGCAACCCTTATACATACAACTGAGTTGTGTTACACAAGGCAAACTGTCTGGAAAGAAGCAGAGCACTGGTGAAATTAAGATCACAAATCCATTTCTTGCACATATTCCTTATGAACTTAGAAATGGGAAAGTGCCAAATAGCAGGAAGGGTAATGAAATACAGCTAACAGCAAAGTCACACACTTAACACCCACATTCATCAGTACATACTGACAGCCTCAGTTTACTAATACTTTGTGATTAAGCATATTAAACATGATTATAATGTGACCTCTGGTTATGTTTGATGGGAATCCAGATAAATCTTTGTTTTTATATTTTAACATTTGTTTTACATGTTTAAATATTTCCTGTAAAACAATCAGAACGTAACTATATATTGCAAGTAAAATAACAATTCTATGAAGCCCCTATTTATAATACATTATAATGGTATTTTTAAGGCATTATAATGAATGCATAATGCATTATAAAAACCTTATAATATCTCATGAATAATCATAACAAAAATTATAATACATTTGAACTTTTAAGATTATGATTATTTATATCACACAATGGACGACATATTAAATCTACTTAATTTATAATGGACTATATTATATTACATTTATTTTTTTTACAGTATATTACGTTTTATTCTGATGGTCCCCTAGTCTATTTAATATAAGGAGTGCTAGTTGACACGTAGTTGGAAAGTTGCTTAGAGTATTAGTAGACTTACATGTAGGTTAAGGTTCACATACTTGCAAAGTTACTTATAATCCGTTTGTCTTTAGGGGAACCATCAAAATACAGTGTTAGCATTTATTTAGCATCCTACTAATAATAATTATGCTAGCTGACAGTTGCAGAGTTACTTATCAAAAGCTGTCTGAAGAGTACCATCAAAATAATAACTGATAATACAAATGTGTCATATTACACATTCATCTGATCTGATAACTGATCTTATGGCTCTTTGAGAAATATTATTATTATTATTATTATTATTATTATTTATAAGTGGTCTTTGTATGATTTAAGTAAAGTGACATGTGTAACATGGCAAGATATGAGACTTATAATACGTTATAACTATGAGGAGTTAATAATACTCTTAAAAGCTTTATAAACAAATAAGTAAAATACTCCTTATAAATAGCCATGAGATGATACAACATAGAAGGTTATAATTCATTATGCATTTATTATAATGCCTTAAGAATACCCTCATAATTTATTATAAATACGGGCTTCATAAAATAACATTGTTTCTGCCAAAGTACTGTTGTTATTGCTGTAAAATCACATCTAATTTAACATGGAATCTCCTTGAAAGAGTGTAAAAAGCTGTAATTCTGTTTAATTATTTTATTTTTGGTGGCTAATACTAAGTTACATGTTTTATTGTAGTAACGATGCCTGTAGTAACTATGGTATTTTGGCCAGTGATCCTACAAATCTGTAGGGGCCCTTTGTCAAAGGAGTAGGACAACTCTGTGACACTTCACACTGTCAAAAAAAAAAAAATGTACCGCGAAGGTACAGTAATGGCATCTTTAAAGGCACACAATAGGTCCTTAGGGTACAATTATGAACTCAAAACATGTTTTAAATGTACAAATAGAGGTACAAAATTGTACTCTTCTTCAGGGTACCACCCCAGTGACGGCCATTTGTACCTTAAAAGGTACAGTTTTGTACACTTGCACTTGAGAGTAAAGCAACTTTGCAGCAACTTCTATATAGTGGAACTCACACCAATTAATCTAAGCAGGTATTCAAGTTATATATTTCTTTCGGAGTGCAAGTCAACATACATAAACACTTTTATGAAAATAATATCTATCCATCTCAAAATGCAGGTCACATGATAAATCCAATGACTGTAGTCATCATTGGTTGACCTATAGATTTGAGTGTGTTAATTAATTAATTTTTTTTTTTTTATTGTTTGGTAATATTTCACAATAAAGTTCATTAGTTAACATTACCTAACTACATTAGTTAACATGAACTAAGAATGAACAAAACGTCTACAGCATTTAATCTTTAGTTAATGTTAATTTCAGCATTTACTAATGCATTATTAAAATCACATGTTGTGTTTGTTAATACTAGTTAATTCACTGTGGACTAACATGAACTAAGAATAAACAACAGCGTTTTTATTAACTAACATTAACAAAGAATTAATACATAGAGTAATACATATATTTTTCATTATTCATTCATGTTAGTTAATACATTAACTAATGTTAACAAATGACATTTTTTTTTACAAACATAGCAGTAATGAATATGTTAAATAACTAAGTATCCAATTCCTAAGACAAATAAAATGAAACAGTAACACTCTACATTAAGGTTCTATTTTTAACTATGTTTAATGCATTAGTTAACTAACATTAACAATGAGCTATAAATTAATTACATTAACGCTAATTAATTAAAATACAGCTGTTCATTGTTAGTCCATGTTAGCTCAGGCCCATTAAATAACTTTAGTTAGTTGTTAGTTTATGTTAACTAATGTAGTTAACTAATGCTAACAAATGGAACCTTATTGTAAAGTGTTACCAATAAAATAATAAAAATATCTTTCTTTACCTCCTTTTTCCACCCCTCTCTAATATCTGAGGCTGTGCATGAATACCACTGAAAAAATATCACACTACACATCCTACCCAAAAGAAATTTTGTGTGCACTATACATACTGTGCATCTTTGAGATAATTTACCTTATGCTTGTGATAGCTGGATGATCTACTATTGTCACTAAAAGTAAAGCTCAGTTGCTGCAATGCACCTTGTCTGTAATTTTGCTTTATTTCAAACTAGTGATCTCCCAATAATCTTGCAGAGTGAAGTTATGTGACAACAATTTAACTAGGTTTTTAGAAATATGTATTGCTGAAAACTCTGTATACTATATTGTCTTATATATTCTTTATTCTGGTGTAGCAGGATGTGAGTAGCACAATACTATGTTATTTTAAACACAGCATTGCTTTCTCCTTGAAACATGCTAACGGAAGCTCAATGGTGGTCCTTACCTTCGTCCACCTCATCATTGGACATGATGGCCACACATTTCTCCCAGACCATCTTA
This sequence comes from Garra rufa, assembly GCF_049309525.1. Classification (NCBI taxonomy): domain Eukaryota; kingdom Metazoa; phylum Chordata; class Actinopteri; order Cypriniformes; family Cyprinidae; genus Garra; species Garra rufa. The sequence continues at coordinate 7,337,181 of NC_133375.1, forward strand.
ACGTCTGCTCTGTAGCGGTCACAAGCCCATAGGAACATGGGGAGCAGGATTGACTGTGCTATGGAGCACCAGAGGACACACAGGACCATCCAGCTGTAGGAGCGGTCAAATTTCAGGCTGGCAAAGCTCACCACCTACAATGGAAGCCCTGCAATTATTTACATGCTAAAAAGCAAATTCAAATGGCAACACATACATTTATATATACTTAAGAAGACTGAATCACCAACAGATGGCTATCTAAAAAAATCTATATTCAGTGGCATTAATGTATGAAGATGGGTAAGAATTTTATTTCTCAACTAGTTTAAGAGCAGCATCTAAATTATTGTGGCTTGGTAGTGAGTTGTTTCAAAAGGCCTATGAGGAGAATTGCAACAAGGCATTTGACAAATCTATAGCTGTGTGGGAAACTCAGTTTAAGTTCCTTTATCACAACAGTGGACATGACTGGCCATACATAGCAAGAATCCTTATTATAATTTAGGTGAGGGTGACATCTGCTGGTGAAATAGCTGTACTGTTTGTTTGAACATTATTACCACATCCCCACAGTACACTAAAATGGGTCACACTTTAGTTTGGGGACCAATTCTCACTATTAACTACAACTTTTTCCTAAATAAACTCCTAATTTCTGCTCATTAATAGTAAGGTAGTTGTCAAGTTTATGCATGGAGTAGGATTAAGGGATCTAAAATATGATTTTGCAAAATAAAGCAGCATTATAAGTACTAATAAACAACCAATATGCTAGTAACATGCATACTAATAAGCAACTAGTCAATAGTGAGAATGGTCCCTGAAATTAAGTTTTACTCTAAATGACTAGAAAGATGAAAAGCATTGCAAACTCATGCCAACACAAGAAGAACAAGCAAACTCCACACATATGTGGCAATTATGTGATGATCTACTGATAGACAATGCTAAATGCAAATAAAATGTAAGAAAGCAAAATAAGAAAAGAAGAGAAAAACAGGTCTTCTATCATTGTCGTCATTAAAAGCTGTGCATCCAGTCAAACTCTCCAGTACAATTACTGGCTGCCAAGAGCATGAAACCATTGAAAACCTAGAGACATTTAGATAGCATACACAAGTCTGTGTGTTTTTAAACAAAAGCTCTATAATCGGAGCACATCACAACAAACCATCAAAAAGTAAACCACACTTCTGCTGTTGTGTATATGTTCTGTGTCAGTTTACCTATTCTGTCATGCTTGCAAAACCAGTAGAAAACCTGATATTTATATTTGGAAAAGTTCCATAATGTGTATAAATGTAGAATACGGGAGAGAGATTTGCTCCTCTACTTCAAAAATGGGCTTTTATGACTGAGTTCAGAACAGATACACTGTAAAAAAAAATATGATTACGTGATTAGTAATGATCACAACTTAAAATTCAACATTAGAATAATGTGTTGTTTCAACTTAAAGCTGCAGTCTGTAACTATTTGTGTATAACATTTACAGTATCTCACAAAAGTGAGTACACCTCTTACGTTTCAGCAACAATTTTAGTATATTTTCTCAAGGGACAATACTATAGAAAAGAATCTTTGATCTATTTTAGAGAAGTCAATGTGCAGCTTGTATAGCATTATAAATTTACTGTCTGCTGAAAATAACTCAACATACAGCCATTATTGTCAAAATAGCCATGCAAAGCCACATGTCCTATTCATCATGTTTATGTTTTTGTCTGCTTGACAGGACCATACAAACTTGTGTGTCTTGTATTAGAGCAGTTAAAATTTGGTGCTTTGAGTACAATTCTCTCATACTGATCACTGGATGTTCAACATGGCATCTCATGGCAAAGAACTGAGAATTTGAGAGTTCAAATTGTTGCTCTCCACAAAGATGGCCAAAGATATTAGAGGTTCAGTAACACCCTGAAACCGAGTTACACTACAGTGGTCTGGGTCATACTGAGATTTTCCAAGATGAGTTTCATTCGGAACAGGCCTTGCAAGAGTTGATCAACAAAGTTCTATGTGTCAAGTGCAGAACCTGGCTTCAAAAAACAGACGCATGAGTGCTGATTAGAAGGTCAGCTTGTCAGTGCTCAGACCATATGCTGCACACTGCAACAATTCGGTTTTCATAGGCGTCATTCCGCAAACAGTTTGCTGAAGACAACCTGTCCAAGAGCATGAATTACTGGAACCATGTCCTGTGGTCTAATGAGACTATAACTATTGTTTGGCTCATATGGTGTCCAGCATGTGTGGCGATGCCCTGGTGAGGAGTTCCAAGAAAATTGTGTCTTGCCTACAGTCAAGCATGGTCGTAGTAGCATCATGGTCTGGGGCTGCATGAGTGCTGCTGGTTCTGGGGAGCTGCAGTTCATTGAGGGAAACATGGATTTCATTGTGTACTGTACATTCTGAAGCAGAACATGATGTCTTCCCTCCAGAAACGGCAGTTTTCCAACATGATAACGATCCCAATCACACCACCAAGATGACAACTGCCTTGCTGAGGAAGCTGAAGGTGAAGGTGATGGGGTGACCAAGTTTGTCTTCAGACCTGAACCCTATGGGGCATCCTCAAGCATAAGGTGGAGAAGCACTATGTGTCTAACATCCAGCAGCTCCGTGAGGAGTGGAAGAGGACCCCAGCAACAACCTGTGCAGCTCTGGTCAATTCCAAGCCCAGGATGATTAAGGCAGTGCCAGATAACAATGGTGCTAACACAATATACTGACACTTTGGACAAGTTCACTCAAGTTGTCATGGGTGTACTCACCTTTTTTTCCAGCTATTTTGACAATAATGGCTGTATGCTGAGTAATTTTCAGGGAACACTAAATCTAAACTGCTATACAAGCTGCACATTGACTATATATCCAATATATCCAAGTTTTATTCCTTTACTGTTTTCCCTTGAGAAGATATAATAAAATGGTTGCTGAAATGTGAGGGGTGTACTCACTTTACATACTGTATATATACATAAAGTACACCATGAAACCATTTTGCAAAATGTTTTTGGCTTATGCTGAATCATTGAATCACTACAGTACATATATAATAATATATATATATATATAATAAGTTTAAACAGACTGTGTTCTTCCACAAGATGCATGCAGTTCTGTTTATTGATGCTACAGCACCAAAAGTTACGGACTGCAGCTTTTAGCAAGTTGTTATCTCGACCAGGGGTGCATCTGGTACTCACAAACAAAACTAGGGGAAGAAGGGGAACAAATAATCAAAAATGATGGATCCTGTTGTAGAATAAGAAAATCCACACCTCAGTACTCACATACTTAGAAAAGTAAAACGCCTTTTGTAAAAGAAAATCCACATCCAGGTACTCACACAGAAAAGTGAAAAGCCTTTTGTAAAAACTTCTAACTATCTGAGTGCCTGGGCATGGATTTTCTTATTCTGCAACAGGATGCACCTACCATTTTCTAAAATGTAAGTGTTCGTGCTTGACTTAAAATTATAAGTTAAGCTGACTTTATTTTACATAAGTTGGATATTTAGGTTATCAAACCAATTTCGCAACAAAAGTTCTTGTAGCTAAATCCAGCAGCATTTTTACAGTAATGCAGGGAGTTTTCTAACCAACACGTTGGATCGTTATAATCAAAAGTACTCAAGTTCTCAAAAAGTCAAGATCATTCATACATCAGTCAAGGCAACTCCTATGCAAAGAAAAGCACCACTGATACCCCACCAAAAGCCACTTAAATTCCACTGAAGACTGCAGCCCTTGTGTGTATAATCATGTCCTTTTAAATAAAAAACAAACACTCACCAATATGGGGAATCCAGTTAGAAAGTCGTATATGAAGACTATTCCACTGATCAGATAGGTGATCTGCAGCGATGTCTTAATGGGCTCTGAGCCATCGATAGATGAACGCCTCTTGCCCTGGGCATCTTCTACTACAATAGTGGGCACGTTAAATTTATTCTTGTCCATGTTTTGACCCATCTGGATGGAAAAGGTCTGGAAGAGGGCAATTCCAATACAAATGACGCCCATCACCACACTCCCGCTGATCAGCAGCAGGAAGCAGACGCCAAAGCCCAAGCCAATCTCGGTCACAATGAAGCGGCAGTTGTCATGGGTGTAAAATCGTTCTGTGGTATCATGCCAGCCCACAGCGGGCAGGGTGGACAGAATGAATGATACCATCCAGATGCCCATGACGGTGTGGACAGCCTGCTTTTTGGTGTTACTCAACCTGGTGGAAGATAAAGGAGATTAGATAGTACATGTTAATAATAATAAAATGAACAAACTGGTTATATAAGAGGTTATTAAACCTGACATTAAGCAAAAAAATTCTGTGTTCTTGCCACATTGATACTAAACTGTGTGGTCCACTTAATTTTACTGAGAATGAATGTAACAACTGGATGAATTATAACACCATCAATTAGAAACCATTTAGAAAACACTCTAGATATATGGATTAAATAAACATGAAATGTCTTCCACTGTGCCAATCTTTTCTAATAGTGTTTAACTCCACCCCAGCTACACTCTTAAAAATAAAGGTGCTTCACAATGCCATAGAGGAATATTTTTGTCTAAATGGTTCCATAAGGAACCTTTAACATCTGAAGAACCTTTCTGTTTCACAAAAGGTTCTTTTTGGAGAAAGAAGGTTCTTCAGAATTTAAAAAGGTTAGAAAGAGATGGTTCTTTAAAGAACCTTTGACTGAATGATTCTTTGCGGAGCTAAAAATGGTTATTCTATGGCATCGCTGTCAAGAACCTTTTTAAAGCACCTTTATTTTTAAGAGTGTACTGTTACAACTAATGTAACAACAACACTCTTTGTACTTGCCATTAATTTACACGAAAAACTGTTACTACATCATCCTTTGTCTCCCCTATTTAACGCCCACCTGTCAGTCAGTTTTATGTTGACTTTAAGTAAGCTTTTGAGGTTTGATTAGAAATTACTTGATTGAACAACATAAAACTAAAATCTTTTCTAAAAAAAAAAATAAAGTATTAGATAAAATATGATTTATAGTTAAAGGTGGAGTGCTATTCTGAAAACTGCTCAAAGTGAAATAATGATTTTTACCTTTAGGACACACTTTTTTTTTTCTTTTTTTTCTGCATCTACATACTGAATGCAAATGTCAGTGCATGTCAGCTAGTTTTTCCCTCAATAAGAAGCTGTTCTTGGTAACACTTTACAATAAGGTGTCATTTGTTAACATTATGTATAAAACAAAAATAAAACAAACAATGAACAATACATTTATTACACTATTTATAAATTTTTGTTAATAAAAATTAGTAGTTCATTGTTCATGTTAGAAATACTGTTAATTCTTAGTTCTTGTTAACAAATGTAGTTACCTAATGAACCTTATTGTAAAGTGTTACCAATTTCTTTACATAATTCACAATTCCCTTCTGCGAAAATGTGGTCTCTGGAATTACTATATATACATACTATATATCCTAGAACATCAAAAGAGAGCAGCATCGGCATAAACTATCCCATATAAACCTCATATTCCTGAAAGGAGCGTAATCATAGGACATAAAGACTCTCATAAGATGTTTATCCATGCTCATACAGTTCTCAGCTGTGTTGTACAACAGATAATGGACATTTATTTTTATTTTTTTATTTTTTTGTTAACACTTCACAATAAGGTTCATTAGTTGACATTAGTTAACATGAGCTAAGAATGAACAAACTTCTACAGCATTTATTCATCATAGTTAATGTTCATTTCTACATTTACTAAGTTGTGTTTGTTAACATTAGTTCATGAACTGTGAACTAGCATGAACAATAAACGTATTTTACGTATTAACGTTCATTGTTTGTTCATTTTAGGTAAAACCTTAACTAATGTTAACAAATGACACCTTATCGTAAAATGTTTATTATTATGTCATTATTAAAACAAGCTAAATGATTGATTTATTAGCACCACAATCTCAAATAAAAAGATAAAAAAGTAAAAAATTTAATGCTTCTATAAATTGTTGCAAAGATGACAGATTGAAGATAGCTGCTTAAACTGTGTTAAAAAAATGCTGCTACAAAGGTCAGACTCACTTAAAGGTCCCATATTGTACACATTTCTGGAGGTTTATTTTAGTTGTTGATGTCCTTAAGAATATATATCTGTGGTATAAGTGCCAAAATCCATCTCAATATATTTTTACAGCTACTTTTTAGGAGCTCTGTCAAGAACAGGTCGATTTTGGCCCATCTAATTAATATTCATGAGCCTCTCTTCTGATTGGCCTGTTGTTTTCTGAGTGATGCACATCCAAGCCAACCACAAGTAACTATGGTCATGTATGCTGTAGCCTAGCCCAGAGCCTAGCCTGCTGTGGCTTGGTGGTACTCAACAGGATATTTCAGAACGATCATTAATGTTTTTTTCTTTTTCAAACACCGAATGCAGTAAGCTACGTAACTGTTGCTTTAGTAAAGCCCCTTTCACAATGCGCGCTGATTCCGGAAAATTACGGGAACGAGCTCTGTGTGAACAAAAGCCAGAACCAAATGCCATTAAGGCAGTGTTGTAGTGATGATCCACTTTACCCTGCGACTCTTCACGACGGAAAACATATGTGCAAGTGGAATGAAGCAGCGATCAGGCAGCCCCTCACTATCAGCACTGAAAATCAGGTTAGTTTCAGTTTAGTGAAATGTACCCGTCGCATTACATCTCACATCCAAATGACACGTCTTTAAGGGTTGTGTGTAAAGCACGCACAGATTCCGGAAAACAACTGTGAATGAACCTAATTAAGCAATTCCGGAACAAATCATGGGACACATTATCCGTGTATTTTCCGGAATTGCTGTGTGAAAGAGGCTGAAGTTGAAGTGCCACTGGTCTCTTATATTAACGTTGTTCAGAAGCCTGTGCAATGATGTAGTTTCCACATCTATCAACTGAACAGGGTTCCCTGTCGATACTACACTCGTACTGCGTCGTAAGACGCTTATGGGAAAAAGCTCCTTTTTCTCCTGAGACTGAAGTATTTCAATAACGCAGTGTAACTGCACGACCATTGGTTTGTGCAGTGAGATGAAAACAAACCAATGGCTCGGCAGCGGAGCTGCACGAGCCTGTGGCAATGATTCGCGCCCGAACGCGCCAAAAGGGGCGGAGAATTCGGCTATATAAGCGTGCATTTTGCCACAGGATCTCAGATCCTTCTCCTTCAGCGACGACTTCACATCTTCGCTGACACTGACTGACCTTCGCTCGAGAAAGAAGCCTCTTGCCGTTGAAGAGCCTCGCAGCGGATCCGCCTGCTCGTCGGTTTTGACGCTTCAAGCAGCTGACAGTGATTCCCTGCCGCGATCCGGCGATAGAAGAGCATATTCCAAAAGAGCAAATTTCATTGGCGTTGTTGCAAATGCCACGGCGTTTCTGTTGCTCGTGCAGAGCCCCTCTGCACGCTGTCGATAGTCACGCTGAGTGCGTCTCGTGTTTGGGCTCCGCCCATGCCGAGGCTGCGCTCGCTGAGACAGATTGTTCCCATTGCGGGGACATGAGTCTCGCCTCTTTGCGCTCGCGGCTCGCTTTCTTTTCAGAGAGCAGCCCCGCCCCTCGCGCCCTCCTGCTTTCTTCTTCACAAGAGCCTGTGAAGAAAAAGCAGCGGGGCAGAGTGACTCGGCGCACGGTGATTGGTGAGCTCACGCCGGCTGATCCCCCGCGTGCCTCACCTTCACCACATGAAGAGGAATCTCCCGTTCTCTTCACTCATCCAGACCAAAATCCCTCGGCTGCCGCGAGCGATCTGGTTTCTTTTGGAGTAAGTGAGGAGGAAGCCATGGATGACAGCATGTCTCTGGCTGCATCTGATGGAGAGGAGCTGTCGGGCTCGCCGCAAGACCCCGCCCCCTTTCCATCTGTTCAACCCAGCACCGCCAGCGCTGGTATGGACGCCGAACTCTTCCGCGTTCTATCTAAGGCTGTTGAAGAGCTGGGACTGGATTGGTCTCCTCCTGAGGAGCCTGTACGGAGTCGTTTGGACGAATGGTTCCTGCCGGGGCGCCGCCAAGCCCCTCGTCAGCGAGCCTCACCGTTCTTCCCGGAAGTTCACGGTGAGATCTCTAAATCCTGGCGCGCTCCGTACTCCGCCCGCCTTCGTACCTCTTCTTCCTCCGCCCTCACGACGGTTGACGGCGCCGAAGAGTAAGGATATGACAAGTTGCCCCCCCTGGATGAGTCTGTGGCCGCGCATTTGTGCCCGCCCACTGCCATCAGCTGGAAGGCAAAGGCGACTCACCCGTCCAAGCCATGCAGAACTACTTCAGCTCTCGCTGGACGTGCTTATTCTTCGGCTGGACAGGCAGCATCAGCGCTGCACTCAATGGCGGTCCTCCAAGTCTATCAAGCGAAACTCCTCCGCAGTATGGATGAGGCTGGCATAGATGACGCTGCGTTCCGTGAACTACGCAGCGCGACCGACCTGGCGTTGCGTGCTACTAAGATGACGGCACAGGCGATTGGCAGATCGATGGCCAGCTTGGTGGTGCTGGAGCGCCACCTGTGGCTAAACCTGACGAAGATCAAGGACGCTGACAAGGTCGCCTTCCTTGACTCCCCCATCTCTCCTACCGGTCTGTTCGGTCCAGCAGTAGAGGGGTTTGCGGAGCGCTTCACCGCCGCTCAGAAGTCGTCCCAGGCTATGCGACACTTCCTGCCAAAGCGCACAAGCTCTGCAACGGCTCTTAGTCGCCCCAAACCGGCGCCGACTCAGCAGCCTGCAAAGACCGCCCCGCCAGCTGCTCAGCCAGCCCCCCAGGTGGAGCCACGTCATCGCTCCCGCTCGGCCAGACGCTACCCTTTCCCTAGACGTCAGGGACCCCGACCCAAGGTCGTGTTGGACCAGGCGCCTCCAGCGTCTTCCTGATTTAAAAGACAGGAAGAGGAAGGGGTCAAGTCTCGCCAGAGCCGGACCAGCCCCCAAGATGTCTCTCTTCAGCCTCCAAACACCCCGTTCTGTTCCGGGTTCAGAGCGCTGCATGTTTTCAAACAAAATGGCTGTAACTCACGGGCCCTTTCTGTCAGCGCCCTTACAGCTTACCGCTGTGATAGCGGAAAAAATAAAAAACAAACATTTTCAAAAAGAGAGCAAATTTCCTCTTCCAGAGTTGTTAAGCGGCACCCAACCGCTCAAATCAATGCAACCCCTCAACACACGGGCCAAGGCTTGGAAAGCCATCCCCGGGGTGTCAAAATGGGTTATGGGCATAATAGAACGAGGTTATACACTTCAGTTCGCTCGAAGACCACCTCGCTTTCAGGGAGTGGTCTCCACCTCAGTTCACAGCAAAAACATAGAGGTTTTGCGTACAGAGGTGAGGAATTTGCTGGCAAAAGGTGCCGTGGAAACGGTTCCCCCAGCACAGAGCGAATCAGGCTTTTACAGCCGCTACTTCCTCGTCCCAAAAAAGGATGGCGGTCTGAGACCCATCCTCGACCTCAGACGTTTGAATTGCGCCCTCATGAGACGGCCATTCAAAATGCTCACGCTAAAACAGATCCTTTCGCAAATACGCACAAAGGACTGGTTTTGCTCGCTGGATCTGAAAGATGCATACTTTCACATCCAGATTGCCCCCCACCACAGGCAATTCTTGAGATTTGCCTTCGAGGGAGTGGCTTATCAATATACAGTCCTTCCGTTCGGACTGTCTCTAGCTCCTCGCACATTTACGAAGTGCATGGACGCGGCTCTTTCCCCCCTGAGGCAGAAGGGAATCCGCGTCTTGAACTACCTCGACGACTGGCTCATCCTGGCCCAGTCAGAGAACGAGCTAATACATCACAGATCCGTGATCCTCAGCCACTTGCAGTGCCTAGGACTCAGGGTCAATTTTGCCAAGAGCGCTCTGTCTCCCAGCCAACGTATTGCGTTCCTGGGAGCAGTTTTCGACTCCATTCAAATGAAGGCAACGGTTGCGCCGCAGCGAGCTCAGGCCATCCGAAAGCTCGCGGCCTCCTTCAAAATCGGAGCCCTCCGCCCTCTCAAAGCTTTTCAGAAGATGCTGGGTCTTATGGCTTCAGCATCTCCGGTACTCCAGCTGGGCCTACTTCAAATGCGCCCTCTGCAGTACTGGTTGAAACCGAAAGTTCCTCCTCAGGCCTGGCGTCTAGGACGCCTGCGCATCAAGGTAGATCAGACCTGTGTCACAGCTCTGACTCCTTGGAAGAGTCTTTCTTGGATGGAACAGGGCGTTCCCCTGGACATGGTGTGCAGAAGGAAGATGGTCTCGACAGATGCGTCCAACTCAGGTCGGGGAGCTCTGTGCGATGGCCAGCCGGCATTCGGCCAGTGGTCGAAAGCCGAAAAACGCCTTCACATCAACTGCCTAGAAATGCTAGCAGTGTGTTTAGGCCTCCATACACTTCTGTCAGTCTTAAAGGGACACCACGTCTTAGTCCGCTCGGACAACATGACGGTGGTGTCGTACATAAATCACCAGGGAGGTCTTTCGTCGAGACGCCTTTTCACATTAGTGGAACGTCTCTTACGATGGGCTCAGCTCAACTTTCGCTCGCTCAGAGCAACTCATGTGCCTGGCAGGCTGAATCAAGGAGCAGACATGCTGTCTCGGAGCAACGTCTCCTCAGACGAATGGATGCTTCATCCCCAGACGATTCAGGAAATATGGGCGGTCTTTGGCAAGGCTCAGGTAGACCTTTTCGCCTCAAAAGACAATTGTCACTGCCCAATTTATTTTTCAAAGGAGCAGGATGCATTGGCCCACGACTGGCCCAATCTCCTGTTATATGCTTTTCCCCCGATCGCCCTGATACCACACGTAGTCAGGCGGGTCAGGGAACAGAGACTCAAAATCCTGCTAGTGGCCCCCTTCTGGCAGAACCAACATTGGTTCCCAGATCTCCACCGGCTGCTGTCATCAGCACCGTGGCCTGTTCCGTTGAGACGGGATCTCTTAACGCAGGCGAACAAAACGCTTTGGCACCCCCAACCGGAACTGTGGGCGCTGCACGTCTGGTCTCTCGACGGGAGCCTTTAGATCTCCCCGAGACCGTTTTAAATACTATTTCTGAGGCCAGAGCACCCTCTACCAGGCGACTCTATGGACTCAAGTGGTCTGTCTTTTCCGCCTGGTGTTCCACCCACGGTGCAGACCCGAGTTTGTGTGACATATCATTGATTTTGTCATTTCTTCAGGAGCTGTTGGACAAGGGACGTTCTCCCTCCACGCTCAGGGTTTATGTGGCGGCCATAGCGGCATTTCATGTCCCTATGGACGGTCAGTCTGTGGGAAAGAACGATCTGATCGTTCGCTTTCTGAAGGGGTTGAGAAGGCTCAACCCTCCTCGCCCCGTCACAGTTCCTACTTGGGACCTACCCACAGTACTGAGAGCTCTGAAGAGCCCTCCATTTGAGCCGCTGCAGTCTGTTGACCTTCGACCTCTAACGCTAAAAACTGCCCTGCTGCTAGCATTGGCATCAGTCAAGCGTATGGGCGACCTACAGGCTCTATCCATAAATCCTGTATGCCTGGAATTCGGGCCAAATGACTCTAAAGTCATCCTGAAGCCGAGATGCGGCTATGTACCTAAAAGTCTCTCAACACCGTTTAGAGACCAGGTAATCTCTCTCTTGGCACTTCTCCCCTCGGAGCAAGACCAAGGCTTTAATCCCCTCTGCCCCGTGAGAGCATTGAGGTGTTATTTGGAGCGTTCGGCTTCTTTTAGTAAGTCAGAACAGCTCTTTGAATGTTTTGGAGGCCGCAACAAGGGGTTATCGGTCACAAAACATAGACTATCCAAGTGGATAGTGGAAGCTATAATGCTGGCTTACTCTTCTTTGGGTCTGCCATGTCCCATGGGGGTAAGAGCCCATTCGACTAGAGGCGTCGCCTCGTCATGGGCCTGGTCCAGCGGAGTATCCATTGCAGAAATATGTGCGGCGGCAGGCTGGGCCTCACCGTCCACATTTGCTAGGTTTTATAATCTAGATGTCCCTGTCTTGCAGACTAGGGTCCTTTCTGCATGAGGAATTCTGTTACCAGTATTGCTATGTATGCACTTGGCCTCTGGGAGTTTCCAAGTGTATAGTTTTTCCTTGGAACGGAATGTTCATTAGGTTATCCTGATTGAGCAAATTGGCTCCTACTAGCCCATTCTGTGCTAGGGCCATACAGTCGTTCCTCTACCTTAGCAACGGCGGGATTGTACTGGTTCCCCATAAGCGTCTTACGACGCAGTACGAGTGTAGTATCGACAGGTAACGTACTCGGTTACTTTCGTAACCTCGGTTCCCTGAGATACGGGAACGAGTACTGCGTTGCTTGCCGTTGCTAAGTAGCTGCACGACTCAGTCGTCGCTTCAGTCGAAGAACCTGAGATCCTGTGGCAAAATGCACGCTTATATAGCCGAATTCTCCGCCCCTTTTGGCGCGTTCGGGCGCGAATCATTGCCACAGGCTCGTGCAGCTCCGCTGCCGAGCCATTGGTTTGTTTTCATCTCACTGCACAAACCAATGGTCGTGCAGTTACACTGCGTTATTGAAATACTTCAGTCTCAGGAGAAAAAGGAGCTTTTTCCCATAAGCGTCTTACGACGCAGTACTCGTTCCCGTATCTCAGGGAACCGAGGTTACGAAAGTAACCGAGTACGTTTTCTGCACTTGTTTTCGTGTTGTTGTTGCTTAGCAATGGCATGGACGCGAAGTTGTCGAGGTTTCCCAAAAGGAGGGTGGGACGGTGGTTGCTGCTCTGGGTGGTGACTGAAGGCGGTGACTGAGTAGATCGGACGTCGTATTTTTACGGAAGTTACAGGGGCTCGTGAAAAGGAACGGCTACTTTATTCAGGCTGTGTGCAGTTTGCTGTGGACTGACTGTTTTGAAACTTATATGGTAGTTGCATAACCCCTAGACCTCAAAAATTTCGATTTTGACAATATGGGACCTTTAACTCACAAAAACTAAATATAAAACATAGAATAGCACCATCTCTATAACAAACTATCCTGGGAATAGTACACTACATGCCTGGTATCTGTAAGATGCCATCATTAAGCACACTAAAATTTAATTCAGGAGGACTCAGGAGACAGTTCACCATCTGTGAAAAAACTTAGATGATCCGTCTTTGACCCTTTTAATCTCTGCTGGGAAATGTCTTTAAAACCATTTTCATGGGTAACACTGTGTAAAAAAAAAAAATAAAAGAAGAAGAAGAAGAAGAAGAAGAAGAAGAAGAAGAAGAAGAAGAAGAAGAAGAAGAAGAAATCTTTACGAAAAAATAACTACTAATATTTTTAGTCATTTTTCCGTCACTTTGAATTGCACTCAAAACTGTAAAATTAACAACAAATTAAGATGCTATTTTAAGCATTATGCCATTAACTATTACAGAAATTCTCATTTGCAATAAAGAGAAAACAATGTATTATTTAGAGTATTTTTCTATTTTCTTAAATTACTTAGAAATAGAAGTATGTAAAATTGAAAAAAAAAAAAATAATAATAATGCGATAATAATTCGTGAAATCACCACCAGATGGTGCAAATAGTGGCACCATTGATCACACTGTTAAAAAAAATACATTAAAAAAAGGTAAAAAGATGGTCGAATGACTGGCTGCCAGATAAAAACTGTAAAATGAAAGTAAAATATCCTAATTTAAATAAAGTGCAAAAACCTTTAAAGACATGTCATTAAATGTTTTATAGAAGCACGCTTATTTTACAGGTATTTCCTGAATTATTATGATCAAATACCCTCACTTTAAAAAAAAATTGATAACATTAGTTAATGTATTAACTAACATCATTGAACAATGAACAGTACATGTATTAAACTATTTATTAATCTTTGTTCATGTTAATTATTAAAAATACAGTTATTCATTGTTTGTTCATGTGTTTTTAATAATGGTTTAGTAAATGCTGAAATTAACATTCATTGAGATTAATAAATGCTGTAGAAGTATAATTCATTCTTAGCTCATGTTAACTAATGTTGTTAACTAATGAACCTTATTGTAAAGTGTTATCATAATAATAATAATAATAATAATAATAATAATAATAATAATAATAATAATAATAATAATAATAATAAACAGTCACATGACTGGCAGCAGTGGATTGCCAAACAAAAAATTAACATTAAAGTGTGAAAATGTTTTCAGAAATTTGCTTTAAACTTTTAACAGATAAACACTATTATTTTTCAGGTTTTCCTGAATTATTATGATCAAACACCTTTACTATATAAAAAAATGTAAATTAAAAACGTGAACAAAAAAAATGATCGGGGAAAAAAACTGACAGCAACAGAACACTAAAATCAAACATATCACTCAAGATCTTAGCATCTTTACTTACTAACCAGTTTGACATAATCTTTATACAAAAGTTAAAGAAACAACTGTAAGAAAAAAATCTGATCAGGTTATGTTGATATCTTGATGATAGTATTGTCATCATGTAGTGGCCTGGTTCATTGATCTCATCCAGAGGCTAATTTAATTTCACATTGTTCACTGCAGCTTTGTGATATTATGTCATCAGTGTTATGCCAATAAGATTTTATAGTCATTATACAAAAAAAAAAAAAAAAAGAAAATTGTGCTGTGTGTTTAAGATGCACATCAATATTTAATATACCTGTTTATTTTTATGTATATCTCTCAGTTTGAGGTGTTGTTGCCATTGTGTTGCTATTGATTGTGTCTTAAGCTCAAATTTCATTGGACAATGTGAAGTATCTTTCCGATCTTACTGATCAATCAGTTTAAAATGTCAAGTTCAAGAACACACAAAGGACTTATTTTTTTTTATAGCTATGCATCTATATAATTGTACTATATCAACTAAATTGGATTTACTACACAAGTCCATTTGAGCCCCTGTCCCTGAGTCTCAACAATGGTGGCAAACAACAAAAAGCTTTTCTTGTGACTTTGGTGGCTTGTTTTGAAATGTTTAGAGTTCATCTGTTTATCTAAATATTTTGTCACCTTTGTTAAGATTCATATGCTTAATCTTCATGTCTGTGTGGGTGTGAAAGCCTTGTTGAAATATTTTCTGCAAGTCTAAAAGGGCAAAAAAAAAAAAAAAAAAAAAAAAATTCCACCAGAAGTGTACATTTAATGTAAAAGTCTGTGAAAGTGATTTTGTGCCTCTTTGTGCCACAATAATGCGCAGTTCACTTGCACAATGCAAGCTTCTAGAGGGCAGGTAAATCTGGGGCCTCATTTATAAAGACTTGCGTAGAAACCATCCTTGATTTTATCTAAGAACTTTTCTGATTTGATCGTAAGAGCGATTCAGAGAAAACGAAGGTACCACGAAATCCATGCGTACGCCAGTCATTCGGTTATAAATCACAAATGATCGTGGAATTGTGTGCAGCTGAATGTTCCGCCGTCGAAACGCCCCTGCTTAATTAATTAACATATAAAATGAGCTCATTCCTAAAGCAAAAACTCCGTGACAATGGCAAGTAAAAAGGAGCGCAAGAAATCAAATTATAGTGAGGCTGAACTATCTGCAATACCAGGCATTACCACAAGGAAACGGTCGTACGCCAAGCTGGAATCTGACGTGGAGATAAGTACTTTTCCACGTCAAAGACGGTTTTTATAAATCTGTACTTTGACGTGGATTTGATCGTACGAACACTCTAAGATCAAATCAGTGCGTAAGAAAGTTTTATAAATGAGGCCCCTGAAGTCATAAATTTAGGTAAAGGGGTGCAGAGCCTGTGGTGGTTTTGTAGGCAAACATTAACATTGGTAGCCAGTGCAAATTGATGAAGAGAGGTGTGACATGCATTCTTTTCGACTCATTAAAAATTCATTTTGCAGCTGCATTCTGGATTCATTGTAAAGGTTTAATAGAACTGGCCAAAAGACCTGCCAAAAGAGCATTGCAATAATCTAGCCTGGACAGGACAAGAGCTTGAAAAATGCGTTGTAAAGGGCCTGATCTTCCTGATGTTGAATAAAGCAAATCTGCAGGACCGAGCAGTTTAAGCAGGCTTAAGCCTAGTCCTAGACTAAAATGTAAGTCTGAGCTGTTTCAACTCAAACAAAATTGCACTGATTGATCTTAAAATATATCAGTGCCTTTGTTTTGTCTCAAGATGCATACCAGTAATGTTTTTTTTCTAAGCATGTTTATAAAAATTACTTAAATGTCCTAATTGATTTATGGCCTAATTCTGGCTTAGTCTAAGCCCTGTCTGTGAAACCGGGCCCAAGTTTTCTAGCTGTTTTTGAAGGAGTTATGTTTGATGTGCCTAACTGGATGGTGAAATTGTGATGAAACGATGGGTTTGACGGAACCACTAGCAGTTATGCCTTGGCAAGGTTGAGTTGAAGATGATGGCCCTTCATCTAGCAAGAAATGTTAGACAAGCTGACATCCGAGCAGCTATCGTCGGATCATCAGGATGGAATGAGAGGTAAAGTTAAGTGTCATCAGCATAGCAGTGATATGAAAAGCCATGTTTCTGAATGACAGAACCTAGTGATGCCATGTCGACAGAGAAGAAAAGTGGTCCAAGAACTTAGCCCTGAGGTACCTCAGTAGCTAGATGTTGGATACCGCAGCTCTCCAAGATACCTTGAAGGACCTATCTGAGAGGTAAGACTCAAACCACTGGAGTGTGGTTCCTGAGAAGCCCTTTGCCAAAAGTGTTGACAGGAACATCTGGTGTTTAACCATGTCAAAATCAGCGGACAGATCCAAGTAAGTAATTAAGTAAGTAAGCCATTTTCATTATTATTATTTTTACAGCACAGTCATTGCTCTTGGCTTGAATATATAGCATAATATCTCTCATTCTGAGCTCAAATTCTGCCATTTTCAGCAGTTTTGTAATGTTGAGAGGTATTCATTTCTCTGTTGATGCCAGAATGTATTGACCAAGCTTTGGACTTGCCTCTGCAAGAGGCCCTTTTCACTGAATTTGTTTGGCCAAGGTGGAACCTTACAGAAGTAGAATTGTGGATGTCAGAATAATTGAAGCATCTGGATCTGTTGATACAGGTGGCGAGCATTGACTATGGCTGTGACCTCCACCATGGAGGAGATTTAAACCTCATGGTCCAATATGCTCACAACTTACACACATGTGAGATAAGTAAGTAGGCTTGAACACCTAAGAACATCCATTGTCACTCTGTACTCGTCACTGATTCCATCTTCTTTGCACGCCCCTAGTAAAGCACATGAACATGATTTTCACCTTATTGGAGACAATCTTAAGAAGACACATACACAGAGACTGCATTTCCTGAGTGGTTTTGAGAATCTTAATGGCTTTCTCTTTCATGTCTGGACATGGACTCATGTGGCTAGGATGCACATTTTCCAAAATGTGTTTTAAAAAAGGTTTGTGAGGTCTGTTAAGGCATACCTCTGGGAAAAGGAAGCATATTGTGGTCAGTTGTGTTGCACCTAGATGAGGACTATTCTAAGAATAGCAGAATAGCAGAATTTCCACCTTGTATTCAGTAAGTATTGATAGAGGAATACATGTTTTTTTCATCAAGAGACCCCACAATAAAACCTTCAGCTCTATGATGCCCTTCAGCCTAAATAACACATGTGCATGCCCTAGGCTTGTAAGGTGATGTATCTACATCATTAAACATCTCAAAAAAGGGAGATTTCACTAGACACCTATTACTCTGGTAACCTATGATGGCATAAACCTTCTGTTTGTTCAGGCAGATCTTTGAGCATGAATTTCTGCTGTTATCTGGATGTTCTCGCTCCCTGCCCTAGCTTTTAGAGAGGGTTTTTTTTTTTTTTTTAATTATACCATATGCAGTATCTAAGAAGGTCAACCTAAGCGATAATCTTAAGCTTTGACTACCTGCAGCTCAAGTAGTAGGTCTCCAAACTCTGAGTTGCTAAATACTTGTTAGATAGTTTTGAGAAATCTTAAAATTTGTTGCTATAGCATTTTTCTTGTGTCTAGATCATAGCGAGGCCACTGTCTGGATAACTGATAACTTAGTTGAATCTAGGCCATGCCACTTTATGAGCAGATCAAGTTCTTTACCAGGCTTAAGAGTCCTTCGATAACATTACAGAAAGTAGACTTCCAAGTCCAGTAGTTCTCTGGCCTATCATTAAATTTTGTCCAGCTGTCAGAAGATCACAGCAAACTGGAAATTTTGCAATCTGAATGAGCAGAATGGGACTCATTGTGATGTAAGGGTGAGTGGCTTGTCAGTTTAATGTTGTCTCTCGGAGATGATGCATCATGCAATGTGGTGTTAATTGTAGTGCATTTCCACCTGCATTTTTGAAGGATTGAGCATGAATATGCATGGTGTGGCATTTGAAGAGTGTCTTATATATCTGAAAACCCAAGTAGACCCTATGTCTCTCTGGCAGGTCCTGAAAAGGTATATTGTGCACAAAGAGACAGACTGTGACTGATTAATATAACTGTTAGCACTGCCAACTGCCTCTTTTTACTGTATTTGTGCTGATCTTTCACATAGTCTTTAGTTTCTTGCAGTCATAAAAAAGTCAATATATTGAACCATTTACACAGATTTTTAATATATCTGATCTGTTTATAATATTTAATATATAATATTTTCTTATCCTGTGGCTTACTCCGTATATCTACAGTATTATTCCTATTAATATAAATGGCTGAACTTTTAGAAATTGCCTTTAGCATTTTCATAGGCATAATTGGTCAAACCTTACACATATATTAGATCTGCCAAACGATTCAGTCAAAAATGTACATTTTGTATGGCTTGTGGCAAGAATTCACACAAAACAACCATTTCAATGCTGGCATACATAGAAGTTATTAGCGGAAAAAAAAAAAAAGATGCTTTACAGTATTATAAAGCCCCCTTGTCACCAATTCTCACCATAGCCACATGATGACTCTGTGTATCAATATGTCCTTTCTGATTTTACATTTTAAGATGCTGAAGATTCACTGGTCAACGGCATCCATGTTTGTTGAATTGTCTAAGTAACATTCAAAATATATGTAAGCTTTTACCCAAAGAAGACAAATATAAAAATTTCAGTTATAGTTTCCCTTATGATTGGAATTTCATGCACTTTGGCATGTGTCCTGAGATTGTCCTGTTGTCTATGTATATCAAATTTTATTAAGGCCATTTGTCCACAAAAGCATTTGTTTCAGAGCATATTTTTTCAGTTGTTTTCAATAGGAGTGCCACATTTTTTTTAACACCAGCAGTGTGACGAGGCACTGAGTGTCTTTTTCATGCTGAGCACTTGGATGTTATTTTCTCGGTGCCAAGAGTTTAAGAATGTTCAACTTTGGGTCAGCTTTCCAATCTCAGTAGTGGAAAAATGGGACTAATTCCCCACCGAACAACCGCCACATCCTGCTTGTACAATAGCAACAGACAACAACAAGAAGCACACAACATCTGAACAAAATCATTTAAAACAAGGGTCAGAGCAAGTACTTAATATTGTGTTAACATTTTTATATTCAGCAATAAAATGCTACATTCTTAGCTTTTTGAATTTGACGATCAGGGTAAATTGAACTTATTTTCTTCTCTAGAAAACATGTAACTATCTTCTGTAGCCTCTGAAGGGCAGTACTAAATGAAAAAATATGATATTTAGGCAAAATAAGAAAAATATACACCTATCTCCATTTTGTTCTTAATGCATTTTGCTCTTAATTCATTGTTTTTCCTTCTGGAGCTGGAGCATCAGTGACTGCATATGAGTCCTTCAGTTGTCCTCAGTGTGAAAAGACTGATCTCAAAAGCATGCAGTCATTGTTAAAAAGGGTTCAAATACACAAAAATGCTGGAAAACCAAATAATTTGTGGGACCTGAAGGATTTTTCTGAAGAACAGCAGGCAGTTGAACTGTTCAGGACAAACAAGGGACTCATGAACAACTATCAAAAAAAAAAAAAAACAGCTGTGGATCATTCAGGTAACAGCACAGTATTAAGAATCAAGGGGTATTTTCAACTATTCAACTATTATTTTCAAACATTATTTTAACATATTTTATATGTAAACATCTTTTATGTGAAATATATTTTTCGGGTCAGTACTACAGCAATAACATGCATTTTGTATGATCACTCTTATTTTGGTAAAATAATAAACATTTTGAAAGGGGGATGTAAACTTTTGACCTCAACTGTACTTAGCAGACCTAGTCTGCCAAGACCAAATATATTAACATTTTCATATCTATTAATATGCTAAAACTGTCACAAAATTGACAGAAATGCTTTAAGGGTTACTTGTGTAAACCTATTAAGGATGTAAGTTTTTTTAAAGAATAAAGAAGAGAGTAAAACAAATTCCTTTAAATATTGTTCACACAATTGTTTTTCATACAATGACAATTCCCCTGCAATTCAGAAAAGAAAAAAAAAAAAATGAAATTAAAAAGTGATCTAGACTGATTCCCTCCCCTAGGCCATTTTAATAGTGTCTACTGCCAATGCCCTTTAAGCAAGCATTGGCTCAGTTCAAGAAACAGTTCAACTACCAAGTAAACATTACAAATGTGCTTAAATGACTGTTCTAACGTGAATTTTAGAGAATGTGCAGTTTGAAACTATCAAATCTTTGTATTCTGAATTTAATATAGGATTTTGAAATGACATCTAAAATAATCATGCATTCAAATGCTCTGAGAACTACTAAAGATAACAATGATAACATGAATGTTCAGGCATGAAACCTTGTCAAGACACATTTCCTATTAAAGCCCATAAACATGAAGAGTGAATAATCGCTATAAATGTGTGCTGTGAACAAGACTTGTGCTGTTTAAACATAAACAGCAATGGACCCAAAAGCCCCAAAAGAAAGCAAACAATGATCACTTGTGTCATGGTGAGACAACATAAAAACGGACAACCAGACAGACAATTTTTGTCCTCTGCCTTGTGCAGTTGATTTATCACCATTATTTATTCATATGTTCCACCTCTACAGTACAGTATGATAATTTTAACACTGATTTTAGTGCTTCTTTTCATAGTTTGCTAATGGGGCGTCGCAATCATTACACTCTAGAAAAGCATTCATTTTGAGAAGAGGACAGATATAAATAATAATCATGTAATGGAGAAAAAAAAACACTCTGATGTCTCTCCAAACATCTCTCTGAGACAAAGCATCTATGATTAAAGGACAGTTGTCCTCAAACTGAATTATTGGCCTGAAAGCTTGAAATTAACTGTCTGCCTGTCTAGAAAATGTATCTAATAATCTATATTTATTTGTGACATTGTCAATGGCAGGTCTTTTTCTAGCAGCTTAACATCAAAATCCAGCACGACTGCATCAACTAGGTCTTGTTGTTTTATATAACAGGTTTGACTGAAAGGACTGAATGAGTTAAGTTCACTTGAGTTCAACAAAATACAGCAATCCACTGCTGTGAACTGTATCTCCCTGAAGCCAGTCCTTAACACAAATAAGATTTAAAACAAAGGAACTTGTTTAAAGAAGTTTAGTGGTGTTTACACTCATTTGGATCAACCTGATGGAAAACAGATTCTGAAAGGTTTTTTTTAAATAAACCCTAAACTTTGCAATATAATTCAGATATTCATTTACATGTGCATTACATGTATTCTCACAGAACTTCAGTGTGCATGCAGTTCTCAGTTGTACGAATCCTGTGAAACTATGGTTTGATAAAACAGCTTAACCTGCATAGGAAGTCTAAATAGTATGACTGCATCAGCGAATGCATTTTTACGTATATCACTTTTGCATTCCTTACAGTCTGGGACAAAACTATGGGAGACCACAGACATAAAAACAGTTTTAATCGACTTTCAGCCTTATAATCCTCTGAACGTGCGTATTTAGACCAGACTGCAAGACCACACACTTATTGATTATAGGAACAATTTCACAGTGACACAAGATCTCACGGAGATGAGGTCAAATGTGACTAGAGAAGAAACACATGGAGGACAATCAGTGTTGTCAGCTGGCTCTCCTGGTGCACGTTCTGTTGTACAGTAAAAAACAGAATAGAAAAAAATGGGTGATATTCTTTCTCAGTACTCTACTTTCGTGGCATGTTTGTGGCTTCCGAGTTTCAGCTGTAGAAGCATGCAAACATCTAGTAGGTGACTTACTTTTGTTGGGTATCGTGCCTTAAATGTAAAAAAAAAATTGAAAAAAGTGAGTGGCCAGCCTAACACTATCAGGTAGATTTAGGGTTAGGTTTGGTGTAGGGGTTATGTTATTTTCCAGCACAACAGAGCATTAACCTTTTAGCATCACTCATCAGACATTTGAATTGTGAAACACCACAATACATACCTGAAGCAACATAACAAAAACACAGCAATATAAGCCTGTACCAACATAATAAAAACGTCGGCATAGGGGTGTGCGATATGACGATTTTTGATCATGGCCGATAAAAATGTCTCCTCGATCTGCTTTTTGAGAAATATCGTAGTAGCGTGCTATTCTATCAGCTGCAGTTCTCCGTCTCAATATACTGTACAGCTCAACATACATTCACATCAGTGTTAAATCGGCAGTAGAGTTATACTTACAGGACACTGCACTTATTCACAATCACAAAAGTACATAATTTGCTTTAAAGTCTTGCAGGTTAAACATTTCATATGTGTGCTGTTCTGACACACATGCACTTTTCCAGAGCGTGTACACCTGAAGCGTCTAAACTAAGTTATGTATCGCGTCTGATTACGCTAATACTGTCAAAACACACAAGGTTTATATATAAACACAGTTGCTTATGTTTAAAGTGAAAGTAAACGATTGACAGAAAATGGACATGTGCCTGTATATTAGATGTGTGCAGCTCTTAAAGGGACAACAGACTTAAAGGAACACTCCACTTTTTTTGGAAACAGGCTCATTCTCCAACTCCCCCTGAGTTAATAAGTTGAGTTTTACCGTTTTGAAATCCATTCAGCCGTTCTCCTGTTCTGGCGATATCACTTTTAGCATAGCTTAGCATAGATCATTGAATCCTATTAGACCAATAGCATCACGTTCAAAAATGACCAACGAGTTTCGATATTTGTCCTATTTAAAACTTGACTCTTCTGTAGTTATATCGCATACTAA
The DNA here is from genome assembly GCF_049309525.1 of Garra rufa. NCBI lineage: Eukaryota > Metazoa > Chordata > Actinopteri > Cypriniformes > Cyprinidae > Garra > Garra rufa. The sequence continues at coordinate 7,360,272 of NC_133375.1, forward strand.
GACCAGTGGAAATGCAAAGCTGCGAGTTTCTAGGCTGATAAGATTAGGAACTACACTCCCATTCCGGCGTAATAGTCAAGGAAGTTTGCTGCCGTAATAAGGCTGAAGCAGGAGCAGTAATACCACGCTGCACATGTGCAAATGCTAAACTAGCTGGGAACTCATTTCTGATAATACTCCGCCTGCTTCAGCCTTATTACGGCAGCAAACTTCCTTGACTATTACGCCGGAATGGAAGTGTAGTTCCTAATCTTATCAGCCTAGAAACTTGCAGCTTTGCATTTCCGCTGGTCTTAGTACACAATATAACTACAGAAGAGTCAAGTTTTAAATACAACAAATATGGAAACTCGTTGGTCATTTTTGAACGTGATGCTATTGGTCTAATAGGATTCAATGATCTATGCTAAGCTATGCTAAAAGTGATATCGCCAGAACAGGAGAACGGCTGAATGGATTTCAAAACGGTAAAACTCAACTTATTAACTCGGAGTTGGAGAATGAGCCTATTTCCAAAAAAAGTGGAGTGTTCCTTTAAGGCGCGGTAACACTGCCCTTTTCGTGCCATTGACTTCCATTCATATGCATGCGAATGCTTTAGACCGTAAATGCAAGCTCGTGCGAAAAGTTTTCGCATTTCACTGCGTTCCAAAGTTCAAACTTGGTCAAATTTAACCTGCGAATTCGCGTCACGTGACACTGTGTGACCAACTGGAGATCGATACGTCACAGCATGACCTCTAGCTGTATGAAAAGAACCTAAATTTAAAACTGCAGCACTGCGGTAAAGCGTAGTAGATTGTGTGTTTTTACATTTTAAATGTATTATTTGTCATGTGCTGAATTTAACTTTTAAAAAAGAAGCTGCAGAGCATGACGTCATATTCACAACCGTTGCAGCATCCGAGAGAATTTTCGCATGCTCAAAGTCTAGTGTGACCATGGCTTAATTGTACTAAACATGCTGCCGCTTGTCATTAAAGGGATACTTCACCCAAAAATTATAATTCTGTCATTATTTACTTACTTACACATTGTTCCAAACTTGTATTAACTTATTTCTTGTGCTAAAACACAAACAGTAGCTGGTCCCCATTAAATTTAATAATAGAAATGATCAAATAGATAACGTTCAACAGAGAAAAAACTAAATAAATAAAACACTCATTCAGGTTTAAAACAACCTGAGAGTGAGTAAATGATGGTATAAAAATAAAACACAAGGACAGAATTGACAGACAGATGACAGAATTTACATTTTAGGTGAACTATTCTTTTAATGTTAATAAAACAACACAACACAAAAAAAATCAATGCACAATTGATGTATATAGCGTATAAGTATGTAGTGTTTTACTATACACCTATTCATACATCTATACTGTACCTGAAAAATGAAGCACTATTTGTTTTATTTGTATTATGTTTATTTGTAATGTGTATATTTGTTCTTATTTTTTTAATAACAAAGATAAAATAATGACAAAAATTTTCATCTTCGCTCACTTTGGCCTAAATATCTGCCATTCTTTATTATTATATTTTATACTTTGTTACCATGAAAGGCTTTGTTTTTAAAAATAGGGAAATTAGTTTGGCTGCACTGCTCAGACAACTTGCAAAAAGTAAAACCAACATGACAAAGAATTGTGATAAAATGGTGAATTGTGATACTTCTGGAAAAAAAACAAAAAACAAAACATGATATGATATTTTTGCCATATCGCTCACCACTACATCGGCTTGGTCACGCATTGAACGTATGTTTCATTTCACTTTGAAACTGCCAGGAAATGTGCATTAAGGTACATAATATCTGTGTTGTAGAAACATCGTATTTTCAATGAGCCTGGGTTGCATTTTGAAAAGCATTGCAGAAGAAGAAGGATGCTATTATTTTTAATTTGCATGCATGTCTAATGTGTATATAATATATAATCTTTATAATTTTATAAACACCAAGCTAATTTTTAGTTTATGGTTTCATTCAACCCACATAAACATAAATTACCTACAATTTCAAACACAGCATTACTGTGTAATTGAGCAAGAAGTAAAAGCGAATTAATTCCCACTATAAATTAAAATGTATCTTATTAATGTATTTCGCTTACCTATAGTTGACAGGCCAGCGGACCATCCACATGCGGTGGTAGGACAGGGAGGTGACGGAGAAGCAGGTGACCAAGGTAAGGGTGTAGAAGGTGGAGACGAACACCTTGCAGAGTCCTTCGTTCCACTCATAGTTGGAGTGTTGTCGCCGCAGCTGAATGACACAATACATGGTGATAGGGATACCCATGTTGAGAATGTGTGTCCCAGCCAGTGTGCAGATGAGAAATTCCAGAGGCTTCCACTTCTTCTGCTTGGCGCTCACGCTCAGGATTCCCCAGGCATTGGCCAGGATGGACACTCCTGAGCAAACCAGCCAGGCCAGTGCGTTAGTGCTGATGACCTCATCGTTCATGATGGAGCAGCCTGCGAGAGCTGGTGGGGGGTGGAATGGCAAAAGGTGTGGGAGCAGCCGCGGGCAGAGGCAGGTGCCAGGCCCGAACAGGCATTCCTACGGGGACGGGCAGTCCTTCTTCTGGATATGCTGAGAGGACGGGGCGAGGGGCATAGCAGCGAGAGGCGGCAGTGGGCTCGGGCAGAATAGGAGCACACACACTGAGAGCCAGTCCATTGCCGTAATAATCCTGAAAAGACAAATATGACAAGAATAAAGAGACAAGAAGAAACCTATGGAAGACATAGAGTGGCTAGAGCAACTAGAATCAAACTTCCTACCACTACTGATCACTGATATTCCATAACTCCACTAATTTATGTTTTACAATTTCTTCATATAGAGGCTCCTGGGCTGGATTTCCACTTGCATTTAGTAACCCAGTGGTTCTTAGCACTGATTCTGGCACTTCACAGCTCTTTACGTTTTGTATGTCTCTCTTATCTAACGCACCTGATTCAGATCATTAGCACTTTAGTACAGAGCTCCTTGAACTAAACTAAGGCTTAGTACACACGTACACAGGTATTCCCGCTGAAAAAAACCCCCAGCTAAAACCAGCCTAGGCTGGTTGGCTGGACTTAGCTTGTTTAAGCTGGTTTTGGCTGGTCTCCCAACCTGACCAACTAAGAAAAAGTGGCTGAAACTCTTCTAAAACCAGCCTGCTGACCAGCTATGACCAGCTAAAACCAGCCAGGTTGACCAGCTAAAACCCGCCAACCAGCCTAGGCTGGTTTTAGCAGGGGTTTTTTTTTTCAGCAGGGTTTTTGTAAACAGAGTCCCCTAAAAATGCAAATACATGCTACAAAGTGGTGTCAAGATCATCCCAAACCAACAGGTTGTGATATAACCCTAACATAAAACCATCCCTGCTGAAAAAACAGCTAAAACCAGCCTAGGCTGGTTGGCTAGTCTTATCTGATTTAAGCTAAAAGAAGCTGGTTTTAACTGGTCTCCCAGTCTGACCAGCCTGGCCAGGATAGGAAAGTGGCCAAAAACCAGCCTGTTTTTTTTATTCAGCAGGGATGTTGGCCAATCAGAAGCCTAAAAAAGCTTGCACTCTGATGTCACAAGCCAAAATCTCCTGTTTCACCAGCTACACAACAAAATTGCAAAAAGAGTTTCTGAAAATCTTTTTCACCCTGGCAGGAGTTTGCATGTGGACGAAGGGCCAAACTCCATAGAAAAAGCTGCAGTTTTAAAAATATAGTGTTTTTTGTGGACACAATGTATCAGTTTTGAGAAACATACTTTCAAAATGAACTTAAAATAAAACAAAAGCATTCTGAACACTGACAAAATATTTACAAAGTCACATGACCATAAAATCTTTCAATGGTAAAGGTTAGTTTTGGCATGCTTTTTGCGATGGCTCACAGAGGAGACACAACTCAAGCTCTAACAATCCTCACCAGGTCTGCTACATGGAGATGAGGGCCAGTATCCCTAAACTAAAATCCCTAATTAAAGACACCGGAGAAATCCAAACAAACTCTTTGTGGTTACTTGAAAAAAAATTACAGGCAGGTGTGTTTGATTAAGGATGCCACTAAACTCTTTAGTACAGTGATAATGAGGTGAGCTGGGAAGCCAGATCAAAGTAAACGGCTGCTTTTAAGCTTTGATGGTTTATCAGAAGATTAGATGGGCTTAGTCCTGAAACTTCATTAAATTGCATTTCTGATTATCTAGCATTTCAAATATGTGACCCTGGACCACAAAACCAGTCATAAGGTCAAATTTTACAAAACTGAGATATATACATCATATGAAATCTCAATAAATAAGCTTTCTATTGATGTATGGTTTGTTAGGATAGGGTAATATTTAGCCGAGATACATCTATTTGACAATCTGAAATCTAAGGGTGCAAAAAATCAAAATACTGAGAAAATCACCTTTAAAGTTGTCCAAATTAAGTTCTTAGCAATGCATATTACTAATCAAAAATTACATTTTGATAGGTTTACAGTAGGAATTTTACAAAAAATCTTCATGGAACATGATCTTTACTTAATTTCCTAATGATTTTTGACATAAAAGAAAAAAATCAATAATTTTGACCCAAACAATGTATTTTTGGCTATTGCTACAAATATACCCCAGCGACTTAAGACTGGTTTTGTGGTCCAGGGTCACATATGTGTAAATGGTGTGCTTCGGTAAGCCCAATCCTGTTACTGGAGATCTAGCATCCTGCGGTGCAGTTCCAACCTTTCCTCTAACACACATCTTTGTAATGACCAAGAGTTCCTGAAAATCTTAATTAGCTTGTTCGGGTCTAATTAATAAGGGGTTGAGCTGAACTTTACAGGAAGGTACTGTAGATCTCCTGCTCTATTGAAGCATTTTTAAAAGTTTTAAAACCATTTCCAAGCAATTTGTAGTCAATCACACCACTGTCTGGAATCTGCAACAAATGCAAATGAAGAGCATTTTTAAACCACTGAGATTCTATCCAGGACCACCAAATTTTGCCCTTAAAGGAGTAGTTCACTTTCAGAACAAAAATTTACAGATAATGTACTCACCCCCTTGTCATCCAAGATGTTCATGTCTTTCTTTCTTCAGTCGTAAGGAAATTATGTTTTTTGAGGAAAATATTTCAGGATTTCTCTCCATATAATGGACATCTATGGTACCCCCGAGTTTGAACTTCCAAAATGCAGCTTCAAAGGGCTCTAAACGATCACAGCCGAGGAAAGAAGGGTCTTATATAGCAAAACGATCGGTTATTTTCAAAAATAAAAAATAAAAAAAAATACAATTTATATACTTTTTTAACGTCAAATGCTTGTCTTGTCTAGCTCTGTGTAGAGATTAGAAAGTATATAAACTGTAAATGTTTTTTTTTTTAAGAAAATAACCGATTGTTTCTCTAGATAAGACCCTTCTTCCTCGGCTGGGATCATTTAGAGCCCTCTCAGGATGAGATGAAGATGAGAGGAAGATTCCAATCATGTCAGTGTTCTTATAAAAGCTGTTTTATTCTATATGTGGTGAGTCATTTCATTACAGACTAAACTGTTTATTACAAAATTATTACCTTCAACCACTTAAATTGCACAAGGTTGGATGCAAACTTAGGTTGCCTACTCCATGCTTCCTGTATTCACCATGTCACTATCTCTGACATGTCAAATATTTATCATTGTCATGTGGTCTAGATATGACATTTAAAAAAAAAAAAAACTTGCTTTGCATTTTGGTATACAAAAGTGCAATAATGATATAAAGAAACAACGACCACTCCTTTCATTTATCCTGTAATCATCTGTTTCAAATTGCAAGACACCACAAGAATGGATATGCAAATTACAGAAAACCAGGCCATAATAACAGTCAATCACACTGTCAGATTCTCATGGATAAACCCTTTACTTAAATAAGATAATAAAATAGCAGTAACATAGCGCTTTTGTGTTATTCACAGTTTTGTCCTTTCAAACAAATCTGATAAGCACTAATGCTTGTTGTGTCTATGTGTGTGTCAACACAGAAGCACCGAGCATTAATGACAAACATCTGTGAATATTTTTTGCTGTTTGTTTTTGCCAAAGATGCCTGACAACCAATATCATGCCAATGTTTATATATTATGAAGGATATATGGTAAACCAAATGCTGTTTTGTGTGTTTATTAAATCTTTGTCATTGAAGGCTTGCTGGAACATTTCTTAGGTTGGTGTGTAATACATAGCAGAACGCTGGGCATCTGTGGACACAGATTGAATTAAAAATAGCTAAATGTTTAATTTCTTTTTCAATTAGAGGAAAAGTAAAAATCTAGGTAAAATAATTATGCCATGTTTCACACACAGTTGCTTTACGCCCAGCTCCAGTTAACAGGATGACTTCAATATGTCTACAGTTGTGGCCAAAAGTTTTGAGAATTACATAAATATTGGAAATTGGAAAAGTTGCTGCTTAAGTTTTTAAAATAGCAATTTGCATATACTCAGGAATGTTATGAAGAGTGATCAGATGAATTGCATAGTCCTTCTTTGCCATGAAAATGAACTTAATCCTGAAAAAAAAAAACTTTCCACTGCATTTCATTGCTGTCATTAAAGGACCTGCTGAAATCATTTCAGTAATCGTCTTGTTAACTCAGGTGAGAATGTTGACAAGCACAAGGCTGGAGATCATTATGTCAGGCTGATTGGGTTAGAATGGCAGACTTGACATGTTAAAAGGAGGGTGATGCTTGAAATCATTGTTCTTCCATTGTTAACCATGGTGACCTGCAAAGAAACGTGTGCAGCCATCATTGTGTTGCATAAAAATGGCTTCACGGGAAAGGATATTGTCGGCTACTAAGATTGCACCTAAATCAGCAATTTATAGGATCATCAAGAACTTCAAGGAAAGAGGTTCAATTCTTGTTAAGAAGGCTTCAGGGCATCCAAGAAAGTCCAGCAAGCGCCAGGATCATCTCCTAAAGAGGATTCAGCTGCGGGATCGGAGTGCCACCAGTGCAGAGCTTGCTCAGGAATGGCAGCAGGCAGGTGTGAGCGCATCTGCACGCACAGTGAGGCCAAGACTTTTGGAAGATGGCCTGGTGTCAAGAAGGGCAGCAAAGAAGCCACTTCTCTCCAAAAAAAAAAAAAAACATCACTGACAGATTGATCTTCTGCAAAAAGTATGGCGAATGGACTGCTGAGGACTGGGTCAAAGTCATATTCTCCGATGAAGCCTCTTTCCGATTGTTTGGGGCATCTGGAAAAAGGCTTGTCCGGAGAAGAAAAGGTGAGCGCTACCATCAGTCCTGTGTCATGCCAACAGTAAAGCATCCTGAGACCATTCATGTGTGGGGTTGCTTCTCATCCAAGGGAGTGGGCTCACTCACAATTTTGCCCAAAAACACAGCCATGAATAAAGAATGGTACCAAAACACCCTCCAACAGCAACTTCTTCCAACAATCCAACAACAGTTTGGTGAAGAACAATGCATTTTCCAGCACAATGGAGCACCGTGCCATAAGGCAAAAGTGATAACTAAGTGGCTCGGGGACCAAAACGTTGAAATTTTGGGTCCATGGCCTGGAAACTCCCCAGATCTTAATCCCATTGAGAACTTGTGGTCAATCCTCAAGAGGCGGGTGGACAAACAAAAACCCACTAATTCTGACAAACTCCAAGAAGTGATTATGAAAGAATGGGTTGCTATCAGTCAGGATTTGGCCCAGAAGTTGATTGAGAGCATGCCCAGTCGAATTGCAGAGGTCCTGAACAAGAAGAGCCAACACTGCAAATACTGACTCTTTGCATAAATGTCATGTAATTGTTGATAAAAGCCTTTGAAATGTATGAAGTGCTTGTAATTATATTTCAGTACATCACAGAAACAACTGAAACAATGATCTAAAAGCTGTTTAGCAGCAGTCTTTGTGAAAACTAATATTTGTGTCATTCTCAAAACTTTTGGCCACGACTGTATAATAAAACAGCTTTGTGCATAAAACGGAAATATTTATTATTACTTAAACTTATTACTTATGGTTGGTAAGATAAGGTAAATAAAAAAAGACTTTTAGAGAAAAGGTGTCTGATGTCTGGGTGTGCAAATGGTTTCAAAATCATTTCTGAATATTTTGTAGTGAATCACACTACTGTTTGAAATCAGCAACAAATTAAGAACATTTTAAACCCTTGGCAATCTATCCAGGACCATCAAATTTTGCCCATGAGCATAGACATAAAGATGTTGTAACAACTCAAAGAAGCCCAGGATAATAAGACTTACATGCACATCTTGCCTCAGTCAAAGTCAAAGTGCATGAGTCAACTATCCAAAACAGACCACACAGCTTTGTCCTACATGTGAGGTTAGGATGGAAGAATCCACTCCTGTCAAAGGGGAATTCAAGATGAGATTAATCAACAGTACAGATGTTGTTGTATATATATATATATATATATATATATATATATATATATATATATATATATATTCAGTAGCATGAAAAAGTTTTGGCCCCCTTTCTGATTTTTTATGTTTTGCATGTTTGTCACAATTTAATGTTTCAGATCATCAAACTAATTTAAATATTAATCAAAGATAACACAAGTAAACACAACATGCAGTTTTTGAATGAAGTTTTTATTA
>NC_133375.1:7369386-7420994 GCF_049309525.1 Garra rufa
TAATGATCAAGCATAATGTGCATATGCTTATATATCTGTGTGAAGAGAGATATAATGCTGACCTACATCTGCATCTATCTAAGCAGGATGTCTTTGTTTTTCAATAAAGCACAGCTCTTCAAGGTTGTGGCACTCATGTTAGTATTTGAGGCTATTCCAGGTGCAAATAGTTCTTCACTCAAAAATACTTACAGTCATCATTGAAACATAAAAGGAGATAAAACAGAATATCCAAGCTGTTCTTTTTATCCAATCCTAACGTATGCAAGTAAAATGGATGATTATTAAAACGGCCAAGCTACAAATGGACTAAAAAGCACAATAATGACTAGTGCAACCAAATGTTGGCCTTATATAGGGAAGAAACACAACCTTAATTTGGCAGATGCATGTGTTTAAACTAGATGGGTCATGCGACTCACTAGAATGCTGTTTACTATCAATAACATCAAACTTGGCACAAAGCATTTGCACGTCAGTATAGTAGCACTAACTTTATTATGGTTTCCATTTTTATGCGCTCATTAGATAGGAGACTTTATGCCGACAATGGCATGTCATACTGATCTTGTTTGTAAAGGACCAACAGAACAATTCTGCTGCCGTATAAATGGTCTGCAGTGGAAACACTTCTCACATAATTGCTGTGTTGAACAAGTTTCCAAAACATAATTAAAGAGAGAATGTCTGACAATGAGCAGGCCTGTGAGCAGAGCCGAGGGTAAACCAGGCATTACTTACACACACACACACACACACACACACACACACACACACACACACACACGTGCTTCGCTCTATAACAGATATTTGTGGGTTATATTTGTATATTAATTTGCAACACTCTAGTAAGAAAATATTCTGCACAGCCTACAGTGTTTATACTATTGTTTGAACACTCTTTCAGTGACTTTTCTATTTCAGATTTCCTTTAGGCATTCATTTAAAAGAACAGAGCAGCACTGCTTATAAGGTTAAGACAGTTGAATGTTGAATTGCTGGCGAGTCAGGCAGTTTATTGTAATGCTGCTTGCTAAATTCCAGACTGCAAGCCACATAAAGTGGCAGTAATAAGTTAGTGAACCCTTTGGAAAATCTGGATCTTTGCAAATGTGTGTGTTTTTTTATTTTTTTTTATTTTTTATTTTTTGTATTGCTTACACATGAATTGTACTCTGAAATAATAACACACAAACCATCCTACTTTTTAATTTATTGATACACTGAATAATCATTTAAAGCACAGGCGGAGAAAATAAGTGAAACCTTGAACCTCCTTTAGCAACAGCCTCCACCAAACAACTTTCAACCTATTTTGGATCATCACTCCCCACAAATCATTGTGTGAAAATTTTAGCTTATTAATATTTCTTGGTTGGCTTGATAGGACTCTTTAGGTTATGCCACAGTTTAAGCATCAAATGAATTAAAGTCAAGACTCAGAAAAACATGTTTTTCTTTCTTTTGGGGTTGGCTGGTTCACACTAGCTGTGTTTCCATTACCCCTTAAATTGCGCAAATTGAAATTGCGAATTGAAAATACGCCTAATGGAAATGCGCCTATTGCGCAAAAACTCCCATATATCGCAAAAAAAGTTGTTATGCTTGCATGAGGTAGTTTTTCAGGTAATTCAAAAAAGGAATATTTTGCAAAACAGCAATGGAAATTTAAAAAAAAAAAATTCTCGCATTTACAGGTCGCATTCGATTAAATGGCACCAAAATCCCACAAAAATCTGTTTCCAAGACTTATCGCGAGAGGAAAAAATGTTTCAGTCTCATAACATTGGTTAATGGAAACGCCGTCATTTCGCAATACTAATAATCTGTAATGGAAAAGCAGCTAATAACCAATCTTTTTTGTCAGTAACCAGGCTTTGTGTGCCTCTATTGCAGGGTATTGGCACAACCTACACATCCAGTATCATCTCTTCATTGACTCTTATTAGCTTTTGGAAAAGTCGTAACGCAGAGGTTTACTTACTTTCTCCACCCTGCACTGTGAATGATTACTCAGTATCTTTAAAAATCATAAAATAAAAAATAAATTGAACTCTTTGTGTTTTATTCGGTTGGAAAAGGTTTTTTTTTTTTTTGATAAATGTGACTTAAAGTAAGACCAGACCACATTTAATGACTGAGGAATGCAGAAATCCAGAATGTTTCCAAAGGGTTCGCAAACTTATTCTTGCCACTGTACAGCATTTACATAAAATATATTTTTGTACAGTATATAACTTAAAAAGCAATGCAATCAGGGCAAGCAAGGACAGGACAATCCACACAATAATTAACAAGTGTTCAATTTTCTTTCAATCTCATTAAAACTAGCTATTTCACTGTATGAGAAAACCAACTTTCTAAACTACTAAAACCCTTCTTTAAAGGTGAATTTACAGAAAAGTAAATTGAATGTTTAGGATTCAACTGCCAGGAAAACTTCCTTAATTCAACTGACCTTACATCCTCAGTTGGTGTCACATCATGTATCTTAACTTTGGTGTCCTTGTAAAAAGAACTACACTTTAGCATGAAAGAGTATGCTTATTGCAAAAAATAATATATTTTAAAAGAAAATGCTTATTGCAAACTGTGTCAGGTGCAAACTGTTTGTAGTGCTTTGTACACTTACTTACATGTTAACTGCAATTAAATCAATATGTATTACAGTTTAAATTTACTGTATTTTTACTTTTTTGAGTAGGACTTCAGTATATCTTTCATAATGACTTCTATTGTCTTAGAAATATGGTTAAAGTGTACTTCTGAATGACAAATATTTATGGTAAAGTAAAATATGTCATTGTCATTTCTATTGAAACTTGTGATGTATTTAAATATATTAGTAATAACACATTTGATAACACATGATGAAATTGCAGTTTAGTACAATACATTTAAATATATTACTTTAAATGTAACACTGAACAACACTCTACAGCTAATATACTAACCACATACTTAAGTATTAGTATTATTATAAAGTACACTTTTTAAAAACGTAATTAAGTGTGTTAAGTAACAGTCATGAACGTGCACTCTCTTTAAGTGGCTTTTAATTTTATTATTAAAATTATATTATCCACACGTACAGTTAAATATACCTTTAAGATCTGAAGTAGGCTACTCCACAAATGCACATTCAGTACAATTGAGCACACTTCTTTTACACAACTGTAGGTAGCACTTTATTCTAATTGTCACCCCCTGTAGGCATGTTGTTGCTTATAAGTAAAGACTAATACATAATAAATACAGTATATTACTAATTGTTAGTTCACGGTAGCTAATGTATAAACTATTTTTAATGCATTAGACCTTATTGTAAAATGCTATCAGTAATGTTTATTTTATAATTGTTATATTAGCAAGCCACTTTGGCAAGCATGCGGCCACAATGTTATTATATATGCTTAAAGCCTAGCAAATTTATGTTATCTTAGATTATTTCATCTGATCTTGTCCTATTATACAATAGCTATCCAATAAATAAATAAATAAATATATAAATACAATATTTATGACAACAAATGCCAAATAATTTTTAAAATAAATATTGGATATGATTGGATTGATTTACCTTGCTTGCAATATTAAAGCAGACAAGTTTCCAAAAATGTGACGAGCAGGAATATGTAATACCAGATGTGTAATTTATATATTAATACTGACTGTCACGCAGATGATGGCTAAACGCATCCATTTACAGTCAGCTGAAGGAGGGAGCTGATGTCAATATGCTTACACTAGACGTTTAAAATCTTGATGACATTTGAGATGTCTTAATTGCAAACTGTTAATTATATGGCTGACACATAGCTAACGTGTTTGTTTTCGTACACAGTAGTAGAAATAAGAGATCGTCACGGATTGTTAAAATGCAAATGAAGCAGTTTAATAAACGACATTTGCCGTAATGAATAGTTGACTGCAGTCGTGTAGGTGTTCAGTATAGCCTATGATGTTGTTTGTAATGTGAGCTCTGTGGGCGATATATCACATGTGATAATGTTGAACTGTATTAAATGAAGCCACGGTGATATCTTCTCTCTTCAACTCACATCTGCTCCTATCAGCTTCTTATAGGCTCTCGAGAGAAACGTTAAATGTGTTTAACCTATCCATCAAATCAGTCTTTAAAAATCCTTGTGCATTACGAACATTTTACGCTCAAATATGCATCATAAAAATCACAAACGGACATTTGCAAAGAGATTGCATTGACTGTTTTAAGTGGTTTGCGATAGAAAACGTTACCCTGGCAACCCACCTTTTTGTAGATATCCGTCGATATCTCCAGATTCAAATGTATTGCTGCTTCATTGTCAACCTTTATTTCCTCAGTTTCGGTTTGTGCGCTATTTTATTCCAAACACGAGAACAGCGCTTCAGAAACGGAAACAATATGGCTAAATGTGGCAGTAACTGCTGAAGAAAGACCACCATTTACGCATCCAGAGGTGAACAGAAGATGAATTCATGGAGCAGAGCGATGAAACAACAATGGTTGTCCGTTATCGCGGCGTCTCATTGAGGTCTTGTTGGAGGAGGAGGATGAATGAGCATCAGATGATGGGAGGCTGGGATCAGATCTCTCTCTCTCTCTCTCTCTCTCTCTCTCTCTCTCTCTCTCTCTCTCTCTCTCTCTCTGACTGTAACCAGATGAGGTTCGAAAATTGTACTTTTAGCTCATACAGGGTTTCTAAACGGTCAATGAGTCAACTTTTTAAGAAGTTAGTTTGGTGACACTCGCCCAGATTACATTTTATCCATTTCTTCTCATAATATATCTCATAATATCGGCTATATATTATCTTTGTGCTTTAAGTAAAATAAAAAAAAAATAAAATCGCGTCATGGATTTGAATGCAAACGCAAACTAAATAACACTCTACAGATGAAGCCTCTATTTATAATACATTATAAGGGTATTTCTAGGCATTATAATGAACGCATAATGCATTTTATATTTATATATATATATATATATAACGTTATAATATGTTATATCATCTCATGAATAATCATAACATACTTACGCATTTGAGATTAGAATTTAAGATTATGATTATTTATAACACACAATGGACACCATATTAAATCTACTTCATCATATTAATAGTATTATTATTATTTTTTTACATATTTTACATTTTATTTTGATGATCCCCTTATTCTGTTGACTATAAGCAACTTTGCAACTACATGTCAACTAAACTAGGCTAGGAAGAAGGTTCACATATACTGTAAAGTTACTTATCAGTTTGTCTTTGGGGAACCATCAAATTACAGTTAGCATATATTTTGCATACTACTACTAACAAGTATAGCTAGTTGACATGCAGTTGCAGAGTTACTTATCAAAAACTGTCTAAAGGGTACCATCAAAATAATCAAACGGATCATATTACACATTCATCTGATCTGATACCTGATCTTATGGCTCTTTGAGGAAAAAAAAACATATTATTTGTATTACTTATACATGGTCTTTGTGTGCTTTAAGTAAAGTGACATAAGTAAGATGGCAAGAGACTTATAATACGTTATAACTATGAGGAGTATAATCCATGGTAACTATAGTGGTTTTGAAGGTTTTTTATAATGCATTATGCATTCATTATAATGCCTTAAGAATACCCTTATAATGTATTATAAATACGGGCTTCATAGAAAGTGTTACCATTAAGGCCTACAATTATAGCTTCATCATTATGCACAAAATCTGCCCCTTCATATGCAAATGACGCCATTGCCGCCAATCACAAACAACTAGACAGCAGCAAAATAATGAACTACGGGCTAATTCATTACTCATGTGAGAACAGCGAACAGTAGCCGTCATGTTGGCTTTCTTATTTCATTGACATTATCACACAGTTACATAATACGCTTGGGGAAGATTTCCTTCTTCATGAGTTGCTTAATGTATGAATAGACCTTCCCTTAAGGCTACTATAGCGCCCAGTGATAAAAAAGAAAAAGTCGAATTCAATGGATCAAACAGGGACAAAAAAAATGCTTTCTGCAATAAGACCCAATCATTATAGAAAGACATCCAAAAGCATCATCTTATAATAAACAAAAAAGAACATCAATCCATTCTCCAAACTTCTTGTCATTTGTATGGTCAGAGGACATTGTGCTGCCTTTCCCAGCATCTCAGGCCAGTACATATAGTCAAAATACTCCATGTTTCTCTTTCATGTTCTGAAAAATGTCAACAGTCTTTAGACATGTGATTTTAAGTTTATAGTATTTTCTTCTGTTTCCATCTGTTACACCCTTCTTTATTTCATCCATCAAATTGCCCAATAGGGATTGATTTAAAAAGAGTTTAAACCCAACCTATTGTAATTCTCTTAATGTAAAGGTGATCAGTGTGGGAAAAAAACAAACAAACAAACAAAAAAAAAAAAAGAACACTTTATTTGTTAAAGTTGTAATGATTTGGAACAAAGATGTGGAAAGATACTGCTTTGAAATAGAAGCTATCGATGCCGTTTCTCTGTTGTAGTCTTGATCTGGGCTACAGTGTGTAAGAATTGGAAGCTGTACTATGGAATCAAACATCTCTTGAAGCCTGACTGCACATTCATTACATAATAACATTCTCCCCCAGAATCACATGGAGGAAATCATTTTTAAAATGAAAATACAGCTCATACGTTTGCATAAACATTTTAGTATTAGTGCTTACATAGCAGTGCAAGTCACTACCTGCTTTCCCTTTCCCCTTTTTTGCAGGGCATGAATCAGTTGTACCATATATATAAACATGTAATTGCAATGCGCATTTCAATACATAAACATTACATTATATAAATTAGAATACAGTATTGCATCATCAAACATTTCTACATTTTTATATGGATACATCCTACACTCTTAAAAATAAAGGTGCTTTAAAAGGTTCTTCACAGCGATGCCATAGAAGAACAATTCAGTCAAAGGTTCTTTAAAGAACCTTCTCTTTCTTACCTTTTTATAATCTGAAGAACCTTCTTTAAGAACAAAGAACCTTTTGTGGAACAGAAAGGTTCTTCAGATGTTAAAGGTTCTTCATGGAACCATTTAGACAAAAAAAGGTTCTTCTATGGCATCATGAAGCACCTTTATTTTTAAGAACGTAGCTGTTTAATTAGGTTGCTTGTTGGACTAATCTTCTAATAGAATATATTCATTAATGCTAAAGACTACAGACACCCACTCTAGATTTTACAACAGTAAATCATTAGCTCATGGTAGAACACAGAGGCCATGATAGAGGACATTTACCATGTACAGAATTGGCATTGAATTAACATTTTTTGTATTTTATGTGGGGCGAACAAACCAAGAATCATTTGCGGTTTACTTAAGCTATATTAGCCTGACTCCTGTTTGAACACATTAGTATTTTCTACACAGCTTTATTCTAGCCCAGCTGCACAGCTTTTACGTAAAGAAGTTGTTTCTTACCACACATGAAATATTCATTTGATTCGAGGGAAACAGAAGGCAGGAGCTTGACATCCCACTGAATATCAATAGAGAGAGAAGCAGTAATATATAAAGAGTAACAGGAAATTATTATTACAGTACCCCCCTCTTTTCGGCATTGAGCCAGGTGACCTGGAAGTAAAATATGACAGCAAACATCTCAGCCTACTCATTCACCCCAGCCTCAGGCACAGCCGATCCTCTTCTACTCTGCTACATGGAGCTCTGGGGACATCTCCAGAACTTCAGCATGAGAGCAGACAGCAGCACTCCTACCTGTCTATCTACACGCTGAGAAATTGAGTTTGATTCCTTCCCCTTTCTAATGTTGGCATCTTTGGCACATCTCTCTCTCTCTCTCTCTCTCTCTCTCTCTCTCTCTCTCTCTCTCTCTCTCTCAAAGGTTTCTGTCTGACATCACATTTCATTCTTTCATATTTCATTCATCTAAAGTAGAAACATACACTAAAACACTCACGATACCTAAGCAACACCCTGGCTTACTGCTGGCAATATTAGCAATGGCATATACCACTCATTTTATTCAGAAAATGTAAACATTATCAGTTGACTTTAACTGCAATCAATTTAATATTATGTTTAAAAAGGCTTTCATTTGTAACATCAGCAAAAATGCCAACTAAATTGAACAGAGGGACAATCGCTTATAAAGGGGTCATCTGATGCCCATTTTCCACAAATTCATATGATTCTTTAGGGTCTTAATGAAAAGTCTATAACACACACACACACACACACACACACACACACACACACACACACACACACACACACACACACACACACACACACACACACACAAAAAACCTTTTACCTTGTCAAAATCAGCTCTACAATAAAATTTTATTGCATGGTCCCTTTAAATGCAAATGAGCTCTGCTCGCCCTGCCCCTCTCTGATGTGGGATTATGAGCCATAATGAATACTTTAGCTGCAATTAGCCACGTTTAGTGACAAAACTTGCCAACAAGAACATTATTAAGAAAGGCCGTTTGCAAAGATGCATAAAAAGCCCTTATACTCACTTCTGCTGTGGGTAAAGCTGCATCAGGAACGATTCGCACGAACATAGAAGTATATGTAGATCGGGACCAGCTTTTTCTTTTCAAAAACGAAAGTAATGTTATCCTCTGCATTTTCAGTGGCTCAGATGTCGGGAGTAAATGACGACTGCTATGTTCATTATTTTATCCAACAACAGAACACCCCAATCGCTTAATCCAGGGGCGGAATGGCCATCGGGAGAACCGGGACAATTCCCGGTGGCCTGGCAGCCAATTTGGCCCGCAGCCATTTTTTTATTTATATTTTATTTTCATATATATATTGTTGTTGTTGTTTCTGTTGCCTGCCGAATGTACTAAAGTGATTATTTCCAAATTCGCCATTCAATAATAATACTCTAATAAATCGTAATCCGGTTTGTCTTGACTGACAACCAATTCGCCACGCGCACGCTCCGTCCATCCGCGCGTCCGCCAAAAGAATGCACTCGAGAATGGAGCGCCCAGGTGGAGCAGAGAGTCGAAACTGTCCTGTTCAGTACTTAATTTACAGGTCAGATACATCTGTAAATAGACTATTGTAGTTTTGTTTTCTTAATTAAGCATTAAACTGCTTGCAAATATTATCAATAGCAGCCAGTTTGCTGCAAAATTAACAAAATGGCATAATTTTGTAAAGAGTAGGAATTTAGCAGACAAATATTCACATTGTTTTATAACACGTTTAGAGGGAGCTAAGGCTAACAACAATGCAACCCTTACAAAAATTAACCATGTTTCACTAAAAACCAAAAACCATTGTTACTATAGTTAAACTATGGTAACCACAAATTAAAAAAGGTTTTGCTACACTTTATGGTATTTGTAGTAAAACTCTGGTTGTACAAATTGTAATCAAAATGCCAAAAAAAAAAAAAAAAAAAGCACAGTTACTACTTGTCACAGTAGGGGACTCGGGAGACAGACGTTCGGATCCAAGTGCAGGCTTTATTAAGAAGGCGTGGTACACAGACAGGGTCAATCACCGGCAAACAACAACAACGAGGATAATCCAAAGAGTAGTCAAACACAGGCAGAAGGTCGGGGCTGGCAGCGAGAATCAAAACACGGGGAGGAGTCCAGGAATCAAACACAGAGAAAACAAACACGGAAAGAAACGCTCGGAATAATGACCATACGGAACAATAAGACTTCGCCCGGAAGTGTGTTGCTGCGTCCCAATTCGCATACTATCCGTCCTAAATAGTATTCGAAAATATAATTAGTATGTCCCAAATCGTAGTATGTTCAAAAAAGTATTCCAAAGATTCCCGGATGGTCTACTACTTGACTTCAGAATTCGAAGTGCGGATCAATGCACACTCTAACGGCTAATATTGCCCACAACACATTGCGCGGTGAACGAGGATTCGATTAGAACTACAAACACGCATAAAAAGTGTTAAAAAACTACAAACATGGAGGATATGCGCGACCAACGGACAAGTAGAGAAAGGGATTTGAGTGATACATAATCAGTGTGTAACCTGATAAAAAATATATTTTTTAAATGTTATCCTCGTTATATTTCATGTGCAGCAACATTATGAACTTTTATAAAGATTTGTTTTGGTCATTAACGTTTAAATGCATAATTATGCAAACATGAGCAGAGTTCTCGGCATGAAAGACTCCTGAAAGAACGTGCCTCTTCATTTCTCTCTATTACATAGGAAATTAAATTAAACGAAATGTAGATAATGTTAACTGTGATGATTGACAGGGCAGTTTAAACAGTGACAGGATTCAGGTAACTAAGCAACAGAGCGTCCGTTAAAAAAGCAGTTATGACGAAGTAGTATGTCCCAAAGCTCGCTTACTATTCTGCTACATACTCAAAAGTATGTACTTTTTCTTCACAAAAAGAGTACATACTTTTAGGGCGTAGTATAAGTAGGCGAATTGGGACGCAGCATGTGTGTCAGTGGCTTAAATGCATGAGAGTCAATGTGAAACAGGTGTGTGCAGCAATCAGTGCAGTGGGAAACGAGGAGCAGGTGTGTGCAGTGATTGGTGCAGTGGCTTGTGGGGAATGAAGTCCAGAATGTGTTGTGCAAGAGTTCATGATGACAGGATAGACCACATACGTGACACTACTATACTTTCACCATGGGCCTAATTAAACCATGGTTAATTTTCCTAAGGACAAAACATGACCCATGATAATGCAAAAACAAATTCAGTATTAGGATTTTACTAAAGATATATTCAAGATGTAGCTATTATTTTAGGCCAACAGTTTTGACATTTGGGCACGATAAAACAATAGCACATGGTCCTAATGTAATACTTACATTTTTATAAAAAGGTAATGTGATAATAATAATGGCTTTACAAAAAAATATATATATATTGTACATGGTTTCAGAATTTGTTGTGGGTTTTTGGGATGGCCTGGATGAGTGTGAGATTTCCCGGCCTGAAATTTTGTCCCAGTCCGCCCCTGGCTCAATCGGAGACATTCTTGTGTTCGCCTGCACACTCAAAAAAAATAAGTCATTGGATGAACTCAATTTAATTGAGGGCAGGATTTCCATCCAATAAATATGTGTGACCCCAACTCATAAAAAACAAATTCATGCAATAAAATGTAATTGAGTTGGGCCAACTCAATTTGATCAAATATAGTTTCAATGAAATTGATACGTTTATGAAGTAATTATTTTATGCTTGTTGAACTCAATCTAAAACATTTAACTGGAAAACAAATAACTAGGCAGAAATTCTTCTACACTCAAAAAATGATACATTGGATTTACTTAACTTTAGGCATTAACCAACTTATTAGGCATTAGCCATAAGATGGCTTTGTTACATCCATGGCATGCCCAAAGTAGTTGTTTATTTTATTATTAAAACAACTTTAACTTATGTTATCAGGTCCTCAACCCAAGCACATGCTCTATGCATTCACCACAATGGTAACCCCCCAAAACACTACCATACCAGAAACTGCTTTAAATACAAACATAAAAGAACATTAAACATTAACAAGTCTCCCAATTTTATCATTTTATTAAAAAAATGCATAAAATAAAATTTTATTTCAACATTTACTCTCCTTATCCAGCCGTGTGCAAAGCATGATGGGAAGGGGAAATCCACTTCCTAGTTACGCAAGTAAAATAATTTATGTACTCTCAACTCCACTTAATTGAAATACGTTCTTTCAAAATGAAAATATTGAGTTGAACCTAGGGGTGGGTATCGTTTGAATTTTATCGATTTCGATTTCGATTCCGATTCCACTTATCGATTCCGATTCTTTTCGATTCCCAGTTTCGATTCCGATTTAGTAAAAAAAAAAAAAAAAAAAAACACAAAAGTCAAACATTAATATATTAAACATGTTTATTTTCAGTGCTAGCTTGCAACATATTATTTTATTACAGGGGTTCTCAACCTTTTTTATATCAGGGCCCCCTTCTTCTCGGGTCAGTTTTGCAAGGCCCCCCTATGCCTGACATTTCCTCTAAAGGTGTTTATTTTTTAACCTTTTTTATTAACCTAAACATTAGTTTTGCCTTTTTATTTTCTCCTGCATGTTATTAAAAAAAATCAAGCAAACTTTAAATTAAAGCTATACTTTTGAATTTAAAAGAAAATCCTCTGCTCTAACTTTTTAACATGAATACACACATACAGATTTAAAGCACCTAAATTATTTAATTCAGACATTCTTCACAACTTCAGAGTACTCTTTCTTAAGTGACTGAATATCTACTGTTTGTATTCATTATAAAATAAACATATAAATGAAAAATACAGTAAATACATTGTAAATCTGTTTATGCTGGTGCTCATATGTGCTTAAACACCACTGACCCTTACAAGATCCACCTCTATGGGTAAGCATTCATTATAAAAAAACTCACAGGACATTCATTTTGAAAACTATGCAAATATTTTGAAATTTCACGCAAAAATACTATGGATCAGAGCACCGAAAGCATGAATAGTTTGTGAATCAACAGCGGACTTATGCGTGCCTAATGTACGACTCCGATATACAAGAATGAATACATTAGGCACGCGCGAGTTCGTTACTATTACTCTGGTCATCTTTGTCTTTACATTACCGGGAGGGTTTGTTTCATGCAGCCAAGAGATAAAGTAGATACCTGTCTTCCCGCGGGGGTATAAGTGACTTTTATGTGGGCTTTTGCGGGACGAAATAACATATATTCCTTCTGGAGTGGGCGGGCGCAGGACTAAAATCCGTCCCTTGCAGATCTCTAAGATGAAGTTTGCGTGCAGCGGTAGATTTGTCTTCGGTTTTTACAAAGCGTAGACACACTTTTAAACGCTTACCGTGATCCATCTTTTCGACTGATGTTTACATTACCACGTAAAGTCCTGGCAGATTGCACGCGCGGAAGGTCCTGGCAGATCACTAGATGGAAAAAATGCAACCAGGAATCGAAACGAGGAATCGAAATTTTAATATTATAACAAGTATCCGATTCTTTATCTTAAGTATCCGATTCCAGAATCGGAATCGATTTTCGATTCCCAACCCTAGTTGAACCAAAACGAAACTGTTTCAAATCAGTTTAACACAATGCAATTGTTTAAATGGGAAACCTAACACAATGGTGTTAAATGAAAAAGATTTTTTTAAATTAACTGTACAGTGTGGTAGAATCATTTTTTTGAGTGCACCTGAGTTGACACAATGGTGATCGGAGTCAGACTGTTTCAGCTCGGTGAGGGTGGGTCTAAGGTAAGGTGCTCATGTCAATCAACTAACGTGGGAGTGTCCTCTGTCTGTGTGTCGTCACACTGACAAGAAGCTGAGAATGTCTTGATTTTAAAAAGGGGATATTACTTTTAAAGATTAAACAAATACCACTGGGTGGATTTTTATCATTGTAGGGTGGTTGTGTAATGTGTTAATGTTCAAACAAAATGTAAAAGTGAGTTTTGCATCCAATGACCCCTTTAAACCAATTGCAAGCTACCGATTTTAAATCATCCTGAATCATTTTTTTTAGGTGTTTTTTAAAGGGGTCATATGATGTTGCTAAAAAGAGCATTATTTTGTGTATTTGTTGTAATGCAGTGTTTAATGCGGTTTGAGGTTCAAAAAACATATTATTTTCCACATACTGTACATTATTGTTGCTTCTCTCTGCCCCGCCTTTCTGAAATGTTTCGGTTTGTACAAAACTCATCATTGATGGTGTTCTCTGATTGGCCAGCTATCCAGTGTGTTGTGATTGGCTGAATATATCAAGCGTGTGACGGAAATGTTACGCCTCTTACCATGCTGTTTCTTGGTGCGACAAGATAGAAACAATAAAACCCATTATAAATGAGGCATTTCTTGCATCCAGTGGGGACATAACTACTGATTATAATGACTCATACTGTATTTTACACGTTGTGTTGAATCGCGTCATGTAAACGTAACACCATGTCTGCATTTGCGATCGCAGAACGAGAAACAACAAGCACTACTCTACACTGCTCAAAAGTCACGTTTGAATAGTCAGTACTGAATTCTTCAAATATGAAAACGTACTTACAGGCTGCCAGTCAGAAGCGCAGACTGTCCTTGCAACATTGGAATTTCCCCACTTTATAGCCTTAACTACGGTGGCCGACAGAGGCCAACGCGCTGCAAACAAGAAAACACATGCAAACAGAAAAAACGACAACAAATTAAGAAAACATCTTCATCAGTTTGACAACACAGGCGCTGCAAATCCTCGCAACGCAAACGCAAATACGGAAACGCGCTGCAAATTCTCACAACACAACCAAACTCAGAAACGCGCTGCATATAGCTCGGTCCACAACGGAAATGTTTCAGGGGGACCTCAAAAAGTGACGAACTCATCTGGGACCTGATTATTTATATCACTATATTACCTGATTATTTATATCACTATTACATTTAAATGATACTATACTATCACTAAAAGGTGATAGTTCACCGATAACACCTCTGCTCTGACCAACAGCCACTGAACAAATAATCAGGTCCCAGATAGGTTCGTCACTTTTTGAGGTCCCCCTGAAACATTTCCGTTGTGGACCGAGCTATATGCAGCGCGTTTGTTAGTTTGCAGCGCCCTCGTGTGTTCGCAGCGCGTTTCTGAGTTTGGTTGTGTTGTGAGAATTTGCAGCGCGTTTCCGTATTTGCGTTTGCGTTGCGAGGATTTGCAGCGCCTGTGTTGTCAAACTGATGAAGATGTTTTCTTAATTTGTTGTCGTTTTTTCTGTTTGCATGTGTTTTCTTGTTTGCAGCGCGTTGGCCTCTGTCGGCCACCGTACTTAACCCTTTGTGCACAGCTGGCATTGTAAGCTGCTCTCCCAGGTTCAGGAAACAGTCCTCCGTGAAATGCGCATCACCCTCTTTGGTTTCGAGACTTTAAGCTTTGCAACTTTACAGACCTTATCTATGCACAAACAGCTTCAACTCCAAAGACAAAGGAAAATAAGAAACTGCATCATATGACCCCTTTAATGACCAAGACATTCTCTTATTAAACAAATACTCCCATTCCATTGTCTTAAAATAAGACAATATTAAAATAAAACAATATTACTTCCTTCAATTTAAATAATGTCACTACCATCTGTCACATGGTGCATTTTCCCAGCTAAAATAAATTTGTTGTTCATCTGTATGTCTTTCCATGTACTCCCATGAGAACAGAGTTCAACCTAGTATAAATATAGCCACTTTCCCTACTTTGGACTAAATTTGGCATGACTAGATATACTCTGCAAATGATGATAACAAGCTTACATTTTTTATACGGATAAGTCTGTTTACTTTTGTTGCTTGTAGAACGATTTGACGCCCCCTCCACATTTTACAACATTAAATCATTCGCTTATGCCAGAACACAGAGGCCATGATAAAGGACATTTACCACTTAAGCAATTAGACCAAGATTTAACATTGTTTGTACACGCTATCAAAAATCATTTGCTGTTTACGTTTACTTATATTAGCGTCACTCCTGTTTGAGCATTTTAGTATTTTTTTCAGCAGCACTCCCAACTTTTAAATAAAGAGTTTGTTTTTTACTACATATATACTTTCTAGGAAATCAAATGAAACTAGATATTTTGTAAAAAAAAAAAAAAAAAAGATGGTAACATAATGAGAGGTGTCACAGCTCTGTCAGCCTCCTCTTTCTGTGCACACTGCCTGAAATGCAAATCACACACACCCATCATCATTTATCATGCCAATTTAGGAAAGCTTAAATACCCACCACAAACACACAGCCATTACCTCGTCTCCACCAACAACAGACTATTTTTTACCATTAGATTGTTTTGCGTTCTTTGTGTGCTACCGTGTTTCATCTTTGTTTCCCTGTGTCTCTGTGAGTCTGTTTGACTGATCTCTCATGAACAAACCAGCATCAAACCTGCCATAAAACTCCCACTCCTGGGTTTAGCTGCACATTTGTGTCTGCATGTTCTTGTAGTGCTAGTAGCACTTTAATTATCATAAATACATGTAAAGGTACATGTACTTATTAGAGTAATAACAGTCAATTATACATATTTAAAAGCAACTAACCCAAAACCAAACCCATAACCTTAACCCTAATATTACTCAGCAATATTACTTGTGTAATTACATTGTAACAACCTTAAGGGGAGACACTGCAGGCAAAAACGCTGTTTTTTCATGCACCTATCAAGTTTGAGATTTTGGGCTTTTTGGTTTTTCATAAAGTGTTTTTTCAGACTAGTGAAAGGAAAACATCTAAAAAACACTGTTAAGTGTTTCTTTTATAGCACCTTATTTATTTGTGCCAATAGATTTCAATTACAATGCATATTTTTAAAGGCCGTTTTCTCAAAATGAGTTTTTTCTCCTACACTGAGCCACAAATCTCCACTTCAGTAGCACTTACACACACCAAACTTTACATTTTTATTCCTGTCTATATCCTGAAGGTTTTTACAGAGGGATTTGTTCATATATAATTTGCTTCATTTTATACATTTCATTGCCCCTAAAATTGTGAAAACTATATTGTTTTCTGTTTGTTCTAAGTATTTTCTGAATTATGGAGTGATAAAATGAGATACCTAAAATCCCCTCTGTAAAAACATTTGACTCTAATATGTCAAAAACAAATTAAACAAGAATTTTGAAACTGACTTCATCCAGTGTTTAGATTTTTGTATTAGAAATATATTAGTGCATATTTCATTAAATAAGGCCTCATTTGCATATTTAAACCTAACATTTCAGAAAACTAGTAATACAAAAATGTTTTGCAATCAACTGGGTAAGGCGATAACTATTTAATTTTTTTTTACCCTATTCACCTGCAGTGTCTCGCCTTAAAATAAAATGAAACTTTAGTAATGTCTTTAACAAAATTATAGCGTCATGTGCATATTAAACTATATCTGTAATCAGCATCCTGAAGAGCCATGTGAAAGACTGTTTAAGTCTGTTTACTGACCTATCCTTATGATGAATGAACTAAAATGAATAATCATGCAGGGTGCACAAAGGAATGTACAGCTGCACAGAAATATGCTATTTGATGCTATTTATGAGCAAACA
The DNA here is from genome assembly GCF_049309525.1 of Garra rufa. NCBI lineage: Eukaryota > Metazoa > Chordata > Actinopteri > Cypriniformes > Cyprinidae > Garra > Garra rufa. The sequence goes on from NC_133375.1 coordinate 7,386,484, forward strand.
ACCTAAGTATTAAACCTCATGAATTACATCTCATGCAGCTTATTGAGGAGAGGAGTGCTTGTCGAAGTCACTTTTTAACAGATTTACAGTTTTTGAATAAATAATGATTTACAGAATATAATTCACTTCATGGCAGAAACAACTCTCGATATAAATCTGGCACAAGAAGTAAGTAAGTAGCATCCCAATAATAAATTATGATCTTTCTCTGGCACTGTACTGCACTCTTAAAATAAAGGTGCTTTAAAAGGTTCTTCACAGTGATGCCATAGAAGAACCATTTTTGGTTCTACAAAGAAAAGGTTCTTTAAAGATTTCTTTCTTTCTTACCTTTTTATAATCTGAAGAACCTTCTTTCACCACAAAGAACCTTTTGTGAAACAAAGCACCTTAATTTTTTAGTATTGTGGTGCAGAGAGTCTGTCTGCTCATCTGTCTGTCTGTCTGTCTGTCTGTCTGTCTGTCTGTCAAACACAAATGTGATTAGGTCTCAACATTCTGTCATTTCAGGATTATGGTACATGAAAAGATATGTCACAGCAAACCAGATGTAGCTGCATTAGCAGGTTTTTATTAGCGCATAATACAGTTCTGCACATTTCACAAATAACTTGTTACGATAAAACATAAATATATTTTCTTTTTTTGTTTGACTTGAGATACATATACACACAAAGTGCTTTGGAAAAGTTAATTAAACCTATATATTTTTCTTTCTATTCAGCTACATGTAAGATACATCAGAGGTTCTTAATACAGCATGTTGTACGTTGAGGCTCTATTATTCAAGAATTTTCTTTTACAACACAATATGGTGTCTGCACGGTAAAAGTCATTGTTGACGCTCCTTATCTGCAAGTCTCTTTGTCTTGTTCTGCAGGTAGCGTGCTTTCCCTTCTTCAAACCGCTTCTGCTCCTCTTCACCTTCCGGCTGCGAGAAGATAAATGACACATTTTACACACAAACACAGTGAAGTTGAATATTGTGATGCGCTGGAAATGCTGCAAGTCTGAAGGTTATGCACTATCATGGAAAATCACCGAAGTGTTAAGAACATTATCAGAATATTTTCACACAGACACTTCCTCATTTCCCGTTCTCCCACCTGAGCACTGAACATCTGTCAACTGCAGTGAATGTTTGTAGATGAGGTAGATGTGTCTATCTTGCTGTACTTCACAATAAATAATGCAAATATAACCACAGGAGAACTTCACTGGCGGAAACATGTTAACATTTTGTCTTTACAGGAGTCTCGGCTGGACTGTATCATTGTCAAATTGCAACTGGATATATATTTCATATATATCGTTATCTTTATAGTTATTGTTCTTGGTGTGAAATTGTTGTATAAGATTATGCACTGTGAACTAACATGAACAAAAAATAAACAATTGTTTTTTTTAATAAACTAACAAAGAATAACAAATGCAGTAAAAAAATATGAGTTTTATAGGTTATATAACATTAATTAATGTTAACAAACATAAAAGAGTGTATGAAGCTATTATTGAAGGATAAGGGGCTGCCAGAAAACCTGCAGCAATGCAATAAAGTCCTGTTTCTCATTTCACAAGTGAAGAGAGTGCATTGCTTTAAAAAAATAATAAGTCAGCGTCACCACTATCATGAAAAGTGGACCTTATAAAAAAATATAACCTTTTAAGATCTGGTACTCACTCTATGGTAACTACACTTTGCGCTCAACTAAATTCCATTCATATGCATGCAAACTCAAGAGACCGCAAATACACAGTCTGCTGTGTATGAATGCGAATTCACATGACGAGAAGATTTCGAACAAATAGACTAAACGTCACAGACCGACCTCTTGGCTGAATTGAAAATACATAGTTAAGATTTGCACAAATTTGGGGAAATGGTGAACAGCAGATATAGCGTATATTTTCAAATTCTTGTTTTTTTTGTTGATCCTTTTACACCTAAACTAGTTTGTGGAAAAATTATGTGTCCATTCAAGTAAAGTCATGAGCGAATTCGCCAGTCGCAAAAAAACTTGGAGATCTAAAATAAGACAAAAGATGTTTGCTTTGGGAGCGCAGCTTTATCACGGACAAACAACAATACTGCGCGAGAGAGCAGGATGTCAGTTGACGTTAGGCTTCATCTTGCAGCTGCACACTACACCATGGCTATTCTTATCATTGGCTATAGGTCACCAGCTAGTCATGCGCGGCAGTGGCAGATGGCGGCCAACCTTAGGGAACAAACTGTGCAGTGACAACTGAAGCAGTCTGGCTGATGAGGGCATGTGCACAAATGAGAATCACAGATATAGGATGCATATCCACAGCAATGTTATATAAGCACATGCAGATACACTAAACTTCACAGGGCTGCTGATATTAAGGCTACTTGTATGTTTCTGAGGTGACCCAGTTTAATGGAGAGCATATTAACTATTGCACTTGTTTATTTAAATGGCATGCAGCAATGAGCCACCTGAGGCTGTGCCTTACAGTGGTTTTACTATAGTGTTAGGCAAAATGTGGAACAAAGTTAAAATGATGGATTATTAATAAGATTAATAAGATTAATAACATTTATCAATGGTAATTATTGGAATAAACCATTTTTGTAGAAATATATTTGACTGTTGATTGGCTGACAAATATTAGATATTCCATAGAGCTTTTTAATAACCTGGTTTAGTTAATGAAACCTTTCTCTTGCAACAAAAGCAAAACAAAAAAGCTCTCTCTGTAATTTCTATCTGAAAACAACATCATGTGACCTTGAAGGAAGTCCTGGCTGGGTCAGTGACTGTCCTGTTCCACAGGGCTCATGATGAGGCCAGGAAAAGACACGGGGCCATGGCAGCAGTGCTTGTCTTGAACAAATTAAATTAAGCTGGAGGGGAGCTCAGTGCCTCAGTCACAGAGAGACTGACTGGCAGAAGACCAGAGTGACTGCTCCAGCAGAAACCACCAGAGTGTGAAACATTATACAATTTAGTGTTAACGAAAAAACGGTAGTAGTTATATGGAAACTGCAAATGGAAACAGCCAATATGGATGCTAAAGAAAGCTTGCTAAATTTGTTTTATCTGCTGATACTGGAACTGATGCTAAGGAGCCTATACACAAATACATGAGTGCAGATATTTCTATCTATGCAAGCTTGATTTCACATGACACATACAGTATTTTCTATGAGTCATAAAATATACAGCAACACAGGCAGTGCTGTATTCTTTAAGTTGGACTGCAATGGGCACTATAGCAGAACTTAAAGTATGCTTTTTCACTTTTTGAATTTTAGCCAGTGTGTGGTGTGTGTTTGGGCATAAAAAATATCTACAAAGTTACAAATCTCAGTCCACTCCAAAGGGAGATATTTAGTTTTTTTAAAAATCCCTTTTCAAGAACTACAATGAACAGCTCCTTTGTACTACAGTGGGGTTTTTTTTCTGGATGCTATGATGTCACAACACGGTCCATTAGAATATCATTAAAATTAATCCCGCCTACGGAAATTCGAATAGTTGGCAGGTGGGGAGGGACGAGGTGGGGGATTCAACTTAACTTTAGCGATGTAGCATGGACAGCCGCTTCTGGGATGCTCCAGTAGCTGTGCTGGAGTCGCGTCGTTGACGTGTGCGGTATAAAGGGTCGAAACGCACTCCCAAACTTTAGAACGGCATAGACTGAACACCATAGACAAGTGTTTTTTCTCCATTGGTCCAAAACAAGTCGATCCATAAAAAAAAAAAATGGCTCTGGATGGGTCAGTAAAAGCCTCCTTTAGCAATCCGTTTTTTTTGTAAGGAAAATAGCCATATTTAAAATGTAAGTATCACTTTAATCTAGCTTGCGCAGTTTTACACGAAACTTGCTGCTTTGGGAAGGGGCATGGCAGGACTGAAACGTTGTTTAAGCAGTTCGCCAACTGCAACGCAGTGGGACAGCTAACCAATCACAAGACATTTCATTTTTCGGAACTAATAGAGCCATTTGTGAAAGCTATTGTTATAATGTAAATTATGTGAAAAATAATCCTTTTTTTTAAGTCCAAAAGAAGTCCAACAAAGTGCATCTGTTACAAGCGGGACGACTGAGAGTGGGAATCCAAATGCAAGGCTTTATTATGAAGATCGTAGACAGACAGACAGGGTCGAAATCACCAGCAAACATCAACAGCGAAGACAATCCAAGAGCGTAATCCAACACAGCAGGCGTGGGTCAAAACCAGGTGGGCAGTCCAAAGGAAACAATGAAATGAAAACAAGAAACTAGAAAACTATGGCTAAGACTGGGAAAACAAAAACAGAACGATGGCTAGGGAAAACAACAAGGAGACTAGGAGAACCTGGGAGCAAGGAAAACGCTTGGTAATGTCCGCAACAGCAAATCAATACTTCGCGATGTGTGTGTGTGTGAAGCTGGCTTTTATGGAAGACAGACAGGAAGCTACCATAGAGGCAGCAGAGGGAGCAGCAACAGTCAGTGGGGGTAAGGGCTCCCTCTGCTGGCCTGGCGTAACATAGCCCCCCCCCAAGGAGCGGCTTCCAGACGCTCCAAAAAACAACAGGAAGAAACAGTCCAGGGGAGCGGTGGGGGGGGGCAGGAGACTGAGGCAGAACAGGTTGGGCAAAGGCCCTCCAGAGCAGAGCAGGAGATTCAGGAGCCCTCCAGGGCAGAGCTGGAGGCAGAGCAGTCCTTTGAGGTGGAGCAAGAGTCTTAGGAGCCCTCCAGGGCGGAGCAGGATGCGGAGCAGTCCTCCGGGGCGGAGCAGGAGGCTTAGCAACCCTCCGGGGCAGAGCAGGAGGCGTAGAAGCCCTCCAGGGCGGAGCAAGAGGCTTAGGAGCCCTCCAGGGCGGAGCAGGAGGCGCAGGACCCCTCCAGGGCGGAGCAGGAGGCGGAGCGGCCCTCCGGAGCAGAGCAGGATGCGGAGGAACCCTCCAGGGCGGAGCAGGAGGCGCAGGAGCCCTCCAGGGCGGAGCAGGAGGCGCAGGAGCCCTCCAGGGCGGAACAGGAGGCGCAGGAGCCCACCAGGGCGGAACAGGAGGCGCAGATGCCCTCCAGGGTGGAACAGGAGGCGCAGATGCCCTCCAGGGCGGAACAGGCGGCCGCATCATGGACTGGGACCTGGGGAGAGCAGAGACAGAGGAGGCAGACAGAGCAAGGAGAGAAGTAAAGAGTTCGTAGGAGTACGCTGCCTCCATGGCCGTGACTGGGCAGACAGGAACTTCAGGAACGGCTTTCGTGGCTGTTACTGGGCAGACAAAGACTTCTGGAACGGCCCCAAAAGCCGAGACAGAGATGACAGGGAGCCTAGGCGGTACAGGCAGAGCAGGGAGTCCTGGCGGAGCAGACAGAGCAAGGAATCTTGGCGGGGCAGGCAGAGCAGGGAATTTTGGCGGAGCAGACAGAGCAAGGAGTCTTGGCGGAACAGGCAGAGCCAGGAACCTTGGCGGAGCAGGTAGAGAAGGGAACCCTGGAGGTGCTGGCAGAGCAGGGAGCATAGACGGTGCAGGCAGAGCATGACGCCCTGGCGGTGCAGGCAGAGCATGAGGCCTTGGAGGTGCAGGCAGAGCGTGAGGCCTTGGCGGAGCGGGCAGGGCGTGAAGCCTTGGCGGAGCGGGCAGAGCGTGAAGCCTTGGCGGAGCTGGCAGAGCGTGAAGCCTTGGCGGAGCTGGCAGAGCGTGAAGTTCCGCTATGCACGCCACCTCCGAAAGAGGTATAGGCGCAGCGGACATGAATGCAGATGAAGCCTCCAGAGCAAACTTGTGGACAGACTCATGGGCAGAAGAGGCCACTGGGGCACAGTGTACAGCCCACACACTCAAAATGGCGATTGCCATAACAGGTAATGCAATGGGCGGAGGAATGCCCTCCAGGTCAGTGGGCGTGAGGCTCGGGAGCGTTGGCTTTGCGTGACTTGGGGGCGTTGGCTCTGCATGGCTAGGGAGCGTTGGCTCTGCATGACTTGGGAGCGTTTGCTCTGCATGGCTTGGGAGCATTGGCTCTGAACTCTCGGGGGAGACATGACTTGGTCTTGGAGGATCAGCTGTGACTTGACTTGGCTCTGAGGGAACGGCTGTAATTTGACTGGATGTTGAAGGAGCGGCTGTGACTTGGCTTGGCTCTGAGGAATTAGCTATTTGACTTGACTCAGGAAGAGCTGTTTGACTTGACTCAGAGAGTGCTGCTTGACTTGAATCAGGGAGTGCTGCTTGACTTGAATCAGGGAGTGCTGCTTGACTTGACTCAGGAACCTCAGCTGAAACGTGACTTGACTTAGGAGGAACAGTAGGCATGACATGAACAGGTTGTGGCTTGGCTGATGTGATGCTAGCGAGCGCTGGCTTGGCAGACGTGACGTTAGTAGTCGCTGGCTTGGCTGACGTAGCGTTAGCAGGTGCTGGCTTGGCTGACGTGGTTTTAGCAGATGTTGGCTTGACAGGCAATGACCGTAAGAGACTGACTGTTCTTGCTGATAGCAGTGGTGGGTCCTCCAAGCTGGATATTAATCTCTGATAGGTCATGGAAACATGAGGGTCTGATGCTGCAGCCACTGTTTTGACAACAGACTCAGGCATAGCGGCCATCTTGACTGAGGACTCGGGACCGGAAGCCATCTTGGCTGGGAACTCAGGAACGGAAGCCATCTTGGTTGCAGGCTCGGATGTGGCGGCCATCTTAGCAGCGGGTTCTGGCATGGCGACCATCTTTGCAGCAGGCTCTGGCGTGGCGGCCATCTTAGCAGCAGGCTCTGGCGTGGCGGCCATCTTGCGAGAGGACTTGGGCGTGGCAGCCATCTTGGGCAGTGGTTCTGGAGAGACAACCATCTTGTGAGAAGACTTGGGCGTGGCGGCAGCCATCTTGAGTGCAGACTCTGGAGTGGCGGCAGCCATCTTGTGAACAGGCTCAAGAAAGGCGGCCATCTTGTGAGCAGGGTCTGGAAGAGCGGCCATCTTGGGAACAGGATCAGGAAAGGCGGCCATCTTGTGAACAGGCTCAGGAAAGGCAGCCATCTTGTGAACGGGCTGTGACATGGTGGCCATCTTGTGAAGGGGCTCTGGGCTGGCAGACATCTTATGCTGTGGCTCTGGGTTAGCAGACATCTTGTGCTGTGGCTCAGGGTTAGCAGACATCTTGTGCTGTGGCTCAGGGCTAGCAGACATCTTGTGCTGTGGCTCAGGGCTAGCAGACATCTTATGCAGTGGCTCCTCAACAACACCCACAGTAAAGGGAGAGTTATTTAACAGCAACGCATAATCTATCAGATCTTTCAGTGAGCATTGAAATTCCCCTCCAGGTAGCCAAGATCTTGTGGGTTCATTGAGTCCAAAACGAAATAAGTCTTTGAGCCAAGCTTCATCATAAAACGGTACTTGGTATGCAAACTTACAGAAGTGGTGAACGTATTCCTCAATGGGGAGATCCTTTTGTCGTAGTAGCAGAAGCTGGTCAACTGGGTCCATGTTGTGGTGCTGGTGGAGGAACAAAGCCGCTGGATCCGGGTGGCGCGAAGTATTCTGTTACAAACGGGACGACTGAGAGTGGGGATCCAAATGCAAGGCTTTATTATGAAGATCGTAGACAGACAGACAGGGTCGAAATCACCAGCAAACATCAACAGCGAAGACAATCCAAGAGCGTAATCCAACACAGCAGGCGTGGGTCAAAACCAGGTGGGCAGTCCAAAGGAAACAATGAAATGAAAACAAGAAACTAGAAAACTATGGCTAAGACTGGGAAAACAAAAACAGAACTATGGCTAGGGAAAACAACAAGGAGACTAGGAGAACCTGGGAGCAAGGAAAACGCTTGGTAATGTCAGCAAACAGCAAATCAATACTTCGCGATGTGTGTGTGTGTGAAGCTGGCTTTTATGGAAGACAGACAGGAAGCTACCATAGAGGCAGCAGAGGGAGCAGCAACAGTCAGTGGGGGTAAGGGTTCCCTCTGCTGGCCTGGCGTAACAGCATCCATCCATCATAAAAAGTTCTCCACACAGCTCCGGGGGGTGAATAAAGGCTTCCTGTAGCGAATCGATGCGTTTTGTAAGAAAAATAAACATATTTAAAACTTAATATTCACTTTTCTCTAGTTTGCGCTAGCTGTCGTACTAAGAAGCCATATGTAGGATTGCATTGCGCATGAGCCGCTGAGAAGTGACAAACGCGCAAGCAACAAACAACAAAACACCAGTCACGAATTAGACTACAAAAGGAGGATTTGTAAAAAAAAAAAAAAAAAAAAAACGTTGGAGGATTTTGATATAAGCCAAGACGAGATTGGTTTTCCTTTGATAAAGTAAGGAAATTTAGCTTCCTTTGCTTCTGTAAACAAACCTTGGTTTCTGTGACGCATGCACAATGCATATTCATATTCAATGCATAGTCATCTGCCTGGAACGGCTTACACATGTGACAGTTAACGCAAGCTAGAGAAAAGTGTTTATTACATTTTAAATATGGATATTTTTCTTACAAGAATGCATCAATTCACTACAGGAGGCCTTCATTCACCCCCGGGAGCCGTGTGAAGCACTTTTATGGATGGATGCGCTTTATTGGACATCTTTTGGACTGTTGAACAGAAACACCCGCCCACTGCCATTATAAAGTTTGGAAGAGCTAGGACAATTTTTAATATAACTCCCATTGGATTCGACTTAAAAGTCATATACACCTAGGATGCCTTGAGGATGAGTAAATCATGGGCTCATTTTCATTTTTAGGTGAACTAACCCTTTAACAGAACTTTTTCTCTATCGGCCCCCATAAGACCTGGAGTGTCTTACTGCCACAGTATCAGAAGAAAACACATTATATACATTATGTACAGTCAGACCGCACACTTGCAATGGGATTAACATATTAAATTAGTATTTGATTGGTCAGGCCGTCAATAATGCAAAGGGCTCCATGTACATTTTAGCATAATAATGAAAAAAAGGAGACAGAGCATCATACAGAAATCTGAATATGGTATGCATTTGTAGATCTACCGGCTCTGACATGACCAGGCTTTTGGCAAACATTTCATTTGCAGTGGCACAGCACAGCAAAGTCAGACTATTACATCAGACCTCATCCTTAATGAAGCTCTCAGCAGAAACCACAGTATAATTCCATTACATTGACTGAGAAATGTGTGTAATTAGGACTTGCGTTTCTGATAAGTGGATTATCTGGATAACATCTGTCACTCTCTTAACTGTCACTGCAAACAATTTTTTCAGTAGATAGTCAAATGCTGAAGTTAAATCTATTGTAAACATGAATCTATAATGAATAATAACTTAGACAAGCAATAGACAAGCAAGAATCACCCAACCTTTACTTTAAACACTGATAAAAAAAAAAAAAAGTGCTATAGCTACCTAACATATTTCTGCCTGGTCTGACACTACAAAATACGTCAGCTGGTGCCACTTAATAAGAAAAATTTGATTCAGTGATTGGCCCCAAAATGAATAGAGACACCAAAATAGCATCATAAAAACAGTTTAATCTTGAGTAGTCCATCTTCTAAAGCAATACAAAAGGAGGAACAAAAGAAGCAAGGAAGCTCATATTAACTGATAATCTTTTCTTCTATGGAATCACCAAAATATCATTTTCATTTGAGTTCAGGTTAAAAAAATGTTTGTTTGTTTTTTGTTGTGTTTTTTTTTTTTTTTTTTTGTATGGAAAAGAGCTGCTTTAAATGATCTTTAAAAAAAAAATATCCTGTTGTGTTCCAAGGAAAAATAACAGCATTTGGGTTTAGAAAGATACAAGGGTGAGTAGATAATGAGATTTTTTTGTAGGTGTGAACTATTCCTTTAACAATGTCTATCAGAAACACACAAGCTGTAGAAGGCTTGAGCTAGGAGTCAGGCTATTAATGAAGGAAATTAATGTGGTTTGGGGTTCAGCAGCCCCTCAGCCCTTGTCAATTGAACTTCAATTACACAAATTACATTTAAATCATTTTGGCTGAAACAACAGCAGTGAAGTGGCATTGTTATACTATACTGTATTAATGTATTAATATAATCAATATAGCTAATATACCAGCTTTCGATACAGAATGCTACCACATTTGTGCTTTTTTGTCAGCAAGCAACCCGCGATTAGACATTTGAAAGAGCATTATTAATATAAAGTTATTACTATAAAAAAAGGATTAAAAGTGATCCAGTGCCCCCATCGTTAGTACTTTATTTAAATTTGCAAAATTAGATCATGATAAAGAATATTGGGAAATGACAGAGTGCAAGTAGCTTTTTGCTAACCCTACTGTTTTAACCCTCCCAAGTTTACATCCATGCACAGAATTTTGAAAAATGGAAAATGCAAAAGACGCAAACAGAACAAAAAAAAAAAGCAAGAATTTTGATGTGTTTTTTTAAAAGTTGAACTTAGGACGTGAGGACGTAAGCACAATGGTCCATCTAGCATGTTTACATGCAGTACAGTAAAAAAAAAAAAAAAAAAAAAAAAAAAAAAAAACTGGAACAATAGTAATGCAAACACACCCCTAATAAATCATTGGTTACAACAATATTATCTGCTTTAATTCAACTGTTAGAGTAGTCTGTTACAAAATTCTATACTATAATACTTGAAATGCATATGCTTATTGAGCTTTACGGAATAAATAGCAACTCAGAGGTGTACTACACTGTAAAAACAATTTGTTGAATCAACTTAAAATAATTTGTTACCTGGCTGCCTTATAATTTTAAGTTCAGTCAACTCAAAAAAGTTTAGTCAACATAAAATGTTAAGTTGTACTAAGTGTCAGGTTTTGGACTGTTTTTGTTAGTTTTTCCCAGTGTTTTCCCCCCCTTGGACTGAAAGTTTTTGGTTTCTCCCAGTGTCTGCCCCCATTGTGCTGTGTGTATTGGTTTAGCATCATTGCCCTCACCTGTCCTAGCAATCAGTCACCTTTTATAAGTTGGGTTGTTTTCTGAGTTCCTTGTCCGGCGACATATTTTACATCAAGTATTACTTACGTTTCCACCTGTGTTCCAGTCTCCCTGTCTGTTTTACCTTGCTTTTGGATTTATTAAAGACTTTTCATTTTATTCCTTCATTGTATTGCCCATTCCTGCACGCACCGTGACACAAAGTGACAACTTAGATATTTGAGTTGATTCAGCTTCAAATTTTTATGGAAGCAGATTAGTCTCATTAATAATTCACGCACAATACACGATGCACACATGCGTGTCCCAATTCACGTGCACGAAAAAAATATATATATTCACCCAAAAAATTCACGTGCAAAAAATAAGAATATAAATTCATAAAATACGTTTCACAAGTTGCAAAACACAATTCACAGATTTACAACTGTGTACAACAATTTTAAATGTTTAAAAATCACGAGTGTATCACGGACTGTGAGTGTGTGAATAGCTTTTTTACGTGTGTATTTTTTAGACTTGCGTGTGTGTTTTTGAGACTCTCCTGGCAGCGAACTCCTCCCATGCGGGTCACTCGTACACTTTAGCCAATCAGATTTGAGCCTGTCGATCGACCAATCATAACCCGCTGTGGGCGTGCCTATCTTACGTTACGTCATCAGCGCGAGTCCAGTTCCAGAATTCAGATACGATTCAGCTGTTGATCGTCTCATTTTGTTTTATACTGCATGCTTATTTAAAAATCGGTCGTTTAGACACACTCGTTAACGTGACCAGTGTAAGCCAGCTGCTGCTCAGAGTGTATTATGTTTTAAAATTTATCGATTGTTATGTTTATTTAATAAAGAATCATTTGCGTGGATACTGTACCATACCGCATAAAGATATTAAAATTATAAACTTAATGTAAAGCATAAAATATGTTTTTTACAGATGGGACATGTAAATAAATAGAAAATGAAAATTATCTATTTGGATATTTTTCAAGCAGTCTCTTGTGGTTTTGTTTTTTTGATTGAAAACAGGAAAGAGCTGTCAGAGCCAAACTTGTCTTGTGTCTCAAATCCTACGATGGCACGCATTCAGCTGATGACGATTTAATAACACACATTGTAAACCATGTACATTTCATTTAAGTTTGTTTACGCTGCAGCCTGCAGATATTATTTATTTCAGAATTGTGATGCTTATGATGTACAAGTAGCTGCTCCTATTTCAACCTCTGCCACAAATTATGAGGTGATGTGAATCTAGAAGTTTCATTTGGAACTGTAACTCTTTCAAAACAGTCATGCTGCAACCCATCCATTTTAACAGTTTCAACTGATTTAACTCATGCATTATTACTACATTTCTTTTAGAATGGTACCCTATGACTTTGTATTTGTTAAGGCATAAAGCTTTGTTATGCATTGTTAAATGTTCTGGTTGTATGTCAGAATTAAAACATTCAAAACAAGTCGGAACTTGAATGAAGTTTACTGAATAATCTTTGATGCATTCCTTTATGTGATCAGTCTGTCTGACTGACCAGCAAATCCCACAACTGTTAATACTAAAGCAAATACAATTGCTGCTAACCAACATCATCTTGTGTATTGTAATCTCAAAGATTTTTACATCACTGCTCAATATAAAATTATGTATCACAATAATATAATATTTTAAAAAGTACATGAATGTTGATTACATTAAAAAAATAATGCATAAAGGTGAAGTACATAAAAAGACATAAAGATTAATGTGAATGAAGAGGTCTGTAACTGTCATCCAGATGTTGTTCCAAAGTGTTAAATCCTGAAAAATGCAAGGAAAATTATTGGTGTGTTTTAATTAAACACTGCATCCAGTTGCACAAATGGTTAGTACAAACACACCGTTATTCATACACTGAGTTCTCGTGAGGTATATTCATCATTACATAAAGCTATAATAATAAAGGCAGGGTCAGTGCTGAGTGGGAGCTAGACTGGGCAGAGGACACCCAGCGTTGTTAAACAAAAACATGGCAATGAAAAGAATTCTTTCTTCATTTTGGCCAATAAACAGGACATTGTGGCTAACACAAGACAGCATCTTTGGCAACACTATCTGTTTTCATAGCAGCCGCTGGCTTAAACTGGTCACGTTAACGAGTGTCTAAACGACCGATTTTACCTTTAGTTTTTAAGCACTCAAAATAAAACAATACACCTTTACTAGAGTAGTTACAAATGAGACGATCAACAGCTGAATCATATCTGAATTCTGGAACTGGACTCGCGCTGATGACGTAACGTAAGATAGGCACGCCCACAGCGGGTTATGATTGGTCGATCGACAGGCTCAAATCTGATTGGCTAAAGTCTACGAGTGACCCGCATGGGAGGAGTTCGCTGCCAGGAGAGTCTCAAAAACACACACGCAAGTCTAAAAAATACACACGTAAAAAAACTATTCACACACTCACAGTCCGTGATACACTCGTGATTTTTAAACATTCAAAATTGTTGTACAGTTGTAAATCTGTGAATTGTGTTTTGCAACTTGTGAAACGTATTTTATGAATTTATATTCTTATTTTTTGCACGTGAATTTTTTTTTGTGAATATATTTTTTTTTTTCGTGCACGTGAATTGGGACACGCATGTGTGCATCGTGTATTGTGCGTGAATTATTAATGAGACTAATCTGCTTCCATAAATTTTAAAGACAGCCAGGTAACTTGTCCAGCTTTTAAGTTTAACAAACCAATTTTTTTTTTTGTTAAGTCAACTCAAGTTGTCTCTTAGTACAACTTAACCTTTCAAGTTGACTAAACTTAAGCTAACTGAACTTAAAATTTTAAGGCAGCAGGGTAACAAATTATTTTAAGTTACCTCAATAAATTGTGGTTTTTTTGTTTTGTTTTTTGTTTTTGTTACAGTGTATTTGCTATCCATAGGTCACTGGTAAACCAATACTACATAATTACAAAGAATGTAATACATGCAGATTTCGGTAAATTAACTAGGACATTTAATGGACATTTTTTTTCTCTCCATTTCTGTCACCTGTGGAGTTTTGGTTCCTTGCCGCTGTCGCCTCTGGCTTGCTTAGTTGGGGACATTTTCCAGCGATATCGTATACTATTTGAACTGAACTGACGATGATATCACTGAATTCATTGATGAACTGCCTTTAACTGAAAATTTATTATCTACAATAATGCGTTACTTACACACTATTGTTCTGTTTAAATACTGTGCAGCTGCTTTGACACAATCTGTATTGTTACAAGCGCTATATAAATAAAGGTGACTTGACTTGACTTGACTAATGTCCAAATATTTACGTTTAAATTGAATCTTACCATTTAAAATCTACACCACCTTTACACTAATTCTCATACACAACCGACAGAAAACAGGACCTTTGTTGCATGTATAACAATGACAAAATAACTCTGATGCAGCCTAGCACCAAAACTTACCTAATATTTTAACATTATCCTAGTGATGCTTAATCTAGTATCAAATTACAATTCTTATTTTACAAGTGACATTTCACTATACTGTGCTGATAATCCAGCTGTAAAGAAGGGAAGTGCTTTGACTAGCTCTCTGATCCACGATGTCTCAATTAACCTTTCGTTCTGTGACCTTTGCAGCTGCTCCCAGAATGCCTCTCCATGTTAGTGCACAACTAAACACTATATAGGTATCTTTTTTTGGAAGTATTTCTTTGGAAATCTACATTATCCCAGAGGTGAGACAGTTTTAAAATACCACACTTTGTAAAGGTGCTTGGTTTAAAACGATGCTGATTTTCAGGGTTCAGGATATATGCTAAAACACCAATGACTTCTTGGCCTTGCCAGCTGCTAATGTTTCAAGGAATATTTTAGAGCACCTAAATTAATTGAATATTTTGCCATTTCGTCACCTTAGAATTATAAGGTTCTATCTACATTTTTGTCAAAACTGAGTTATTCACGTATTCTTATTCTGTGACAACTTATTTAAATTTTTTGATGTTTCTTTTGTAAGCTATGTACATTTGGGGCCTTTTTTTAGAAAACAAAAATTGTTCTATCTACAGAAGTCTATGGAACGCACAAACTTTGAAGCTCAATATCTCAAAAGTGCTCAGAATGCAGATAGAACTTTATAATTCTAAGCTGACGATTTATTCAGCTTTAAGTCTTTCAAAGATGTAGCAGAATGTTTGTGCTGTTCTTTTCTAGAGAAAAGTAGTGGTATTAAAAAAGTAGAAAATTGTTTCATTTTACACTCTCAGAAATAAAGGTACGAAAGCTGTACCACTGGGAAGGTATCCATATCAGTACCTTAAAAGTACAAATTAGTACCTAACCTGCTCATATTAGTACCTAAAATTCACAAACGTGTACTTTCATACCTTTTTATTTTTAAGAGAGTGTGGTATGGTTACGATTCATACAAGCTCCAATGCCATTTAGTGTCACTGACATCAAAAATGGCACAATGTCTTGATGTGCCTATTTTAATGGAAGCACAATTGGGCTGGTCGCTACACAAGTCTATGCCTTCAAAAGACTTAGAATATAAAACACAATCAGTATGATTTTTTTTGCCTCCAGTCATTATATGCTTATTTGTATGGAAATGGACATTGTAAACACATTTCAAAACATCTCTTTTTGTGTTCCACAGAAGAAAGAATGTCATGGTTTGGAACAACATGAGGCTGAGTCAGAATTTTCCAGCTATTTCTTTGGTACATAATCAAAACCCTATTCTATATTCAGTCCAAGTGCTATGCGTCTGACAGAGCATGCATTTGTATTGGCTCCTTTCCTAATTCTATAGCCACATATGCAATGCTTATGTACATATGTAGAAATGTATATTTCAGGAAATCTAATGAGTGTTTTCACACGAAATTAACTGAAAATTTCATTACCAAGTAATGAGTAATCTTGTATTTCTGTTTGCATTCATGTTTGATGTGTGATATCACGCTTTTAACCTCTTATTGCACACACATCACAAGCTGTTTCTAAAAATAAACACAGTTATCATGCTGCAAACCCAGTGGTTGCTAGGGTAACTCAACTTGTTTTGTGTGGCATGGGCCAGTGTTTGTCAAAAGCATTAATGAGTCCAGAAAATCTGTTTGACTACACTCCAGTATCATTTTTGTCATCAGTATTTTTGTCATGTTTTTTTCTAGTAAAAAATATCTAAACACCTAAAATAAGATGCATTTACTAGAGATGCAAAATTTCGCAATATAAGCTATTAAGACTTGTCTTAAGAGAAAATATCTTGTTTTCTGTTGAGAAACTCTATGCTAACTTCATGTTACATTCTCTTAAAACATGTCTTATTTTACATTATTTTGCTCTCCAAGTAAATTGACCTTATTTTGAAAGCCTTTAGATGTTGTTACTGAAAAAAGGACAAAAATACTTACTGTATATACTGTTTTTCTTCATCCTGTCCTACTTTGAAATGTTTCCTGAGAAGACCCTGTCATAATGCCCGCTCCAAAAAGGCAAACCTCTAACCGTCTGGGTGATCCTTGCAGCTTTCATTGTGTGCAGCATGCCATTCAATAGTCCCACCCATCCCATGATCCCCCACTTCTCTGCGCTTTCCCTCCGCGTGCTGTTCACCCCTCCCCCAGCCCATAACTCCCCTCCACCAAGAGCTAAAACTGGAAATCCTAAAAATAGAAAGAAAGATCTTTCACTGAAAGAAGAAAAAAACACCTGAAGTCTGAAATAGCAGGAATAGTCTGTCAATATACTATTTATATTCTGAAACCCAAGAACGAAGAGCCACAATATGACTGATGCTCATGCAGTTTTCATTTGCGTTTCCATTTATGGAATGGAGACCTCAAACAAATAGGGCTGAAAGGCAATCGAGTTATTTCTAAACCAAGTAGCTGGACGATTCTATATTTAGGGATACATGTGACATAAACATCACGAGTCAAAATATAAAATAAACTTTCTTAACAAAACAATTAGTGCTGTAATACATTCCTTCAGTGTAATGTATGTAATTGCAGAGCCTAAATAGTCATTAGTTACACTCTTAAAAAATAAAGGTGCTTCTCGATGCCATAGAAGAACCTATTTTGTCTAAATGGCTCCATAAAGAACCTTCAACATCTGAAGAACCTTTATGTTTCACAAAAGGTTCTTTGTGGTGAAAGAAGGTTCTTCAGATTATAAAAAGGTAAGAAAAAGATGGTTTTATAAAGAACCTTTGACTGAATGGGTCTCTATGGAAGCAAAAATGGTTCTTCTATGCTGTGTTCCATCTTTAAAAGTCTATGGGCTATTATCTAAAATGTATTTTGGGATAAATGGAAATTATAACAGATTCTCCATGCATTATATATACTGGTGTTTTTCCTTTAGAATTTAAAACTGCAGCTGTCACCCCAGTCTTAAAAAAGTCTGGCCTTAACCCTTCTGACATGTATAATTACCATCTAATTTTTAATTTATCTAAGCTGCTAGAGAATGCGGTAGCCATCCTACGAAAATCTCACCACCTCTTTGAGTGTGTGTACCTAATCAGGCTTCCTCTCCCTTCACAGCATTGAAACGGCACTTCTGGTGTACTCAATGATCTCTTCATGACACTGACTCTGGTTCCATCAGTATCCTAATTCTCTAAGGCCTCTGCTCTGGTTTTGACATCATCTCTTATAACATTCGCATGTTGCCATTTTTGGAACTGCTCTCTCCGGGTTCATTTCCTACCTGTCTGACATCAATATTATATCTCTATCCCCAGTCTAAGTCCACTACTTCCCCTTTCTCTCATGGTGTTCCTCTGTGTTCTGTGTTTGGTCCTTTACTTTTTTATCACTCATATGCTCACTCATATGCTCCATTAGGTCACATAATCCATTGACATGCTGATGACACCACCCACAACCTTACATCTATTCCCAACGTACCTAGCATAATTTTTCATTTTAATTTTATCTTCTCTCTCCTTCCTTCACACTACCTAACCTACTAAGTCTGCTTTTTTCACGTTTCAACGTATTATTGCTCATCTTCATCCCTCACTAAATATCAAATATATGGAGATTCTAGTTTATTCTTTTATCACCTCCTAACTTGATTATTACAATTCTGTCTTTTATGTTTTTATGCCCATCAAGTCAATCAGTAGGCTTCAATATAACCAGAATTACCAGAGTAACCTAACCTTTACTAAGAAATCATCTAATATCACTCCAATCTTACGCATGGTCTTGTCCCTCAGTACATTTACAATCCCACTCATCCCTACACCCCAGTTTACAGATTAAGGTCCTCTGATACTGGTTTACTACTGATACCATGGTACAGGTTTTGGTCCCAGGGCTTTCTCTACCACAGCCTCCATGTACCCCATACTTGTTCGTACTTATATGACCGAAATCCTTTCGTGGCAGTGAATGATGGGGTATCATATCAATCACAAGTGCAGTATGGAGTACCTCAAGGCTCAGTACTAGGGCCATTATTTTTTACGCTTCACATGTTACCCTTATGAGATATCATCAGGAAACATGGTGTTAGCTTTCACTGTTATGCTGATGAACCACAACCTGTTAGTACGATTGTTATGTGTACATTTTCATGTGCTCCAAATATCTATTGTGCTAATATGTGATGTATACCTAGTGCGGCTTTAGGTTTCCAGTTAAACCACAATATCTTACTGAAATAGTTCAGATAATTCGCTGTGAACCTACTATTTCTTAAGAATGTGTTGATTAATGTAGACTGTCGTTCTGATTTCTTCATTTAATAGTAAAGAATGCAACTTGGACATATTTTGGTTTACAAACTGTGTTGTTTCATTAGTTTTGTTATGTGTTTACAGTTTAGCAGCTAAACTTTAGCTGTGGGCACGGTTTGCTTGTGTTAAACTAAACGTTTTCATGTCATTATTTTAGGAATGGATTGGAGCACAATATTAATGTTTTATGTAAAAGTGCTCAGGATTGCCAGGTTTTCACAACAAAACCCGCCCGATTGCTACTCAAAAGTAGCCCAATCACATTTTGAGGAGGGTCCCCCATTAAAAGTCACGTTCCAGGGTGTAAAATACATGCTTTTTGTTGGGGTTCCCCTGGTGGATTTGCATTCCATGGGCTAAATATGACGTTATCGGGATCGCTTCAACACCTGACATCCAAAACAATTGCAGACTTGGCAACACAGATGGTAGCTCCTCTCTGTGCCAATTACAACAGGCTTGGCCAGCTGACCAATCAGAGCAGAGTATGCTTATGGAAAGAAGGGGTTTACAGACATTACGCTCAAAGCTGGTTCGAACAAACCGTTTCCAAATGATTCTATGTATAAATGTATATTTTGAGAAAATTATGTTTTCTGACCTTAGATGCATTTAAACCTGTTGTAGGGGGCTCCAACATAATATTGACCTGATCTGTAATCAACACTGTAATTGAAATCCTACATTTCAAAAAGCATGCTCATTTTTAGAAGGTAAATTGAAAACAATATGATTAAAAAAAATCACTGGTGATAATTTTTGGGATTAGACATCAAATTTACCCCAGACTGGTTCTGGACAAACAACTGAGAGTGGGTTGAGAGTTGTGTATTGATTCTGCACAGTGTGGCTATTATGAGTTTTCAGTAGGGAGCTGAGAATGCCAGCACCTATGGAGCTTACCTTCTGTCACTACCATATCGGAGGCGTCTCTGCATGCAGCCAAAATGATGATTGATTGGCCTTCTGTTCAAGGATGAATTTCTGCCTGAGGCCAATCTTATGTAAATGCTTTATTTGTTGCATAAGTCATGTGCTCATGAGGGTCTTGGGGCGCATGTTTTAGCATATGATTTGCAGTTCATTACATGACCCTAAATACTTATTATATAATGACTGATTTCAGGTGTTTTCTCACAACCAAATTACAAACCATACAACACACAAGGAAACTGCTGATTAGGGTTAATCCTAAACCTCAGCACACAGTCTTTTTGGACAGTGTGGTGTGCACTGATTGGACTAACAATTTTACCTATAGTGAATAATACACTAAGAGAAAAATCCCATAGACTCCTTAAGTGGATCAAAAACCACTCTTCAACTAATTGCTTAAAGGAGAAGTTTACTTCCAGAACAAAAATTTCCAGATAATTTATTCACCCCCTTGTCATCCAAGATGTCCACGTCTTTCTTTCTTCAGTCGTAAAGAAATTATGTTTTTTGAGGAAAACATTTCAGGATTTCTTCAGCTTCAAAGGGCTCTAAATGATCACAGCTGAGGAAGAAGGGTCTTATCTAGTTAAATGATCAGTTATTTTCTAAAACAATTGACAATTTATATACTTTTTAACCTCAAATGTGCGTTTTGTCTATAGCTTTGCGTGTACTTTGCATATTCTAGTTCAAGACAGTTAGGGTAGGCAAAAAAGTTAAAGGAGAACATGAGATGGGAGTTTTTTGACATACTAACTTTGTTGATCTGGAATACACAAGAGTCAATACAAAGGAATACAAAGGTCGCGGAATAAGAAGCTGCATTTAAACTGCATTTTGGAAGTTTAAACTCATGGGCATCACAGAAGTTAAACTCACTGACACCATAAATGTTTGTCTCAAAAAACATAATTTCTTTACGACTGAAGAAAGAAAGACATGAACATCTTGGATGACAAGGGGGTGAGTAAATTATCTGTACATTTTTGTTCTGGAAGTGAACTTCTTTAAATACTTTATTTTAAGGATCAGGAATTAGACAGTAATTAATGACTAATAACTGCATCTGTAAATGACTAGTTATGGACTTGTATGCCATAACAAGCTATTTATAAGGCCTTTATTGGCTGTTGTCTTATGTTGGTCTTATAGACCCTTTATATTTGTTTCTGTCCTAACAGTGTACTAATTAGCTAAACATAAAACAAGCTAATAGCTTGTATTGTGCGAATTACAAACTTTATAAGTTCTCAGTACACTATGCGAATGTGTAGCTTATAAGTATGAAATAAATATAGAATAGGCATTTCATCAGACATTGAAATTAGCTGAAAAACAGTTACACAAAAGCAGTCTTCTAGCAGTTGTTCCATACTAATAAATGATTAATAAACAAAATATTCCCCATTCCCTTAATTTATTAACAGCTAACAAGCACATTTCTCACTAATAAATGCTGTATTACTTCAGATTATGTTCCCTGTTCTAAAGTAGAAAAGAGACATGACAGATTGCAGTGAAGAATTCTGTCTTTATTGTTTGATGGTTCAACAAGAGAACAAACTACAGATGAGACACATCTGCAAATTTTCATGTTGCTTTTCTACTTTAGAATAGGGAACATAATCTGAAGTAATACTGAATGTATTAGTGAGAAATTTGCTTGTTAGCTATTAATAAATTCAGGGAATGGGGAATATTTAGTTTTTAAATCATTTGTTAGTATGGAACAAGTGCTTTTGTGTAAAACTGTTTTTCTGTTAATTGAAATGTCTGTGATGAAATGCCTATTCTATATTTATTTTATACTTATAAGCTACACATTCACATAGTGTATTGAGAACTTATAAAGTGTGTAATTCACACAATACAAGCTATTAGTTTGTTTTATGTTTAGCTAATAAATACACTGTTAGGACAGAAACAAGTATAAAGGGTCTATAAGACAAAAATAAGACAACAATCAATAAAGGCCTTATAAATAGCTTGTAATGGCATACAAGTCCATACTAGTCACTTACAAATGCAGTTATTAGTCATTAATTACTGTCTAATTCCTGATCCTTAAAATAAAGTGTTACCAAAATGAATGTATTTGCATTTACAGTTTTTCGCAGTCGCTTTGGTACATTTTTCAGATCAGAATTGAAATTCTCAAAACTACTTGTTCAATCTTCACATCATTGTGTCAGTTGTGCACATCAAAAAAGCAGTTTTTCATTTCTTTGAATAAGTTGCAAATGCTTTGGTACATCTATGCAAATGATTATGTACAATTCTCTGCTGTTTCCTACATTATTAATTGCTTATGTCATGTTGATCAAAATGTATTATTTTGGTCTCTGTAGAATAGTCTTACCCCTCACAACATTTAGGCATTGGTTCATAGCAAAAGTCTTTACATGCAAAATGGTTGAACAAGTTGTCATAATATGTCAAGCATGTCTTGTGGTCATTTCAGTATATTCTTGTGTAGAACTGCAAGATTACCACACCACAAGTTTTTTTTTTTTTTTTTTGCTGATGTAGTTGAAGTTCTCTGGCTCTGACCTAGCTCTAAGACTTTATCCTTTTGTACAAGATGTTAGGTAGTTAGATGATATACTGTATATAGTAATTATTTAGCAATAAAATGAATATATAAACATACACACACTCAAAAAAAAAAAAAACACAGAAGTTTGGTGAATATACCAAAAATACACACACACACACACACACATATATATGTGTGTGTGGATTTTTTTTTTTTTTTTTGTATATTCAACAAACTTAGGTGTGATTTCTTTCGAGTATGTGTGTTTTTTGAGTGTGTGTTTATGTATCTTTTTTCTTGCAAAAATAATTATATACTATATACAGTACACATTCCTTTTTTGTAACTACATGCACTGGACACTGTGTTCTCCATTGACACCATAGTGTCTAATGAATGACCTGTAGTGCATATAGTATTAACTAATGTGTGTATGGTTTGAAAGCTTTGTTTGATTTTGAGTACAGGTGAAATGTTTTTTAAGGGATTGTTTGATTTTGCCAGAAGAGTCATGGGTTCTGTAAAATTGGTTTGAACATTTGTATTTGTATTTAAGGTTTTGAGAAAATAAGTGATGGTTTCAAAAATGTGTTTTAGCAATTCAGAAAAACTAATTGTCATCAAAACTTTAGCCACATCCCTCCAGAGTATACTGTTATATTGACAACATGACTAACTGATTTGACTGTCTTATCCATACACAATGACAAAAGGACTTGTCATTCTGATGGCACTGACATGTTCATTGACACAGATATTTATTTTTGAGAGATGAACTAAGGATATTGAGCAAGAGACTGGCTTTTGCAGGTAATCCATGGTGTTTTGCTATTTGTACAAATTGTTTTGAGAAATGCACTTAAAGTTTTGCAAATTTAAATTCTGATCTGAGAAATGTACCAAAGCAACTGAGAAAAAACTGTAATTGCAATTCACATGCAATTAAGTGCCCAAAAATATCTGGTGGAAATACAAAGGTTTGGTACAGGTCAAACACATCTATCTAGTGCAACATCTTTAACACCGTCATGCAATCCCATATATATATATATATATATATATATATATATATATATATATATATATATATGATTTTCTTTCTTCAGATGAAAACAAACAGGCTACGTTTACACAACAACGATGAAAAAAAAAATTTAAAAGTCAAACAAAAGTTTTACCCTAGTGTTTTAAAAAGTTTTCTACTCAATTCGCATTTACACATATGTACGAAAACTGCCAATAATACTGTATTACATATGCCAGGCACTGTTTGTTCGCGCTTGCATTTAAAGTCGACACATACTGTGCATGTCTACATACCAGACAAGTACTACGGATGCGCATGACATCACCGTTTTCAAAGATTTCCATATTGGGTGGTTACATGGAGGCAGTATGCAACTGAACTCAGCGGTCTCGTTTTATTGAATGCTCGTCTTAACAACACAACAGACAGCGCGTTCCCCAACTACTCTCTTTCTTAAAGGGGAACATACCGCATAACCATGTATGTGTGTGAACGTCGGTGCTGTGTGAATTGTGTCTCTTATTCAATTGTGTGTGAGATGCTTGTATCTACTCCTACACAGGTCCCCCCAGAATTTACCAACACCGGCAACATTAGTTTTCCTGGAGCTCGAACTTGTCTCCCTGAACGTGTAAATCATCGTGAGCCTGCACTATGCTGAACTTCCTTGGCAGACGAACTCTCCACCCTGGAGTCCTCCGCCTTGTTGGTAGCTGGCCGCCCTCTCCTAGGGGCTGCCACTGGAACCATTGGCTGATTAGGCTCCCCATGAGCCGGTTTAAGTCGGTCAACCGTAACTCGTTCAGGACGGCCTCCAATGTCGACCAGAAACGATTTGACTCCAGCCTCCAGAACACGAAATGGCCCATCGTATGGGGGGCGCAATGCATTCCTGTGAGCGTCACGCCGAATGAAAACAAACTCAGCTGTAGAGAGGTCCATGGGGACCCAAACTGCTGTCATGCCATGCTGAGAGGTAGGTACTGGCTTGAAAGCACTGACTCGCTCTAAAAGGGCAGGCTGGTCAGAGGGTAGGGCCCATGGCCTTGTACTGTCTGGAATGAAATCCCCTGGCACACGCAATGTCTGACCATACACCAACTCCGCTGAGGAAGTTTGCAGATCCGCTTTAGGAGTTGTCCGCAGGCCCAGCAGGACCCAAGGTAGCCGCTCCACCCATCTGTCATCTGTCAGACTGGCCCTAAGTGCAGTCTTGAGGGAGCGATGAAAACGTTCGCAAAGGCCATTGGCCTGCGGGTGGAAAGCTGTGGCACGGTGAAGCTGCACTCCAAGCACTTGAGCGATCTCTGCCCACAACTCAGATGTAAACTGAGGGCCGCGGTCAGAAGTTATATCTGATGGAGTGCCGAAACGTGCCACCCAGGTGTCGATAAAGGCCCGTGCGACCTCTGCCGTAGTCGTCGAGCTCAACGGCACTGCCTCCGGCCACCTAGTAGTTCGATCCACCATAGTCAAAAGGTGAGTAAATCCACAGGAGGGTGGCAAAGGACCCACCAGGTCAATGTTAACATGGTCAAAACGTCGTTCAGGCACCTCAAAAAGCTCCAGTGGTGCTTTGATGTGTCGTTGTACTTTCGCCCGTTGACATGCAATGCAAGCTGAAACCCAGTTCCGAACATCCTTTTTCAACCCATGCCACACAAACTTTGACGAAACCAGTTTCTGCGAAGCTTTCCGCCCGGGGTGTGATAAACTGTGGACTTTGTCAAACACTGCTCGTCTCCACTGCGTGGGAACCACTGGACGTGGGTGGCCCCTGGAGATATCACACATCAGTGTAGCTCCAGCCTCCGTAAAGCGAACATCAGCTATCTTTAAACCTGAGGTAGCTGTTTTGTATGCTTGCACCTCTGGGTCAGATTGTTGGTCAGATGCTAAACAGGCAAAGTCGACACCCAAGTGCACGGCATGCACAGCGGCCCTGGAAAGGCAATCTGCCACAGCATTACGTTTTCCTTCAATGTGCCTAATGTCTGTCGTGAACTCAGATATGAAGGTCAAGTGACGTTGTTGTCATGCTGACCAGGGCTCAGAAACTTTAGACATGGCCAGAACCAAAGGTTTGTGATCAACGAATGCTGTGAAAACTCGTCCCTCTAAAAAGAAGCGGAAGTGCCTCACTGCTAGGTACACTGCAAGCAACTCCCTGTCAAATGCACTGTACTTCTGCTCATTTGGGCGGAGCTGTCAACTGAAAAATGCAAGGGGTTGCCAAACGCCATTTACAAACTGTTCATGTACAGCACCTACAGCACAGTCTGAGGCATCAGTAGTGATAGCAATGGGGGCGTCAGGAATCGGATGAGACAGCATGGTTGCTTGTGCTAAGGCAAGTTTAGCGTCTTCGAATGATTTAGTCATCTCCTCTGACCATGTGATCTGTTTGTTCCCTTTAAGAGCCTTGTACAAAGGATGCATGAGTGCAGCTGCCCGTGGAATGAAACGGTGGTAAAAATTTACCATTCCCAAAAACTCTTGCAGTGCTTTGGTTGTGTGGGGAGCGGAAAACTCTGTAATAGCCTCAACTTTGGATGGTAAGGGAAACGCCCCTTCACTTGTAATCCGATGGCCAAGAAAGTCTATTACGGTCAAGCCAAATTGGCACTTCGCAGGGTTAATTATTAAGCCATGCTGGCTGAGGCGAATGAACAGAGATTGCAGATGGGCTAGGTGTTCTTCCATCGAGACACTAGCAACCAAGATGTCGTCCAAGTATACGAATAAAAAATCTAGGCCTCGTAGGATTGAGTCCATCATTCGCTGAAAGGTTTGTGCCGCATTTTTGAGGCCAAAGGGCATCCGCAAGAACTCAAATAGGCCAAACGGTGTTATCACAGCAGTCTTAGGGATGTCCTCGTGGTAGACTGGCACCTGATGGTATCCCCGAATTAGGTCCACTTTTGAAAAAATAGTTTTTCCAGCAAGGCGAGCGGAAAAATCCTGAATGTGTGGAACTGGGTATCGGTCTGGCGTAGTGACATCATTAAGAGGTCGATAATCCCCACAGGGGCGGCAGCCGCCATCCGCTTTGGGGACCATGTGGAGGGGTGAAGCCCAAGGACTATTAGAGCGTCGCACTATACCCAGTTTTTGCATGTTAGTGAACTCGGCCTGGGCAACTGCCAGTTTCACTGGATCAAGTCGTCGAGCCCGGGCATAAAATGGCGGCCCGGACGTAGATATGTGATGTACGACCCCATGGCTGGCCACTGTTGAGGAGAAGGTGGGCTTAGTGAGATTTGGAAATTCACCCAGCAGTCGAGTGAACTCACAATCATCTGTTAATGCGCTGGATAGAGTAGTCGTAGGAAAGGTGCTCTTTGAACAGGATAAAACGTTGAAGCCTTCTGCCGTTACTAAACAGCAATTTTTCACATCAACCAACAGTCCATTGGTGCACAGGAAATCTGCTCCCAAAAGGGGCCTACTCACATCCGCTAACACAAACTCCCATGTAAAAGGTTGTCCATTGAAGCAGAGTGGTACTAGCCGTTTCCCATATGTGCGTATTTTACCTTGATTGGCTGCCTCAAGTTGTGGGCCGACCTCGCCCAAGCGTTTGTCCACTGAAGACGCAGGCAGGACACTAACCTGTGCACCCGTATCACACAGGAAATGTCGGCCTGATAACGAGTCTGTGATGAACAGCAGGTAGGCAGTGTCGTTTGCTACTATGCTACTAACTGTAGGCATGCCGCGGGACTCACTGAACGTGCATGGGGGCCGACACTTTTTGGCCTTCATCCCGAACCGAGCGTGAAAGAAACACAGTCCTTGCTCATTTGATATCTGCACAACGGGAGCTTGTCGTTCATTTGTGTGTCGTGTCGCAACTTTTATAACAGGGTACACAGATGTAGCCACAGACTCAGTTGTCACACATTTATGCGATGCTGCCTGGTATTCATCTGCCAACTGTGCCAGTCACTTTAGTATTTGCCAGAGCTGTACGAACACGTTCTGGTAACTGTTGTAAAAACAACTCCTTAAACAGAAAGCAGGGCTTATGCTCACCAAGTAGTGCTAGCATGTGATCCATTAATTCGGACGGACGAGTCTCCGAGGCCAGGCAGGGAAAGTAAACGGCGTGCTCTTTCAGTCTCTGATAAACTGAATGTCTTTAACAAATACGCCTTCAGCGTAGAATATTTGTCACGAGCGGGGGGATTTTCCAGAATGCTGATCGCTCGCGCGGCTGTGGAGCTGCCAAGGGCTGCGACGACATAGTAATATTTTGTGTCGTCCGCGGTAATGTCACGTAATGTGAACTGAGCCTCTGCTTGAGCGAACCACATGACCGCTTGTTGCTCCCAAAACTCCGGCAGCTTCAGAGATACAGCGTTCGTCGACATCACAAATAAACGATTTGTTCTGCGTCGGGGTCACCAATGTAGCTTTCGTGCTAGCAAAGATACACGGAGGCAGTATGCAACTGAACTCAGTGGTCTCGTTTTATTGAATGCTCTTCTTAACAACACATTAGACAGCGCGTTCCCCAACTACTCTCTTTCTTAAAGGGGAACATACCGCATAACCATGTATGTGTGTGAACGTCGGTGCTGTGTGAATTGTGTCTCTTATTCAATTGTGTGTGAGTTGCTTGTATCTACTCCTACAATGGTGCTATTTTCAAAAATTTGCACTTTGAAACCCGTTTTTTTTTAATTATGCGTTTTCAGTGAATCAAAGCCCTCTAAAGTAAAATGATAGGCATGTGTAAGAAAATATTTTGACCTTGGGTTCACTTTGTGTGGTTTTCAAAGTGGCGCCGTTCACTTGCACTAAAATCTTTGTTTGTGTTCATCTATTAAAAGAAAGTTATATACATCTGGGACAACATGATGAGGGTGAGGAAATGATGTGAGAATTTCTATTTTTGGTTGGAGATTCCCCTAAATGAGCCAGATGTGATGCAGAGGCCAGAAACATATTCTAGAGAGAATACAAGAATGTTGATGATACAATATATATATGATACAATAAATAGTCTTTTGATTGTGGATTTATCTCAGTAAATATTGATATGTTATTATTTGCGAATAATTAGATAATTAATGAGCACATAAAAAATTAAAATAATTAATTGATAGTAAGTGCTAATTGTTAATGCATATATCATTATAAAACTACTTATTCACTCCCCTTTAATAACATCATTATACATGACTCAAATTAGTTTATACAGTGTTCATTTAATCAATTTTTGGAGATTTGCAACAGTTAATTAATAATAATAATAATTCAAAACAAAACAAAACACAAAAAAAAAAACATCATGGCCACCAAAATATTAATGGTTTTTATATTCTCATCACTGATTTTATTTGCACTCAGTCTTGTGCATTCATACAATATCAGTGTTGTTTTTGACAACCATCTTAGATTTAGTCTTAGTCTTAGTCTTTTGGACTAAAATGGTTATTAGTTTTAGTCAAATTTTAGTCACTTCTATATGTGATAGTTTTAGTCCAATTTTAGTCGACGAAAAGTCAAAAAGGTTTTAGTCCAGTTTTAGTCGACGAAAAATCAAAAAGGTTTTAGTCTAGTTTTAGTCAAAAAAAGGGGAAAAAGTAGTCTTTTAACAAATTAATGTAGGTCAGTATGTATTTTGCTGTTGGTAGTGTCAGTTAAGTTCTGAAAATAGCAGATCTATATTTCAACACAATGTGAGCTTCCGGATTGACTATTTTCACCAATAATTACAATAATGAAGGAATGTTTTAAAACATAAAAGACAAACAAGGATGGAATGCTAAAACGGCTTGCCATACTAGTATGTCAAAGAGCATTTAATGCTAACACGGCTTGCCATAGCGGCAGATATTTTCCGGTTCCCTTCCGGAGGGAACTCTACGCTGCGTCCTGGTGGACACTTTGGGAACTGCCTTCAGCATGACCGGTTCTGAAACAAATGTATGAAACAACGACAGTGAACTTGACACTGGCCGGCGCCAGCCTATGACATCATCATCAGGCGCCTGCTAGTATAAAAGCAGGTGCCTGAGAGCACATTACCATCTTTTTGTCTTCAGAGTCCTCTGTTCTAAACGAGTGAGTACAGCGATGCCTAGAGAAAGAAAACTGTAGGAAGTGTGCGGATCCGTGTCAGAGAAATCTGACACTTGATGACGCACACAACCTTTTGTTTGGTGTGTTTAGGTGTAAGAGCACGCGCGCTCGGCTCTAGAAGAGCGGAGCGCGTTCATTGTGAGAGTTTCACTTTGAAGAAACTCCGTTCTCGTCTGGCCCTTTTCTCGAGGGAATCGGGCCATCCATCTGCCCCACGCTGCTCCGGTCCCGCCACAGCTGAGGCTGCTCGGCGGCCGAGATTGCGGGGCTCACGGGTGGAGCTGGCTGACGAGTTTGAGAGAGCGTTTAATCGCTCGCGCACGTCAGCCGGAGACGAGAATGCGCTGCTAGCGGATGATGTGTTGTCTCTCACATCCTCCGGTTCTGCAGCAAGTGCTCTTTTGGCTTCAAGCCAGGGCGAGCAGGAGGTTGAAATGGAACAAATATGAGCTCGTTTGAGCCCATGCAGCCTCTCTGCCCCGCATATGAAGAGTTGATGTCTGTTATGGACCGCGCGGCTGCCCGCTTGTATCTACAGTGGAAGCCCGCGAGGGAAGAGGCCGCTCTCGGCAGACTAGACGAGCGGCTTCTTCCGGGCCATGACAAAGCCAACTCCTGTGAGCCTCCCATTCCTTCCTGATCTACTTAAGAGATCGAGAGGGAATGGGACAGGCCATATTCAGCCCGCATTCACAGGCATCGGCATGTGAATCATGCTGATGTCGAGGGAATGCACGGGCGCGGATATGTGACGATGTCTCTCGCTGACGGTTGCGAAAATAAAATATCTCTCAGAGCGAGGGACATCGACCCTGAAGGCTCCAAAGCATATGCGGCAGTGGCCGGTGCTCCTCTGCACACGATGGAAGTGTTGCAGAGGCGCACCAGGCTGATCTGCTAAAAGATCTGGACCGAGCCCCGGGGTTTTGCATCCCTTGCCGGTCCACGCCTCCACCTAAACACCGGGGGGAAACCAGGCCCGTCCTGGCCCAAGGGCCAGAGACGAGGCCAGTTTGGGGCTACCTGCCCCTCCCTTTTCCCCTTGACTCCGGGGCTGGGCCAACGATGAGACTAGGCTCCGTCTGTTGGCCCGGTATGTGAACAGTAAAGACACTTTAATAAAATATTCAAGCATGTATGTGTATGTTTTCCTTTGTCTACCAGCTCCGCTTGGGTGATTACTATTGCAGTTTCGAGCTCCTCTTGAGTTCTACTGCCACCAAGTGCCGAGTGTAGCCAGGTCTCCCCTCGTTCTATAAAAGAAAACAGTGTGTAGAGACCTACCTCCGCTAGAGTGAGCTTGGTATAGACATGATCCAACATACATATACATACGAGAATAACCCTCTTGAGCGTTGTCAAGCTGCTTCAGGCGGAGTATCGCTCTGCCGAAGCCTCCGCTCACTCAAACCCTGCTAAGAGTAATACTCTTTTTGCATGAGTGTGGTCAGGTACCTTCCCTGTGTATTTTCATATACACATATGTGAGACCTCCACTCTTGGGAGTTTGTGTGCTAGGGTGAATAGAGCGTTGTCAAGGCTCCCTCTCTGAGAGAGAGGTGTTTTACTAGAGCCTCCGCTCTCTTTAAAAAGCCCCGCTTTGAAGTAGAATTGAGTGTAGCAGGCCTAGGAGGCCTCCTCTCTGCGAAGTCCTCTGTGAAGAGAGACATAAAGATAATACTTCTTAGCGCTGAATGTGGCAGGTCATTTTTAGACCTCCATTCATGAGAGCTTTTTACTGGGTCGAGTGTTGCTAGGCTCCCTCTACATGAGGTGTTTCTGTTAAGCCTGCACTTCCCAGAAATACAGGCCGGGAGAACACAAGGTTAAGGCAGCTTGTGAACTCTTTCCGTGGACCTGTCACTACAAGCGTTGAGTGTAAAACAAAGTAGGCCTCCCTTCTATGAGAGGGCGTGTATTCCAAGGCCTCCACTCGATAGAGCTTCCTCAGTTGAGCGTCGTCAGGCTTGTTATGTTCGAGAGCTTAAAGCCTCCCTCACTGAAAGCTCCGCTTCCGGGTTCTGCTATCACCCGGGTTAATACAGGTGTCTTTCTCGCGAAACGCTTAGAGCACCTTCTTAAATCCACGTTTGTGGTGTTTGCTCACGCAAAGTCTTTGAGCACTCTCTGAAATCCACGCGAGTGGTGAGTGCACTAATTCAGGCACTTAACTAAAATCCATACTTATGGTAAGGTTCCTCCCGTAAAGGCAGGTTCCTTTCTCCTACGGACCACGCAGGTAATCCTCCGTGCCCGTTCTTCGAGTTGGTTCCAAAACCCTTAAGTTTTACAACTCCTTCGATAGCACAGTGTAATAGGTCTCCCTCTGTCACAGCCAACAGTACTGAGACCTTCACTCTCACAGTTATAGCAGCTGGCAGGCCCATGAGTGCCTCGCTGACTATTTTTTGGGGGAGTGCAGTCTTCCACTCACCAAAAACTAGTGTTGTAGGCTTCTCTCCTTGGAGATGTAGTCTCGGAGCCTCCACTACACAGAGCTAGATGATAAATGAGAATTTTTCATTATTGGCTCTGACTGTGAGTATCTGCCTTTCTTGAGCGTCGAGTGTAGTCAGGCCTCCCCTCGCCTAGAGGGTTTTACCTGAGGCCTCCACTCTGTAGAGTTTCCTAGGGAGAGCGTCGTAGGCCTCCTCTCGCTTAGAGAGTCTTTCTGCTGAAGCCTCCCCTCTCCAGAAGCTCCGCTTTCAGGCTCCGCTATCGCCTAGAGACTGCAAATCTGGTGATCCTCGCTATGCTCAGGACACCTACTCAAAACCACAGATAGCGCTGCTAGCAGGATCGAGTGTCTGGCCTCCTCAGGCCTCACTCTCCAGGAGAGCTCCAAAATGAAGGTATTTCTGTCGCACAGGCTAGTCAGCCTCGCGGATGACCTTCAAGGCTAGAGTGTAGTTAGGTCATGAGACCTCCACTCTCAGAGTTCTTCCTTGCTAAGCACGGAGGTGCGTAAGGCTCCCTCTTTAGAAAGCCTCCACTCTCCAGACTCCACTCAGGCAGTACTGTCGTTTAGGCTGTTCAGCTTCGATGAACGCCTGCAGTGTTGAAGTGTAGTAGGTCTTGGGACCTCCACTCTTAGAGTCCTTCTGCTGCTCGCAGATCATTGCCAGCCTCTCACTGAGTGTTGCCAGGCTTCCTTTCGGCGAAGCCGCCACTCCTCGGGAAATCTCCACTTAGACAGGCCTGCTGCACAGGATATTCAGCCTCACAGGTCGTCGTCAGTGTCAAGTGTAGTTAGGTCATGAGACCTCCACTCTGTAGATTCCCTCTGAGCAGAAGCTCCACTCGGGTAGTTCGGGTTGCATAGGCTATGCAGCCTCACTGAATACCCCCAGTGTCGAGTATAGGCTTTTTTCTCCGGGCGTGAGTGTAGTCAGGTCTCCCCTCACTGAAGGGCTAGTGAGACCTCCACTCCTAAGAGCTGGTGGACTGAACGTTGTCAGGTTTCCTCTCTTTTTAGAGAGTCTTCTGTGAAGCCTCCGTTCTCCAGAGGCTCCGCCTCCAGTACCTCTAGGCGTGAGTGTAGTCAGGTCTCCCCTCACTGAAGGGTTGTTTGAGACCTCCACTCCTAAGAGCTAGTGGATGGAATGTTGTCAGGTTTCCTCTCTTTCAGAGAGTCTTTTATGAAGCCTCCATTCTCCAGAAGCTCCGCTTTCAGTACTTTCAAGCGTGAGTGTAGCCAGGTCTCCCCTCACTGGAGGGTTATTTTGAGACCTCCACTCCTAAGAGCTAGTGGATTGAATGTTGTCAGGCTTCCTCTCTTTTAGAGAGTCTTTTATGAAGCCTCCATTCTCCAGAAGCTCCGCTTCCCCATCTATACCTGTAGCACTGAATGTTGTCAGGTCCCTAGAGCAGGCGTCCGCCCTGCCGAGACCTCCATTCCCTAAACTCCGCCCCTTATGGTCAGGGCGTTTATGAGCTCCTTCACTTAGAGAGCTAAGTGTAGTAGGCTTCCTCTAGGCCTCCACGCTTGAGAGTTGCGTGCACAGGTAGCCGGGCTAGCCGTGGCAGGTCACTGGGCCCCAGCGACTCTCGCTGATGCAGGGGTGATTTCCTTCTTGACTCCTCATTCAGTCAGTTTGATCACCTATCCCTCGGCATGGCGGCGTTGGGATAAACGTTCCCAAAGTGTCCACCAGGACGCAGCGTAGAGTTCCCTCCGGAAGGGAACAGGGGTTACATACGTAACCTAGACGTTTTAATTGGCATGCACAATAAGCAGAAATGTCATGCATTTTAAACGTCTGACGGACCATCCACTAACATTTTCGTCTATTCTCGTCTCGTCAACGAAAACTCACACACGTCTCGTCATGTTTTAGTCATCAATGAGCCATTTTTATCTCGTCAACGTCTCGTTATCGTCATGAAAAAAAGTGGCGTCAACGAAATGATTTCGTCATCGTCATCGTTGACGAAAACAACACTGTACAATATACTACATAGACAGCTAACGATTATATGAAAACAGATATAAATAATTAATAAACTCAGATTTGTTGGTGAACCTTTGAAGCCAGAAATTTCCCTGATGAAAGTTATAAGCAAAGCTGAAATGCCTGTGCTATGGGTGAAAACAAACCTCACTGGTTCTTGTATTTCATGCGCAGATATTTGAGCTTCCATTTACCATATTTAATGATAAAATAAAAATGCAAAAATGTAACAAGTACTTTTCAAGTTGAAATAAAATTGTAAGGTGTAAAAAGTACTGTTTTTTTCTGAAATGTAATTAAGTAAAAGTACAAGTAGTCAGTTTAAACGGTTCTTGAATAAAGCACAAATCCCTCAAAATATCACTTAAGTACAGTAATCAAGTAAAATTACTCAAGTATTTTACACCCTTGTGGGAAAGACCAAGGACTGAAAGCATCACCCTCATGAAGACAATTTCAAATAATCATCTACAGTCTTTTGTGCTGCCTTATGTTAGAAAAAATCTTTAAAGATAGGTTGCCAAGTCCTGTCATGTGCAAGACTCAGAATACAAACTAGACCCCACTTCTTACACAAACATTTTATTTAAGATTATGTATATATATATCAACATTCCTATATTACATTACATATAAGCTCTGCATTACTCACCTTTAGCGGTGGCACAGGAAGGGGCTTGTTGTCTTTGTCCAGAGAGATGTAGGTGAAAAAGGCTGTGACAGCCCTATATTTTCCCTTCTCAGCCTCCACCAATGGGTCAGCATCAACGAAAACCTCAATCTCCATTGACTTATTACTGGTGAAGGTCATTCGCCCAGAAACAGT